>NC_045605.1:69053640-69353745 GCF_009762305.2 Zalophus californianus | reverse complement strand
TAGGATGCTCTTTAGCCTCCATGTATTTGAGTTCTTTCCAACTTTCTCTTGTGACTGAGTTCTAGTCTCAAAGCATTGTGGTCTGAAAATATGCAGGGAATAATCCCAATCTTTTGGTACCGGTTGAGACCTGATTTGTGACCTAGGATGTGATCTATTCTGGAGAATGTTCCATGGGCACTAGAGAAAAATGTGTATTCTGTTGCTTTGGGATGGAATTTTCTGATTATGTCTGTGAAGTCCATTTGGTCCCGTGTGTCATTTAAAGTCTTTATTTCCTTGTTGATCTTTTGCTTAGAAGATCTGTCCATTTCAGTCAGGGGGGTGTTAAAGTCCCCCACTATTATGGTATTGTTTCAATGTGTTTCTTTGCGTTTGTTATTAATTGCCTTATATAATTGGCTGCTCCCATGTTAGGGGCATAGATATTTACAATTGTTAGATCTTCTTGTTGGATAGACCCTTTAAGTAGGATATAGTGACCTTCCTCATCTCTCATTACAGTCTTTGGTTTAAAATCTAATTTGTCTGATATAAGGATTGCCACCCCAGCTTTCTTTTGGTGTCCATTAGCATGGTAAATGGTTTTCCACCCCCTCACTTTCAACCTGGGGGTGTCTTTGGGTCTAAAATGAGTCTCTTGCAGACAGCATATTGATGGGTCTTGTTTTTTAATCCAATCTGATAGCCTGTGTCTTTTGATTGGGGCATTTGGCCCATTTACATTCAGGGTGACTATTGAAAGATACGAATTTAGTGCCGTTGTATTGCCTATAAGGTGACTGTTACTGTTTATTGTCTGTGTTCCTTTCTGATTTATGCTGCTTTTAGGCTCTCTCTTAGAGGACCCCTTTCAAGATTTCTTGGAGGGCTGGTTTTGTGTTTGCAAATTCCTTTAGTTTTTGTTTGTCCTGGAAACTTTTTATCTCTCCTTCTATTTTCAAGGACAGACTAGCTGGATATAGTATTCTTGGCTGCATATTTTTCTCATTTAGTGCTCTGAAGATATCATGCCAGTCCTTTCTGGCCTGCCAGGTCTCTGTGGATAGGTCTGTTGCCAATCTAATGTTTCTACCATTATAGGTTACATATCTCTTCTCCCGAGCTGCTTTCAGGATTTTCTCTTTGTCTCTGAGACTCATAAGTTTTACTATTAGATGTCGGGGTGTTGACCTATTTTTATTGATTTTGAGAGGGGTTCTCTGTGCCTCCTGGATTTTGATGCCTGTTTCCTTCCCCACATTAGGGAAGTTCTCATTTATTTTATTTTATTTTTTTAAAGATTTAATTTATTTATTTGAGAGAGAGAGAATGAGAGAGAGCACGAGAGGGAAGAGGGTCAGAGGGAGAAGCAGACTCCCTGCTGAGCAGGGAGTCAGATGTGGGACTCGATCCCGGGACTCCAGGATCATGACCTGAGCCGAAGGCAGTCGCTTAACCAACTGAGCCACCCAGGCGCCCGGAAGTTCTCTTTTATAATTTGCTCCAATATACCTTCTGCCCCTCTCCCTCTTTCTTCTTCTTCTGGGATCCCAATTATTCTAATGTTGTTTCGTCTTATGGTATTGCTTCTCTCTCGAATTCTGCCCTTGTGATCCAGTAGTTGTTTATCTCTCTTTTTCTCAGCTTCTTTATTTTCCATCATTTGGTCTTCTATATCGCTGATTCTCTCTTCTTCCTCATTTATCGTAGCAGTTAGTGTCCCCATTTTTGATTGCACCTCATTAATAGCCTTTTTGATTTAGACTTGGTTAAATTTTAGTTCCTTTATTTCTCCAGAAAGGGTGTCTCTAATAACTTCCATGCTTTTTTAAAGCCCAGCTAGTATCTTTAAAATCATGATTCTGAACTCTAGGTCCGACATCGTACTAATATCCGTATTTATAGGTCCCTGGCAGTCGGTACTGCCTCTTGTTCTTTTTGTTGAGGTGATTTTTTCCGTCTTGTCATTTTGTCCAGAGGCGAATAACTTCCAGAAAGTGTTTGCTTTTCTGTTCAGAGAGTTGTTGCTATTCTTTTCTTCGATCTCCTGTTGAGTTCAGAATGGTTTGATCCCTGTCCAGCTGAATTCCTGAACCCAGACGAAATCCAGGTCTCCTACTCCTCCGCCATCTTGCTCCCTCCCAGATTCATTTTTCTTTTCACTCTTCTCCCTTTCAGCTAAAGGCTCATTCCAAAATAGGTTTTGATACTGGATTAAAAAGGTTCATGACCTCTTCTCTTGGTTCTGATTGTGGGTCAGAATATATTTGTTCAAATACAGAATTTTCTACTAAGTTCTGTATACATGAAAAAAGAATAGAAAGAAAGAAAAATGAAGCTGAGGCTCTAAGGAATTTCTTTTCTTTGTGGAATTCCTGCTAATGTTATAATACTAATTTTATCAGTAAAGTTCTGCCAGACAAATGGGTTTTAATTCATATATTAGTTTATTCAACAAATAGTCTAACAAATACACAAACAAATATATGCCCAGTACTCTGTGAGCTTCTGGATATATAGTAATGAACAAAATAAAAATTGTCTCTCCTTCATGGAGCTTAAGGTCTGGTGCAGACAACTCTGTAAGTAAATAGGGAATGTATATATACAAATTGGAGTAAGTGCTATTTCTTTAAATACAGTCACTTTTATTGAGGTATAACATAGACACAGTAACATTCACACTTTTTATGTATATAGTTCTATGAGTTTTGACATTTATGTAGTCATGTAACCACCACCACATGGTAAGTCCTATTTTAAATGATAATTTATATATGCTGGTGGGTCTTGCTTATGTGTCATTCTCTAGTGAAGTATTGAATATATCATAAATTTCTTCTAGGCTCTTTCTGGTTACTGTGGCTTTATGGCAGCCAACCTGTATGCTCGTTCCATATTTGGAGAAGATGCACTTGCAAATGTCAGCATTGAGAAGCCAATTCAGCAGGGCCCAGAGGCCCCTGTTACTGGCCACATAAGAATTCGTGCAAAGAGTCAGGTAACAATTGGGTGTTACCCAAATTTGGGGGGGGTTGTGTTTCGTTTTTGTTTTTGAGATCATCTCTAAACTGAACAAAATAGAATTTATTTCTTCATTATTTTCACATGTAGTATTCTCTGTCATACTAGTATTTTGTGCATTAGATGCATGTATGTAATAGTAATATTCTCTGAATAGAAATAGAACTTTTGCTTCATTAAAATGGCCCACTTTTTTGGGCCTATCACTCTGGATTATTTGCCTAAAACAAAATTGATTCCTGTAGGGTGTTTGTGAAATGGGTTCTCTAGAGTTTTTTGAAATCTAAATTACAAATCCAGTGACTAATTGTAAATCTAGCACTAAAAGTACTTAACAAAGTAAAGTTTTGGTGAGTCTGGTTTCATTATTGATGTGGTGTCATTGAATGAGGGCTTGGTTGAGATACAATAACTTACTGGTTTTATATAGATTTAATAATTATAAACATTTTCATTCTTCCTTACAGGGAATGGCCTTAAGTCTTGGAGATAAAATCAACTTGTCTCAGAAGAAAACTAGTATATAAGAATAAACAAAAAGTCCTTGCAGCTTTACAGTTAAAATTTAGGTATGGGCTTATTGGACTCCAACATCTTTTGTACTCTTTCATGCTTTATGTTATATAGAATCTGAGTTCATGCTGAATGCGTTCCAGCCAATAATTTATAGCCTTTCCCTTAAATCAAGATTGAGTTTAAAATTATAGTTTGTCTTTTGTCTTAACAGTTCTGAATGCTGTCCTCAAAGTATATAATGTTTCTCACATGTACCAAGACCATTTTCACAGTACAATAAACAGATCTATTCCTAAATCTTTTGTTATTTTATAAATAAATATATAATTACCTAATTTTAGTTATGTAGCAATGGATTTCTTTTAGTTGGGTTATAGGTTTCTATTATAAATTCAGATCACTCTGAGTTGTGCATATACAAACTAGTTTGTTAAGAGAATTTACAAATTCAATGATATGAAATGAGACAGACCTTGATTTACTTAATTGACTTTTACTTATTTATTATTTCGACATCAAATCTCTAAAAATCCCTTATTGTGTTCTAAGAGCTTTTCTCTGGAATTGAGCTCTAGGAGGAAAGTATCAAATAACTTGAGAAAACAGATCCATCTCCAGTTTAAAAGAGTATTATGAACCCTGACTTAAATAAACATACTAATTATCCTGAATCATAATGAAAAGGAATAATCCAAAGTAGATCTTTTAACCATTCACATTTAGCTTGGAGTCTTTATTTTAATTAATTAATTTATTTATTGATTTAGATTTTTATTTATTTGAGAGAGAGAGCGTACAGAGGGAGAGTGAGAGGGAGAAGCCGACTCCCTGCTGAGCAGAGAGCCTGATGTGGGGCTCGATCCCCGGTCACTGAGATCATGACCTGACTGAGGGCAGACGCTTAACTGACTGAGCCACCCAGGCGCCCCTCAGAGTCTTATGTTTGTGGAATTATATTGGCTGCAGCCAGTTACTGAGGGTGCGCTGGGAGGATTCCACTCGGGGGGGATTCAGAGAGCCGTGCTGTGCCCTGTCTCCCCCAAGCCTTACCCACCCTCCCCTTTGCTTCCTTTACGCCAGCGCTTGTCCACCCTCGCCTCTCAGTACAATTCCGTGTGGCTTTCTGGGCGGAGTTCCCTAGAGTCCGGTTGTGCTGTCGTTTTGGCCCTTGCCTCCCTTGGGGATGGTTGAGGTAGTCTGATCTTTTAGCTGAGTCTGAACTTGGAGCGGTCATGCTTTGTCTTTCGGCAAGGCTTCAGGCTACAGTCAGGATGTGTCCACAGATAAGGTCTGTGAACAAGTGAAAGCAGCAACTCCTATTTCAGCACTTGAGTGAGAGTGGAATGATTTGTTTGGAGTATAGAGGAGATTGATACCTTGTATGATGTCACAAACTTTGAAGCCACTTGCTTTTTTAATCTGAAAGAACCAGAGGATTGCAAGGCATTTGAGATTCCACAGCACTGAGATCTCAAAGCCAGGTCAGTGGCTCCCAGTGGGGCAGATACTAGGAATGCAGGAAAGGGGTCAGTTGGATGCATTAAGTCCAGTACTGGAGATTTATGATGAGAGCAGAGGAACTGATGAAACTTTGGATTAGATCATTTCCCAAAACGTTCCACTGAACATTAGCTTCCTTGATGTCATTAGATATTCTGGGAGAAAAAGGATTCCATAGTCAAATAGTTTGGGAAAAGCTTCATACTGTCCTGCACCAGAGGTTCACCACGTACATTAGCATACTAGAAATTCTGAGAGGTCCTTCGGAAAAGCAGATTAGTTTGGTTTAACCCAGTATATCTTCATCTTACTTGGCCAGGGAATCCGTTTTCATAGAATACCTATAGATGGTATTATAGGACAGGAAAAGTGACTTAGCATGTGAAAGATTTTGGTTTTATATTCACAAGCAACCAGTATTGCATTTAAAATCTCAAGGAATTATGCCTCGACATCTACATCTAGAATCTCTCTTGATACTCTCAGAAAATTGCCTAACATACTCCAGCTGTTGTTGGTGGGACAGATTGGCTCATATTGCCATTTTCTTAAATTCATAAATAAGGAAACAGAGAGAAAGAAGTTAACACAGATGTCAGATATCTATACTACATTAAGCTGTTTACTTCATTAGCATTTTCTTAGCTTTGTGCAATTAATAAATGTAAACTGAATTGGATAGCTTACAAAAGCTGTTTACACTGTACTCTTTTAATTAGGATATAATATATATTTAAAGGTTGTGGTTCCTCATATTAAAGATATCATATAATTAGGACCATGATGTGTGGTAAGAGGATAAACATAGTATCTGACACCAAGTGAAGGCTTAATACTATAAAGGTATTGAATGAATAAACCTGTAAATCTTAGAATTAAATGGCCCTTATATTTTGCTATCATGACACTAGAGGGAGCTCTTAGTGCTCCCTTAGAGCTCCTAGGAAGGAAGTTACTTTCATTTGGGATTAGAAGTGATTGGAGTTTAAAGTTGTTTTTGTAAGAAGGAAAAACAAGGTAATTTTTCTGTTAGCCAGGAGATTATACTAGTGCTATTCTGCTATCTGTGAGGAACTTTCCTACATGATTTATAAATAATAAGGTGGCAAAACTCCTTTCACAATATCTAAAAAGACAAGAGAGCCACAATGTTTTAGAAACTAAATAGTATCGGGGCACCTGGGTGGTTCAGTTGGTTAAGCATCTGCCTTTGCCTCAGGTCATGATCCCAGGGTCCTGGGATCAAGCCCCCGCATCGGGCTCCCTGCTCAATGGGAAGCCTCCTTCTCCCTCTCCTACTCCCCCTGCTTGTGTGTGTGCTCTCTTTCTCTCTGACAAATAAAATCTTTAAAAAAATTTTAAAAGAAGCTAAATAGTATCAGAAGTAAAGTAACTGTGCTATATATTGGGTAAAGTAAGTAATTTCCTGGTGACTTTTTCCTTCCACATTGGTAAATGTTCTTTAGCTAGTAATTTATAGCCTTTCCCGTAATTAAATCAAGATTTAATTTAAGATTATACTTTCTTGTGTTTTTTTTTTTTTTTTTTTTTTTTAACAATTCTAAATACTGTCCTCAAAGTAGGGTCAGGCCTATCAGCTGCGTACCTTAGCTGCCCTCACCCATATTCTCTGTACACCATTAATGTTCCTTGTCTCTGCCCCTGAGCTTCGCTCTCCACCCCCAGGATCTCAGGAGCCTAAAGGTGTAACCAGGTTACAGTACAGTAGGTACAGTACAGTTCAGTTGAGTTTAGTTCAGCTTAGAATCAGAAAAATGTGGAACCCTGTATTCTGCTTACTTGCTGGGTGGTCTTAGGCAGTGATGAATATAGCTGGTTTATGGAGTGCTTATTTGTCCCGGGCATAACAGTCAGTGCTCTTTCCATGACGTACATAATCCTCCCAGTGGCTCTGAGGAAATACTGTTAATATCATCATTTATAGGTGATTACAGTCTTAGGAGAGGGTAAGTTACCTACTATTAGTAAAGGCCTAATAGGAAGAATTGACCCCAGATATAAAGCCAGGGTGTCAGACAGTAAGTCCCTATGGCTAGTCACACCCTGCCACCACTACCTACTCTCTTTGTGCCTCACTTTCCTCACTTGTAAGGTGTTTATAATGTCTGTGTCACAGAGTTGAGGGAGGATGAAATTAAATGTATCGATTGTGAATATTTCACACCGAGCACATGCTCATCAGGAAGTCTTGATTCCATTTCTTTCCCCATTCCCCTTTCTTCCTTACACCTGCAGAGAGGATGGAAACCTGCTCTTAACTCTCTTCATACTTCACTCTGAATTTAGGTCCTAATTCTATACTCTTCCTTGAATGCTTTTGTTTTTTCAACAGCAGTAACTTAAAAAGAATCTTCATTTCTCAAGAATTCTTTAAGTGAGGTATCATTGGCCCTCAACTTTATGACATTTTTTTTTTGTCCTGTCAATTTTTTAATTAGCTCTTGGCACTTCTGCTTATCAACTGTTGTTATCACAGCTAATGTGACTGTCACACCCATATACCTCATATGATAAATGATCTGTGGTGAATGTGCTGGGTTTTTTTGCTTTCAGAATGACTAGTTCTTTAAAAATTGAGCACAGAGATATGTGTAGCCAGGTTACAGTAACAACGTGATAGAGTCACTCACTGATCAAGTCATTTCTGGCAGTCTGACCATTTTCTCTTTATTTTCTCCACCTAGCTATGGCAGGATCTCTTTGATTAAGAAGTCACTTATGCAGTGACAAAAGAATGCAAGTGGGATTTGTGCCTTTTATCTGGGGTTCTGTGTATAACTGGGATTCTGAGAAAACTACTCTGTCTTTTTGAATAATTGTAAAACCAACAAGATTTACCAATGGAATGCCGCATGGTGGGCTGAGATAGTCCTGAATGAGTCTTTTTAAATCTAATCTGAATTTTCTATGTAATTTTCTGAAAGTAGATATATCTGTGTGGCCTACCTCCTTATCTGTAAAATGAATAATTCAGTTAGCTGACCTTCAGGGTTCCCAGCTGAAAAAATTCAAACTAAAAAGCCTTGTGTTTTATAGCTACCTCTTCAACAAATTTTATAATCAACTGGGATATCTCCTGGATATTACCCACAGGCAACTTAAAATTAACATTGTGAAATGAACATCTCTTACCCCTCACACTTGTTCCTCTCCTGTGTTTTCTGTCTGGTCACTTATGCTCGAAAGCCAGGGGTTACCTTACCTCTTCCCTCACCCCCTATATCTCATGAGGCACCAAGTCCCATGTTCTTCCTTCCTCAGTACTTTTCTCCATCTTTTTATTTTCCCACTCCTACCACCATTGCCCCAATTTAGACCCTTGTCATCTTTAGCCTAGTCTACTGCAGTGGCCTAACCATAAATTTTACATATAATTCTAAAATTAAAGCCTCCACTTTAATCTTGACCACATACAACGGTAGCTATACAATTCCTTGACCTATTCAGACTCTTCCCTGGTAATAGTATTTTGAGAGACCTACCTGAAAAAAAGAAGTCCAAAGATTTTAATAATAGTATTTTCAATAATGAAAATTGAAAACAATTGGGATACCCCAAAATGAGTATTAACGAGCAAATGGTGTAAATTATATAGTGTGTATCAGAATACTCACTAGATAGTAGATGCTCAATAAATTTTTACTGAGTGACCAAATGAATGAGGCATGTAAAGATAACAGGGTGTGGATTAAATCACACCATTGACATGTCTATGAAATAATGTTAGCTGGGGAAAAGATACTGCTCTGTAACAATGTTTCCTGCATTCAGATTAATCAGAATATATTATAGATACACTGCCTATGTGAATTGGAAACCAAAATCACATCTGTCCTATCACTAATACATCTTAAAAATACATGCCCCTCAGGACACTGGGTGTGGCTAAGATACTTCATTGGCCGGAGTCCCTGAGTCCAGCTCTTGTGGATTTTTAGATCTGTGATCTTGATCTCTTGGGCTTCTAAGTGGCTGAAAGCTCAGCTTCTTCTGGGCCCACCCAGAGAGCTGGCATTCCCTTCTAAGTAAGCACTGCATTCTCTTCTAAGAGGGTGGGGACTGAATCACCATACAGGACTTCACCAGCCAAGGCAGGGGGAAAACGCCTATCTGGCTCAAGGAGTCTGGGAAAATTAACTAAACTCTGCTAAGCTATGTAAACCATTCCTTAAAGCCCAACAACATTAAAAAGTAAATTCAATTAATCATAATCAAAATTTTCTTTAGGAAGTTTTTCAATGACCCTGTGCTTTGAGTAAAGGTATGACTGTTACTCATGCCCTGAGTGAAGGTATGACAGTTGAGAACATGGTTTTCAAACTCTCTGCTAGTACACTAGGATTCCACAAGCTAGACCAATGTGTTCCCACGGCTAAAATCAAATAATGGTGGTTTTTTTCTTAGGTCCAAGAAAAGTTGGTAGAAAGAGTTTTGTCAATGGTACGTTTTTTTCTCCATAGATGTTTTTAATACGTTAATACCTGTTACCCAATTTAAAAAGTAATAAAGAAGCCTTATGGGATTATTTGGCTAGCTTAGTGTTCTTGGTCTAATAGCTTGTCTTGTGGCCCACTTGTTCCCCTGCTGGTTTTATGTTGCATACATACATTTTTTGCTAGTGAGCTGCTCCTTGTTCATCAAACTGAATTGAATGTGTTACTGTCATGGGGTCAGCACAGGTTAACTTGATTTCTAGGTGCTCCACCACTGGCCTAGGTGTCTGTGTGAAATATAAAATCCAAATGTTCTTATGTAATTCATACAGATCATATACTCCTAGGAACCATTTGCCTTAATGAAAATAAGCCTTGGTAATGGAAGTACAGATCCACATTCAGGTAGTCCCTGGCTTATGCCTTCAGTATAATGACCTCAGGAAAAGCCCTGGAAGAATATGCTCTGGTTTTTGGCACTCAGCCTGTAAGATTCTTCCCTTATTCCCTAACCTAAGGCACAGGACGGAACCTTCCTATGGCCCTTGTGTTCTGATTAATAATACCTGCTATACATCTAGTGCCAAGGTATGTCCTGAAGTCACCACGGTTAAGATACACTTTGGTGTATGTTTTAATGACAACACATAAATACCTTGTCAGAGCACTGGTTTTAGTAAGTCTTATGTTAGAAAAATGAGAAATTTCTGCTGAGAGAGCACAGAAAACTGGTAACAGAAGAAAGTCAGGCATGGTTTCACAAAGAGGTGACATTGGAACTCAGCCTTGAAAAGCAGAAATTTGCCTGCTGAATGTCAGATGAGGGTGGGAGAGAAGGGATGGCAAAGTCTGTCCAGCCACAGAACAGTTTGGGTAAAATCACAAGGGGCATGGCACAAGAGAGACGTGTTTGTTTACTCGGCATGGGGCATGTTGGGGGAAATGGCAGATGGTGAGGCCAGGGATGGTGGACAAGGGTTAGATCATGAGGGACAGGCTGAGGCATTTGAACCTTATCTTGTAGGGGTGAAGAACTACTAAGGATTTCAAGCAGATGAATGAAACAATCAGATTTGCATTCAGAGAAACCTCTGGCTACAGTTGGGAGAATAGATAGGGGGTGTGGGAGAACCGTTGGGAATATGTTGTAGAAGTCAGAGTTATTTTGACAGCAGGTGATGTGGGGGGTGGGACATGGCGGGGGCAGAGAGGGAGGACAGGTAGAAGCCTTTAAAAAAAGAAACCAACACCATTACAGGCACCTGTAAGGGCAGATGGTGCTCTGGTAGGTGGGCCAGGTTGTCAAGTCGGCTTTTCCTCATGTAGAAAAGGGGAACAATTATCCTTCCCTTCCCAGCTTAAAAGGTTACTGAAATGGCATGAAACATAATCTGTATTTAATAGTATTTTTATAATGATTTTCATCCACAGAACAAATACCATGAGGTTGAATGATATGAAATTGGCTCTTTTATGGCCAAAAAAAAAAAAAAAATCAAATATCAGAAATTTCATATGATTCAACCTAATGGTTTGTGACTTTTTTCCTGTTACTTCCTGCTTCCTTTTGGGCCATATCATTGCCCCCCCCCCCCCGCCTTTTTTAAGATGAGCAATACATTTCATCAAGGGGATTTCCAGGAATTCTGGGGAGACAAGAGTATAAAGTGTACAGACTTTGGAGTCAAACCCAGAATCAGATTTTTCCCTGTAATTGATGAACAGTGATCTTGGCCTAGTCAGTCTGTTTTAGCCTTATGTTATTTTTCCCATCTGGAAAATAGAAATAATGCCTGCCTTGCGGCGTTACTAAACAAGAGAAGTCACGCCTGTGAGTGTGTGACATGTACAAGGTGTTGAATAAAAGTTAGTCTCAACCGCCACCCCCCCCTTTCTCATTTTCCCTACTTGTTCACAGAAGGCTTGGCATAGAAACCTAGTTATTGGCTTTCTTGTGGCCCAGAAAAGCTGAGTTAAGAGCTGCATACCGGGGATTTGGGTGTCAGAAATGTTCAGCTGTCATAATAACTTCAAGCCAAAACCTTTTAAACTAGTGACCATTTAAACAATTAAACTTGATTCCATGGAATTGCTTTAGTGCACAATTTGTGTCAAATTTTTCCGGAATGCCACAAGTCTCATCACTTTCCACATCATTCAGGAAGTTACTCATTTAGCCTTTCCAATAAACTCATCCATACAGACTGTTGTCATGCTCCCTTGGTAGTGTCATCACTTTTTTTTTTTTTAATGTGATAACTGCTTTTTGCAAAAGAAAAAAAAAAAGTAGTAGTATTCACTTCCTTATATTTATGACTCTGAATCCAACCCAAAAGGTGAAGTCACTATTGCTGACCCTCCACACTCTCGGGTCTCGATAGCACAACTGGATTTCTGCCTCAGTTTCCTTCTGAACATTTTCCCTTATGAGGAGTTCTGACTTTGCATTAATTCAGTGGGTTTTTTTTTTTTCTTATTGAGCTTATTGCAAGCACCATTCTTGTCCCAGCACGTATATGGTGAACAAGACAGACAAAATCTTTACACTCTAGAGCTTATATTTTTGTGACAACTATCAAATATTTTCAGAGTGGATGAGTGCTGTGCAGGAACTAGGCTAATGGGACAGACAGTAGCTAATAGATAGAGGGTAACAGGGTTGACAGGGAAGTAAGACAGGAACAAGGCCCTGAGGTGGAAATGAGTATGGCGTATTTGAGGAACAGAATGGCTGGGATTCTTTCTCCTTTTCTTGACAGAGGGATAAAGTGGTAGAAGATGCAGTAGGAAAGTTAGGGAGCAGATAAACATTACTCTCTGACCTTTGACCTCCAGCTTCCCTGGAGGGTTGGATTCTCTAGATAGCCACAGCCTTGGACCTTCCTTTAAACTCGATGTATGCCGTCCAGAAGAATTCTGTGACTGCTCTTCTGACCCCATCGCTGTTGCACGGAGCCTGGCCACCTTGCCCTACCCCTTGCATTTGCCCCTGACTGAAATCAAGTCAGAATCCTTGGTTCTCTGGTAAGTATGGCCTTTTTTCACTTAAAATTTAATCACTACTAAGTAATGTCTGCTCATGAAGATAGAAAATGAAGTAAGGCAAAATTTAAAAATTACCCACAAACCACCCAAAGATAAATACGGGTAAATACTGGTTATCATTTTGGTTATATGTCATTTCAGATATGTATTCATTTATACATATATATATTTTTAATCAAAATATCACAATCTGACTTTCTTATTCAATGATATAAACTTCTGTATCAACAAGTCAGTGTCTGCTTCCATGTTACTTTAATTTGTCATGCTGATGATATACCACAGCTGTTAATACATGTTAAGAACACGGGTGATTTTACATCCTTTCTGAGGTACAGAATAGCTAAGTGACTTACTTACCTCAACACGGGTAATGAGTAACAGCGCTGAAGTGGAAATGACGTTTGCTGTACATCTACTGTGGGCTAGGCATAGTGCAAGCCTCAACACGGAGGTAACTTCTCGTATTCCCTTGAACCTCACAGGTTAGAACCCCGTAGCCCTTCGGTGACCCCAATGGGAGAAAGGCATCTGGATGTCCACACCCAAGACTACGTAGCATGTACAGAAATCAGGATGCTATTAGGAAGGGAGAGGTGGGTGCTGGACAGCCTAAGCTGACAGTCTTTATTCTCTTGCCTCAGGCTACAGTCCAGTCTCATGTTCTGCTGCCCCTCCAAGGTGGCTCCCCCACCCCGAGCCCCTCATCTCTTACCTTCTCTGAGGTTCATCTGTAAAATGGGTATACGCATCTATAATATGGTTTTTATTATTGTTGGCTGTTAAATAGGAATAAGGCCCAGCCCTGGGCGGCCCCGTTTCCAGGAATGAGGTGGGTCCCCACCAATGCCCTTTAAAAAAGGGAGAAGGGAACTGTCAGTGCTTGGGACCCAAGGGCATTTCCTTACTGTTATTGAAGGAAATAGGGGGAAAAGGAGATGGGGGGCGGGCCCTCCAGCAACCTCTTTCAGATGTGACATGATGATGGGCTGTGTAACAAGTAATGATTCCTTTAAAGCTGTGCTGGTTTCCTGGGGAAGCTGCTCACGCGTTGACCCATTGAGCTGCCATTGGTTTCCACATAAGGCAGGGCCGGCAGCCAATAACGGGCATCACTAGACGGTGGGGAAAAGGCTATGAAGCAGAGACTGAAGCAGGATGCCTCATATCTAGGGCCTCTGAGCTGTGCATTTGCACCCTGACAGTAAGTTGTTGACAGCAAGCAAAGAGACTGAGCAAGTGTTGTTCCCATGGCAGCCAGGCCCTTAATAGAAGCAAAGAGAATAAGCTTCTGTGTGGGACCAAAGAGGCTTCTTTTCCTTTTGTCCAAAGAGCACTGGGGAGGTGGCACATACTCGCATGTCTGTGGCCCTGGGTTCTATGTAGTTGGGTCTCCACCACTCACTCCCTGGGAGTGGAATATCTCTCCTGTTCTCGGGCTTCATCTTCAAGGCCCGGCTCACATGCAGCTTCCATTACAAAGCTGGCTCAGGCTCTCCCTAATTGTTCTTTTCCCCATGCTCACACAACACTCTATTCCACTATGATACCACATGGCACAGCTTAGCACGTTACCTTGTTAGTCTCCTCCGTTAGACTATGAACTCCAGAGTTAGGGACTGTGTCTGACTCAGCTTCCTATCATCTCTTGCCCAGCTCAGTAACTGATGTGGGGTTAGCACGCAGTAAGGTTTCTTGAATAAATGAACCTGTAAAGTGGAGATGGCATTTGCCTGCCTTTGTCCCAGGACTGTTCTAAACTGGGAGTCAAGCGTTAACAACTTTTGTCCAAATGCTACCATTCACTCGCTGTGCAGTAATGATAATAAGAATTCACATGTGGACAACACTTTCGAGTTCATGATGCAGTTTTGCGTCTATTATCTATTTGATCTTCACACTGAGCCAGTTACCACTTTCTCATTTCACAGATGGGAAAACTGAGCTCAGAGAGGTGAAGTGATTGGTTAAGGTTGCTCAGCAAGTAAGTGAGCGGGCCAGAAATGGAACTCTGACCTCTGACTCAGAGCATGTCTTCTCTCTATTCCATATTGTTACTTCCACAACTGGAACACCCTTGATCCATTATAAAACAAGCAAACAGACAGAAACCTCTCCATTACAAACTTTAAGTTCATGGCAGATTACTGCCTTCACCTCCTGCTTAATGGAAACGTGGCTGTCCCTCAAGGCCACGTCTCCTCTATATTCTCTTCCAACCTCGTGACTCGAAGCTGCCTCTGCTCACATATTCCACTGGGGCCTCCCTTGGCCGTCCTGCCATTCCCTGTCAACACTAACCTACCCCTACACTTCTACCACATGCAAGTTTACTTCCCCTTTGGGGCGTATGCTATCCAGCTCAACCCATCAGACCCTTGTCCCGGGCTCTGGGCCCTTGACTCTTGAATGAGTGAGCCAAGAATGGAGGGGCATGAGGGGTGGGCCTGTGCCACCTTGCACACTATCTTTGCAAGGGCTGTTGTTTGACCGCTTTGGTCCCTAGAGTTTTCTCCACTTCAAGTCCTGCCATCACCCAGGAGTCCTCACTGTGTGGAGCCATTTACCAGCCTGGTCTCTTTGTTCGTTCGTGTTGGCAGCAACAGTAACTCTTGCCTCAGACCAATGGCTGTACCTTGGACCTTCTCAGGACCTGGAACCACTACTTCCCCCGAGAGATCTTGAGGCCCGGCACACTGCATCTCCGCCGTCATCCCCTGGCTCTCAGCTCCCTCACTCTTTCACTCCGCCGGGCCTGCTCCTGGACACCCTGGTTAGCACCAGGCCGTCGGCCTCACTGTTTTCTTCCAAGTCCATCGCTCCCCTTATGATTTCTCTTCCTTCCCCGTTGGCCTCGACCTTTAGGGCAGCATGAAAACCAGCATCACCCTCTTCCTGCCACACCCATTCTGAAAAGTTTAAGCTTTGTATCCATCCAGCCTCTGTCTTCTCCCCCCGCCACACTTGGGCAGCTGAACACAACCATGCAGACTGGCTCGAAGGCAACACTGTGGTCATCCTTGACTGGGCCCTCATAGCTATTGCCATCTTGGTCATCTCTGCACAAGAGGTACAAATTCATTGACTGACGAAACTGATTCACTCCTCCATCCATTGGACAAATATTTATCCACTGTTCTCTGCCAGTCAATGTGCTACACGTTAAACACATTACAGCAGACGAAACCGGTCCGCGGACACGGTGCCTGCCTTCATGGGCGAGAGAGGCCTTGTCCACTGAGTGCGAACAGGGAATCACAGTTGTGAAGAGCACTGTAAAGGGAATAATCCCAAGTATGGTAACAGCACACAATAGGAAGGCCTACTACCCTAGTCCGCTGGGTCAGAGAAGGCGCCCCCCTGAGACACTGACTCTTAATTTCAGGCCTAAAGGAAGGGTTCAGATTGCTAAGTGAGAGCCATGGAAGTGGAGGGAGGAAAGGGCTTTCCAGGTGGAGGGAAGAGTCTCTGTGAAGGTCCTGGGGCAGGCAGGAGGAAGGAAATGAAAGGGGGCCATGTGACAGGGTATGAAGGGCACTGAGGGCAAGATTGGAGAAGTCAACATGAGCCAGATCTTTGGGGCACTTTAAGGATTTTGAACCAGTTTTATGCAGAGGATGGCATCATCTGATTTGCCCTGTCTTTTTTTTAAAAAGGGTCAACCCATTTGTACATTGGAAAGGTTGAGTAAGTAAACCAGGTAAGCTGTTGTCATTGTCTATTCAATGACTGATGGCTTCATGGAGACAGATTGGAGAATCTTCTTCAAACTCCAGAAGGCCCATAACTTACTTCTGATCCCTCCCACCACCACCACCACCACTACCACCATGTTTGGCAATTGACTTGCCTCCTACTTCTTAGGAAACTAAAAATACCAGGTGTGAACATCCTCAGTTTCCTGCCTCTACACCCACACATTTACCTAACTGTACTTCCTTCACTTCCTTCCTGCCCATCTCAGAGAAAGAAGGCCATCCTCCTTTCTGAGGCCCATCCTTCCCTCTTCCATCTTCTCTAGGACCAATACCATGCTGCATTGCTTATTCACTCCTTGTCTTGTAAACACACTCAATTGTCTTCCATTCAGACAAACAAAAATCAAAACCCACTCACCTCCTATCACCCTAGCTACTACTTCATCTCTCTCCTTCCCTTTATAACAATTTTTATATAGCCTACTCTCCCAATGTCAGGGAGAGTGGTGCTCCCCAGATAGTCCATGAACTCCGCACATTTCCTGGCTCCTTTGACGTTAGGCCGAGGTGACTAGCATCTCACTTTGGACCACAGCATAGAGTAGCTGGCATGTGACCTTCCCATGATCTCTTCAATGGCTGAGGTAATTGTGAAGAGGGTTTTGTCTTCCAAAGTTACAACTTCAAGATGATGGAGCCCCCATCACTGTACGTTGCTTGGTGACTGTGTATAGCAGTCCCCCCAACACATAAATTTTTGCTGTGTTAAGTCATGGAAGTTTGGGGGGTTGTTCATTACTACAGCATAGCCTAGCCTAACACATTTAGTCTCTACTTCCTCACCTCTGTGCACTTTTTAAAAAAGAATTACGTTATTTCTGACATCTTTTTAGTCCTCAGACTCCTCTCTATTGACATTTTATTCAGGCAAATGCCACTACAATTCTTCTATCGCTAAATCACCTAATTTGATTTCCCCTTGTTTTTTATGACCTATTTGATACATTTCTCTCACTCTATCAAAGTAGAATCAAATGGCTTTTATCAAGTCAAACCCCCATTTAAAAGACTTCTATGGCTTCCAGAATCAAAGCTTATTAAACTGATATTTGAGATCCCCAATGATTTAGCTTGTCCTATTCTCCTTTACATAGCCTACACATTACTCAGTACAGCCGTGATGAGCTCCTTCTCCCCTTTGACCTTCATCATGCTGTTCCCTGCGCGTGTCACATGCTTTGGTCCCAGTTTCTCCTGTCAAGTAATTTAGACATGTGTGCAAAGATCCTGGCATAAGGATTGTTTATAAGAGCAAAAATTTGGAAATGACCTAAATGTCCATCTCTAGGTGATGACTTAAACAGGTTATGGTAAGTTCATGCAATATATACTATGAAGACAATAATGATGATGTGCAGTCATTGAAGTTGTTCACAATTTATTAAGTCTATAAAACAGTGAGGTGGTATACATTGTATCATATTTGTTAAAATACATAGGGAATATCTGGAGGAATGTACATCAAAATGTTAATGGTCACAAATGAAAAAAATAGATAAGTTGGATTTCATCAAAACTTAAAACTTTTGTGCTTCAAGGGTCACCATCAAGAAGTGAAAAGACAGCCCACAGAATATTAGGAAACTTACAAATCATACATCGGATAAGATACTTCTATCCAGAAAATATAAAAAACCCTTACACTCGATAAATAAAAAGAAAATTACCCAGTTAAAAGATGGGCAAAGGATCTAAAAAGACATTTCTCCAAAAAATACATACAAATGGCCAATCAGCACATGAAAAGATGTCCAACATCATTAAACATCAAGGAAATGCAAAACAAAACCACAATGAGATATCACTTCACACCCAGTACGATATCCATGATCAAAAAGACAGATAATAACAAGTGTTAAGGATGTGGAGAAACTGGAGTCCTCATATACTGCTGGTGGGTATGTAAAATGGTGCTGTGGGTTTGGAAAACAGTCTGGAAGTTCCTCAAAAGGTGAAACATCACATCACCGTATGACCCATTGATTCCACTCCTAGGTGTAAGTCCGAGAGAAATGAAAACACATCCACACAAAAATGTGTACATGAATATTCACAGCAACATTATTAATAGCTAAAGAGTCGAAATAACCTAAATGTCCATTAAGATGGATAAGCAAAATATGGCATACCCATGCAATGGAATATTATTCTGCAATGAAAAGAAATAAAGTCCTGATAAGTGGTATGACTCAGATGAACCTTGACAACATTATGCTAACTGAAAGAAACCAGTCACAAAAGACCACATATTGCATGATTCCATTTATATGAAAGGTCCAGAATAGGTGTATCCACAGAAACAGAAAGTAGATTCGTGGCTGCCCAGGGCCGGGGGTGGAAGGGGATTGAGAGGAAATAGGAATTGACTGCCAATGGGTATAAGGTTTCTTTTGGAGTGACGAAAATGTTCTAAAATTGATTGTGATGATGGTTGCCCAACTCTGAATATACTAAAAACCATTAAATTATATACTTGAAATGGGTGAATTGTATGGCATGTAAATTATATCTCAATAAACCTGCTTTTTTTTTAAGATTTTATTTATTTGACAGAGAGATAGAGAGAGAGAACAAGTAGGCAGAGAGGCAGGCAGAGGGAGAGGGAGAAGCAGGCTCCCCACTGAGCAGGGAGCCCAATGCGGGGCTCGATCCCAGGACCCTGGAATCATGACCTGAGCCGAAGGCAGCCACTTAATCGACTGAGCTACCCAGGCGCCCCACAATAAACCTGCTTTAATTTAAAATCATTACTGGTGTTGTTTTTATAAAGCTTGGAAAGGAGTAGCAGCATCAGTAAGGAAAGGGGGAGATGGGTTTATAAGAAATCAATGCACAACTCTGGCTTAAGCAAAAGAAAATGTGTGTACGTGAGGAATTTATTGGAAGGATACTGGGGTAGTTCATAAACTCCAGTGAATTACTGAATAACTAAAGCCTGGTAGGGAAGGAATGAGGGCAGCCCTGGGAAGTTTGGTAGTAGGAACTCATGGGACTTCTCTCTAGAATGCTGCTGTTAGTATGACTCAACTCTAGTGACTCCTAGCCTCAGGAGACTCTATTCCAAGTTTCAAACTCCCAGGAGAGAGTATCCATTGTCTCCGCGAGGATTAGGTGTCTCCCCTTGCATTAGTCAGCTCTGGGTGAGGGGAACAGGATTGAACGGCAAGGACCTGATTGCAGGAGGCCTTTGCTTGTGTATCTGATTCACTGGGACAGTAAAAGGAATGGCTGTGAGTGGAACAGATAAACAGACACAAGAAATAATTACTACAATTAAGTTTTAAAAACTGTGTATAAGACGACTCATTTTCTTCTTAAAAATTTATGTCATGTGCAAATTAAAAACAGGGGCCATGTAGGTGACCTATGAGTGTTGCAAGCAGGTGTAAGGCCATAGAGCATGCTGGGTACTGTGGCAAACTAGAAAGAGGGTCCTACATTTAAAGCAAGCAGATGCAACTCCTTTCCAGTTGGTTTCGTCCTTCAAGAATGCAAGTCCACTGTTGCTAGATCTCTGGATTTCCCAAGCAAAGCCAAACACTTGATTTTTATGTCAAATTTCCTGAGTTTACAACCCTCTGGGGGCCAAACAAAAATCTCTATGGGCTGTCTGCAGATTTCCAGTTTGCAACTTCTGATATATATATATATATATATATATATATATATATATATATGTATGTATATAAATAGTGCTTAGACTTGAGTTTCTACTGGCTGTGTCATCTTGGATAATCAAGTTATTTCCCCTCTAACACATAAAATGGGGACAATAGTCCAAAACTTCAGAGTTGCATCCCTGAATTAACACAAAGTGTTCAAGAGCTTTCAGTTAAAGATGGTGGATTGAATGCATACATATAATTTTGCTCGTTCCTGAAAACCCATTAAAACCACAGTAAAAGGATTTAGAGAAGCAGGGATTCACCAGGATAGGGGAGAAAAGAGAGGAGACAGGAGCAATAAAATTTTGGAATCTGGAAAGCAGATGGACAAGTAACTGACTTGGCAGATCTAAGAAACAAAATCTTACACATGAAGAGGGAAAAGCAGAGAACCAACCTGATCTATACTACGGAATCATCAAAAAAGCTTAGGAACTGAGGACAAAGGAGATGGAAACTAAATTCAGGAAAATCTAGTGAACACTGTTTAAGAAATAGATTCTTACTGTCCTCCATATTTTATTCCCCTGAGTGACTATCCCTTCTCTACTCCAGCAGAAGACTGAAGGGTTATTCTCTAGAAAGAATAAACAAGAGAGGGGTGCCTGTTTGGCTCAGTTGGTTAAGTGTCCAGCTCTTGATATCAGCTCAGGTCTGGATCTCAGAGTTGAGAGTTCAAGCCCTGCATTGGGCTCCACACCGTGGAGGCTACTTTAAAAAAAATTAAAAATTAAAAAAATAGAAAAAGAGAGAATCCCTTTATTAAGGGATAAATGGCCCATTTATGGACTAATAACTATATGTCTACTGAAGGCTGAATGCCGAGACCTCCCAGCCCTCTTCCCCTTCCTGGATCCCAGAACACAAGCAGCCAGGCATCTATCCTCCAGACGTGATTTAAACATTTTTTGGAGGATCTAATCAACCAAACAGGAAATATATAGAACATACTGACTGCAGGGGGTTCTTTAACAAATGGCCAGAGATCATTCCACAGTGAAATTCCAAACCAACAAACTTTACCCATGTGTTCAATGCTTCTAATCAATGTTTAGTGTCCCTTCTTCAACAAGAGCAAAGATTAACAGACATCTGAGTAAAACTTGTAACAAGAAAGAAAAGACCAAACAAACAAGCAGATAAAAGTAATCTGGAGGAAAGAAAGATAATGCAGGAAAAGGAAAATCTCTAAATCACTATCATTAATATACTCAAAGAGACAAGAGAAGGTCTTTCCTTGCTATTTTTAAATAAAGGAACATGCGGAGTCAAAACAGAGCCTGTAGAAAATGAAAACCATAATAAAGAAATGAAAAATTCAATAGGAAGATTGGAAGTTAAAATTGGAGAAGTCTCCCAGAAACTAAGGGGAAAATTCAGACATGAAAAGTGGGCCGTGTTCTTGCTTTCCTCTGTCTTCTTAAACATATGAAATATATTTATAGTCTCTGTTTTATTTTTCTTGTCTTCTAATTCTAGTGTCAGTGCTATTAGGAGTCTGTTTCTATGGATTGATTTTTCTTCCCATTATGGATCTTCCTGCTTCCTTGCGTGTCTGGTAAGTTTGATTTGATGCCAGACATTGTGAACTTAACATGGCTGAGCAGTGGACTTTTTTATTCCTTAAATATTTTGAGCTTTGTTGTAGGATTCAGTCAACTTACTTGGAAAGAGTTTGATCCTTTTGACGTTACTTTAGGAGCAGAGTCTAGTTTAGGGATAATTTGACTCCATTATGAGGCCATATCCTTTTGGGTATGGTACTCTCCCCATGCCCAGCACATTTTGAGGTTCCTTCACTCTGGTTGTTGGGAATATAAACTCTTTCCAACCTTGTGTGAGCTCCAAGAATTGTTCCACCTGCTTCTTTCAAGTACTCTTTCCCCAGCCTCAAGCAGTTTCTTCAAATGCATACAATTACCAGGCCTCAGTTGAAGCCTTCAGGAGAATTTTCTGTGGATCTCCATAGTTCTCTCTGTGCAACTCTGTCCTGTCTGGTACTCTGCCCTGTGAATTCTAGCCATCTTGATCTCCCTGAACAACCAGTTACCTCTGTCTGTTCAACACAGGGCATCTGCCAGTTCTGCCTAGGTTGCCCCTCCACACACTGCAGCTTGGAAATTCTCTCCAGACAGTAATGTGCTACAGAACTTGGACACATCTTATTTTTTCTCCCACTTTTCTGGGATCTGTGCCCTGTGCTGCCTATTGCCCAAGATCTGAAAACAGTTATTTCATATATTTTTGCCTGGTTTTTTTTTTTAAGATTTTATTGATTTATTTGACAGAGAGAGACAGTGAGAGAGGGAACACAAGCAGGAGGAGTGGGAGAGGGAGAAGCAGGCTTCCCGCTGAGCAGGGAGCCCGATGTGGGGCTCCATCCCAGGACCCTGGGATCATGACCTGAGGCGAAGGCAGACGTTTAACGACTGAGCCACCCAGGCGCCCCTTTTGCCTGGTTTTATAAATTTAGACAGGAGGTTAAATCCAGGGTCTGCTACTCCATCCTGGCTGAAAGTGGAAGTCCCCTATTCCAATAACTCCCAAAATTTCCCCAGGTATTCTCTCTCATTGTTCATATTTAGTACACACTCGTTGGATTGGGCTGGGAATATGTAGATGGCAACTATAAAAAAGAGTATTAAAAAACTCCCATAAGTCCCTAGAGTAGTAACTCTGGTTAGTGTTTTGTGTATTTCATTCCTCCTTCCAGGCTTCTATCTTTTGGTTTTGAATGGTTTTTACATCTGTCTTCAACTTACTTCACCTTTTTCTACCCTTTGACACTAATGACCACTCCCTCATTTAAAAATTTTTGTTTGCTGTTAGTTTCCAGGAAATGCCTCTTTCCTGGTGTCATTTCTTTTTTTTTTTTAATGAAGCTTTTAATTTTAATCCCATTATAGTTAACACACAGTGTTACATTAGTTTCAGGTGTACAATATAATGATTCAACACCTCCATACATCACCCATGCTCATCACAGCCAGTGCGCTCCTTAATCCCCAGCACCTGTTCACCCATCCCCTCACCCCCTTCCCTTCTGACAACCATCAGTTTGTTCTCTATAGTTAAGAATCTGTTTCTTGGTTTGTCTCTCTCTCTTTTTTCTTCCCTTTGCTCATTTGTTTTGTTTCTTAAATTCTATGAATGAGTGAGATCATATGGCCTTTGTCTTTCTCTGACGTATTTTTCTTAGCATTATAGTCTCTAGCTCCATCCATCCATGTTGTTGCAAATGGCAAGCATTCATTCTTTTTTATGGCTGAATAATATTCCAGTGTGTGTGTGTGTGTGTGTGTGTGTGTGTGTGTGTGTGTGTACCATCCTGTCATTTCCATCCTTTCAAACCCTACGAATCCTCCCTCTGTCTCCTTCACTGATTCCTCTCCCTTCATATACCCTTAAATGTTCACTGTTTTCTTGCTTCTCTTCTCACTCCATATCTACATTCTCTCTGCATGGTCTCATTTATTACCCATGACTTGAGTTATCATTCGCCTGCTTACAACTCACAAACTTATGTTTCCAAATCTCTCTCCCGAGTACTCCGGACCTAAAGAGCCAATGGCCTAATGTACATCTCTAGTTGGATGTCTCACAGTGTGTCCCAAACAGAACTCATTATCTTCCCCAACAACCTAATCTGTATGTTGGTTCCATCACAGGGAATGGGGCTAACATCCACCTTTCTTCCCAAGCTAGAATTACAGAAGCCATGCTCAACTATTCCTTCTTTTTTCTTCTTAACCCCCGTACATTTAGTGCACCTAATTCTTTTCTAGTTCATCTCCTAAACATCTTTTTTCTTCAAACCCATGCCCTGGGTTTCCCACATTCCTAGTGTCCACATCTTCATTATCTCTCACCCAAACGATTGCAACAACCTCTTTATCTGGTGTCTGGGTAAGTGCTGGGTGCACGGTGGTCTTCACAAAACACCAAGGAGGTCATGTCACTCTCTTGTTTAAAAATTTCTAATTGTTCTCCATAGGTTACAGGCTAAAATCCAAAACCTTTCGCTTAGCACGTACAAGGCTCTCAGAATCTGCCCCCAGACACCCTCTTCAGGCCTACATCCTGCTTCTCCCAGCTGTATTCCCCCCAAATGCAGCAGCCCTCTACCTTTTTACATGCTCCTCTTTTTACCTAGAAAGTCCTGCCTCATTTTCTCTGTTTGACAAGTGCCTTCTTATATTTCAAGTTATGGCTTAAGTGTCTACTTCTTCAGGGACTCTTTCCCTCTCCCTGGAAGCCCTCAAGAACTGTGTCCCCTCATTCCTCCCAGGCCCTAGCAGTTCCTTCACTCAGTCATGACTGCACTTGTCACAGTGGCCTGTGGTTACACATTTACCTTCATTTCTCCTACTAGACTGTCTACTCTTCACAAACAGTGGCCACCTTATTCCTCTATGTACTTATTATCCCTCTCACAAAGGCTCAGTACAATAGAACTCAGTCAGTGCTCAGTAAGTGTTTGTATAATATTTGATTTCCTAACTGAGGTCTCTAATAGACCTTGGAGGGCCCCTTGAGTTCTGTGATATTGTATGGAAAGTTGTGTGTTTTGAGGGTATTTTCCTGGAGAGAAGATTCATTCCTGTCACCAGATTTTCCGAGGGGGCCTGGATTCACAAAATTAAGTACTGCTATTGAGGGAGAAGGTATCACCAGAAGGTTGTTTTTAGAAACGTGAAACTCCATCAGAGCCTCCACTTTGCCCCGGGACTGGGGAGCTTGCTGCCGATGTTGCTGGGTCCTGTGATGAGGACAAGGATGGACAGAGGGTGTGCCGTGGCTCTGGACCGCAGGTGGGAACAGTCAGAAGACTGGATTCTTGAAGCCTGGGACCCTCCTCTTCCCGCCTCCCTGTCTTTCTCTCTCTTCTTTTAAAGATTTCATTTACTTTAGAGAGAGCAAGAGCGAGAGGGGCAGAGGGAGAGGGAGAGAGAAACTCAAGCAGACTCCATGCTGAGCGTGGAGCCTGATGTGGGGCTCGATCTCACGACCTTGAGATCACAACCTGAGCCGAAACCAAGAGTCGGATGCTCAACCGACTGCTCTACCCAGGTGCCCCCCGTCTTTCTCTTTTATGCTCAAGATTTTGCATACCAGGATGAATGCCAACTTAAAATTCAAACACCCACCCACATACACACCCCTCTGCATGCTCAGGAATACACACACACACGCACAAACACACAGCCAGGCATACACAAACATGCTCATCCACACGCACACAGATAAAGAGGCACACACAAACCGGCTACATACAAATGTGTACTCTGGGTCACACGCAGCCTCGCCCATGCAAGCTCCATACATAACCATACACATAGAGACGACCATGCATGTGAGAATCACCTGACCTGGCTCCCGCCCTCCCTCCTGCAGAGAGCGAGCGCTGCCCCTGGCATCAGGCCCAGGGAGACAGCCGAGTGGAGCCATCTGTCAGGCTGAGGTTCCTGCGCCGCCCATCCTGCCTGAGCTCAGACAGTCGGCACGCAGGGCATGCAGCCTCGCTATTCTCTCTGGCTGAATCATGCTGAGTGAGCTGGCCCAGCCAGAGTTTATCAAATCGGAACAGAATTTTGGCAAAACAGATGACTTGTGAGCTTGGCATTTGTGGGTCTGGGAGGTGGAGACCTGTAGGAGGAGGAAGGAGGAGTGGAAGGAGGTGAGGAGAGAGGAAAATTGCTTCCTGATACACTGAGAGACAATGGAGAACTTTCATGAGGCGGTATGGCACCAGGACTTGGGTGCTGGATGCAAAGTCAAAAAACGTGATTCATTGATTCATGCTCTAGCTCTGGCATTTAATAGCCATGTGGTTTTAAGCATGTTAATTTACCTCTCTGAGCCTTGGTTTCTTCTTAAAATTGACCTCATGAAATCATCAAACACACAGAGTTGGTAACAGAATCTCACAAGACATCAGTGAGATTAGCACAGTGCCCTGGCACGTAGTGGAACTCAATAAAGGGGGGCTGGTACAGTCGGAGAACATGCGAGTTTAAAGAGAACATGTAGACCAGCAAGCCCAGGCTGATCAGGCCTTGTAACCCACCTTCCCCCCATCCCCACTGGGCAGCCAGAGTGGGTAATGGTCTCCGGTCTTCATTTGCAAACCAAATACCTGATCCACTTTGCAATCTAGAAGTCTCTTGTGTGGCTTCCTACCATTCCTCACACCCCCTGTTGAATCTGAGAATCAACATTGCTCCTCTGATACCAGTCTTCACCTCTGCACACCCCCAGCTGTTCAGCCCATGCAGCTCCCACCACCCCCATTATCCGATCTGGGTAATAGTAATAAAAAGTAATAGCAGTTCTGTGGGGCGCCTGGGTGGCGCAGTCGGTTGAGCGTGTGACTCTTGGTTTCGGCTCAGGTCATGATCTCATGGTCGTGAGATGGAGCCCCGAGTCTGCATGAGATTCTCTCTCTCCTTCTGCCCCTCCCACTCGTTCTCTCTCTCTCTGAGGTAAATAAATAAATCTTAAAAAAAAAATAGCAGTCTACAGAACCTATTTAGCCCCCACTGGGGTGCTAGAAATTTGCAAAGCAAATCTAATTTAACCCTCACAACAACCTTATAAAGTATTATCCCCATTTTACAGCTGAAGAAACTGAGGTACTGAAAGATTAGGTAACCTATGTTACCTAAACATAGTAACCCATGTAAGACATCGACTGTAAGTCACGCCATTATCTCATGTACTACTAAAAGAGACACTGGCTGTTAAACCAGGTGACAATGCTAAGATGCTCTGATGCAGGGATGCTTAAAATAAGGGGGTGAGGTGTAGGGAAAGTACATCACAGAATCAGTGAAATATAGCAGTTGTAGCTTAACGGAGATGTGACCTTTGAAAGTCTGTCTGCCTCTGGGGTCTGCAGCGCACTGTCCTGCCCTCAAGCCCACATTCATTGAGCACTCCGTGGAAGAGACATTGTGCTAAACTCTTTAAAAATTTATCATTGGGGCTCCTGGGTGGCTCAGTGAGTTAAGCATCTGCCTTCTGCTCTGATCATGATCCCAGGGTCCTGGGATCGAGTCCCACATCAGGCTCCATGCTCAGCGGGGAGCCTGCTTCTCTCTCTGCCTGCTTCTCCCATTTGTTCTCTCTCTCTCTGACGAATAAATAAACTCTTAAAAAAAAACCTTATTATTGAAGCCTAGTTGACATACAATGTTATATTAGTTTCAGATGTACCGCACAGTGAACTGACAGTTCTATATATTACTGGGTGCTCACCACGGTAAGTACAGTCACTGTCTGTCACCACAACATTACTACAATTTTATTGACCGTAATCTCTACACTGTACCTTTCATCCTCATGCCATGCGGTATAGTACCTCATTCAGACCTTGCCTCTTTAACTGTCCTATGAGGGAAGCACTGTTCTCCACTTTGTCTTCCAGATCAGGAAACTAACAGTCGAGAAGTTATGTAATTTGTTCAAGGTATCATTGTAACTCATGAACCTGAGATTCAAAACCGGGCCTGTCTGACTCCCGAGATCTTGCTCTTAACCATCACGCAAGTCAGATACCTTCTCTCAGCCTAGATGGCAGCTCCCAAAGGTCTCCTTAGGCTGGCTCTGGGGCTGAGCCACAGCTCTTGTTCTGGTGATTCCCAACCCTAGGACTGGTCTTGCTGTGGGTGGGTGGTAAGTGGGTGGGTAGGGGTACTGTCCTGGACTCTAGCGGTCTTCCCGGGCCGTCTGTCTCTGGGAGGGATGACCTTTCAGAGAGTGCTTCTTGCATTGGGCCTCGGTTACGCCATTGGTGACACGGAGAGAATAATCCTACCCTTGGTATCTGCCAACGTCAGTATGTGCTTCTTTGAGATTATAAATGGAAGAAATATGAAGGAAGAGTTAGTGTGCTAAGTTCCAGCCTTAGTCCCCAAACGTTTCCACCAAACTAGGAAAATCTCCAAAGGATCTCACCTCCTTGCCTTTGTTCACACCTTTCCATGTATCTGAAAGGCCTTCTCATCTTCTATCATAGTCCCACCCTCCATCACGGCCCAGGTCGTAGGCTTCTTTCTAGGAGATATTCCTGGACAGCTGTCCTTTAAGTGACCCATGTCTCCTACCTAATTTTTGACTATAACTTCTTAAGGCATGCATCATTCGTAGCCTTACCGTACAATTATTAATGTATAGGACATTTCCTCTATGGAGGACCTGTGTTGGTTTTTGCCTGCCCAACATCCTATCCTTCTTTTGATAAAAGCAACTTGATTTTCCTCTGGTGAACCACCTTCCCTCCCTTGTAGTCCATACGATTTGGATGGTATTGATCCCACTTCCTAAATCCAGAGGTAGGAATGTGCCTTAGGTCTCTTCAATCGGAGTCACTGTGAATTGATTCAGAGATGGACAGGTGATTCAATGAAACCTTGAGAATTATCCCCGGGGCTTTTCCTGGAACCACTGGAGTAAGAAACTCTATTTTTGCTATAATCGGGTGTAAATTTGGAGTTGTGAGGGGTGTTTACATGGAAGAATTCCTGAGGACGAAGCCACCCAAGAGCAGATTGTGGAGCGAGATCTGATCTTTATTGGGAGCCCTTGGGTCTAGGTTTAGTTATTCCTAAAGCGAGAAGAAATCTGACTAGGACAAATAAATTCTGCCCTATGTACATTTTCTTTTCCTCTTAAGCTAGTTTGAGCTGGGTTTCTGTAACACGTAATTAAGACACACTAACACATCCCTGACTTGTTTATGGACTTCAAGAGGACAAAGCCCATCCTTTTTAGCTTGACATCTCTTTGGGGACCAGCATACTCCCTACTAAGATACAGGGGGTCCTCAAGAAAGGGTGTTGATGATTGATGGATGGATATTCAATTCATTCAATCTTCTTGAGTATCTACAATGAGCTAAGGCACCAAGATCACAAGGATTCACTAGACATTGTCCTCTTCAAGGAGTTTGGAGCTTAGTAAAAGAAGAGCTAAGAAAGCAAACACATTATAATATAACCCAGGCTATAATATAAATCTGAACAAGTTTTTGTGGGATCTCAGAAGGTAGGAGGTTTGGGGAGATAAGATCTGGGAAGGCTTCTCAGAGGAGGTGACATCAGAGTCAAAGCCTTAGAGAACAAACAGAAGTTCCTAAACAGACGTGGGAGTGGGAAGAAGGTATTCTGGGCATAGGGTATTTCAGGCAGAGAGAAAAAGATCATATATATTTAAAAAATTCATAAGAGTAACCCCATCTGCTCTTCCTCTGGCTTCTCCCCATACTCTTCCCTCTTTCTATTTCTCTGCCTTCCCATATAGATAGCAAAATCATAGAGATTAAGAGCACAGTCTATGAGCTCTGAATGATTTTGGTTCTCTCACTTACTACCCATTTGACCTTGGACAAAATCACTCACCTCTTACAAATAAGGACGGTAGTTTTATTTGCCTCGTAAGATTGTTGAGAACATTAAGGGAAATTACAAATTTAAGGAGTGGGCCTGGCACAAGGTCGTGCTCCAGAAATGTTAGCTGCTGTTATTTTTATTATCCCAGTCAAAAAGAACCTTAAGGCTCCAAGAAACAGAAAACCTATCTCACACTGGCACAAACAGTGAGGAGATTCTTCATCTCCTATAATGGGAGTCTTAAAGTGGAGTAGGCTCCAGGCCTGGAATAATCAGGGCTCTGACCCCCTTTCTCTGCAGTTCTCCCAGCTCTGCCCTCTCCTTTGTATTGGTTCTGTCTCCAGGCTGGCTTTCCTCATTGTCTAGAGGTGGTTGTGCCGCATGTCCTAAGCCAACTGTGACAACATGCTCCCTTGTTCACATCCATCACAACAGAAAAACAAAACCCTCGCCCAGGCAGAAATATAAATCCCTTCTTTAAATCTGTTTAGGCCAGCTTAAGTTATGTGCCTGCTCCGGGACCAATGACAGGGACCGGGGGATTCACTGCGTTAAGTGGCTTAAGCCTGGCTTCCTGAACCGGTAGGTCACTGGGAAGTGAGGTTGTCTTGCCAGGAATGCTTAGACGAATAATCGGGATCTATCTCTGGAGTCAGAGGTGAAGTTCAACTTTCTCCTGGTCACATGGCTGTATCAGAGCAAGATGGGAAGGGTCCTGTTAGAGACAGGGAGAGGAATATGTGGATGTTGGCTGGACAACCAACAGCATCCTCCATGATGATAGCTATTACATTTTTTAAAGGCTGGTTCACATGGGTCTTTTCAGGCCTTGGCTCAAATGGCTCCTTACTGGTGAGGTTGTCCTTGATCGTGAGACCCGTTACGTAAAATAACGCACATACTCCCCCACTCTCCTACACTCCTCTCCTCTGCACTTCCTCCCTCCCTCACCCTGCCTTAGTTTGACCTAAAGCACTTTATCACCACCTGATGTATCATGTACTTTTGGCTAGATGTGTTTATTGTGTCTCTCCCTCTAGAAAACGAATTCTGGGAGGAGTTTGGTTTGTTCAGTGCTGTACTCCTAGTACCTAGAAGGGTCCTGGCTCATAGTAGGCACACAGTAACAGTTTGTTGAATGAATAAACGATCTGGCCAGACCAGACTCCTCTTATCTTCCTCAGAGGTTGCCACCTGTTATGGGGTCTGGGAATGGTCACAGCCTCTACAGATCCCCTTTTCTTCTCCCCCTGCTCTTTCTCCATCTATACCCGCACCCCCCCATCTGTCTCGCTGTCCTTCGAATGTCCAGCTGCAGAGCAGGCTGGTATCTGTCATTTTGCTTTCTTTCTACATAGGATTGATTCCACACCTTTTCCTCTTCCCTCTTCATGCTAACGATTTCCTCTTCTTCTCTGCATGGACAATATAAAATATATTGTGTTCAAATAAAATTAGAAAACCTGAGTGGCTCTTCCATCTTGTGAAGATTTAAGACATGGGATCTTATTTTTTTTGAGAACTACATTTATGCTTTTAGACATGTATGAGAAATGCATATGGAGTTCCTATAGGTTCTTCGGAGTCTACCATTCCATGGCTTCCTAAATTTTTACCCTCTTTGAGGTCTCTTTTGGTATGAATATTTTAAACATTTTAAGAGAAAGGAAATCTTGGTTTTCCCTCCATACCTTCCCCACCCTAACACCCGTCTGCCTCTAATGAGGGACATGTAATAGGGCCTTCTTTTCTTGGGGGATATTTTCTGATTCTAGGGCTGGACGAACGAATAATAATAAAAGTAACAACAAATAACTATGTATTTGCTGAGAAATTGACAATGAACCATGCCAACTGTTCTTGATTATGAAATGCACATGTGGGGCGCCTGGGTGGCTCAGTCGTTAAGCGTCTGCCTTCGGCTCAGGTCACGATCCCAGGATCCTGGGATCGAGCCCCACATCGGGCTCCCTGCTCAGCAGGAAGCCTGCTTCTCCCTCTCCCACTCCTCCTGCTTGTGTTCCTGCTCTCACTCTCTCTCTCTCTGTCAAATAAATAAATAAAATCTTAAAAAAAAAAAAAAGAAATTCACATGTACTCGTAAAATATTACTTGTTTAAAGTAAAAAGTGAAAGTCTCTCCCTATTCTCTAATCTTACTACCTGTGATAACTACTGTTGATGAACTAGGGTATGTTCTCCAGATTTTTTTCTTCACAGGCATGGCTTGTCCCCCAGAATTTCAGTCCCCCTTCTGATACAGACTGCTGTCAGGAAGCTGTCCGGGCAGGGATTCCATTTTCTAGCCATCCTTGTGTCTAGGTGTGACCCTAGGTATAGTTTTTGCCGGTGGAATGTGAGCAGAAATGCGGTGTCTTTTCTGGGCTGAAGCTTTCAGGAAGTGAGGGTGAGTCTTCCACACCCTGTTCTCTGTCTGCCTTGTTGAAGCCCCGAGGAGAATGGCAGAACCACCAAGTGAGAGGATCCGGGGTCTTTGAATCACTGAGGGGAAAAGGGCCACCTGCCAAACAACCTCGAACTTCTGTGAGTGGGAACTCAGTCAACTTCTGTTTGAGTCTTCCCACATGTGGGGGCTTATTGGTTGCAGCAGCTAGCAGTCCCATAATTGACATAGCGTATACAAACCCAGGCTATTTTGTGTTATATTACGTTCACCTACACAGGTAAAAACAACAACAACAACAACAACAACAACAGGATCCCATGGTACACCATGATGTTCTTTGACTTGCACAGCTGAAATCTAGGAGATATGGCCAAGAGGTGGAAAAGTCAGAACTGGAATCTGGGCGTGATGGCCCCAAAGCCTGAGTTCTTTCCAGGACCCTCACGCCCGCTATAAACTGGCCTGAGCCTACCTCTTTGATGACGCTCATATAGAAGAAGGTGCTATTTTTGAGGCTTCTTTGATGACTCAGAACAACTGCATTCCCCTCTGCGGAGGCGGGTGGGTAACCCAGGTAAGCTCTGCCCACCCGAGAGCCTGTGGCTTCCTGCCTGCCTCAGTTTAAGGGTTTCTCGGTGAAGGAGCCTCCAAAATGATCTTAATTCTCAGAAGATATAGTTTGATGTGACAAGCGCAGGCTACAAAGACTGCCCAGGGGACTGGGGTCTGAGGGCGTGGTGAGCAGCAGTGGAGGTTAGAAGAGCTAGAGCCGAAAGCCTCCTGCTCCGGTCCACACGAACACCCCCCCTCGGCCCCAGGCACTCAGAGTCTACAATTAGCTAGCTTATGTCCCCAGAGGGGGCTCCTTCCTCTGGGGCACAAACACCCCCAGAAAGTGACTGCAGAAAGCCAGATGGCCTCATAGGCTTCCAGGAAACTCAACAGTTCTAAGAAGCCTCCGTTTCCTGCTTTACATCCAGAGCCTGGGTGGGGAAAGTCAGGGAGGCCCTCTCTCCCCGCCTCCCCATCCAAGCACCTTACCCTGGGGAAGACCTCTGTGTGCCTAGCTGCTCACAGAAGCAACATGAGTGGCAGGCTGGGATGGGGGGGCCCTCAGCCTCTCCGACTCTGGGACTCCCCACTCCTCTGGGGCACCATCCACGCCTGTTTCTCTTGGCTTAGCAGACATCTATTACCTCCTGAGCTAAAGACAGGTCCAGAGGTGAACCAAAAGCAATGGATAACTCCAAGGTGTTTTCATGGTGGCTGTGAAATTTAATAAATCAATGTTTCCCAGTGTGGGAGCCACATAGCCTTGGTGGGACACAAGATGATTTTAAGGTTGCCACATAAACACCAGCACTAAATAATATTGAATTATTCCCCTTTTCACTCCTTTTGATTACATCAAAAATGTCTTTGTTAGGTGCTATCAATCTTTAACACCTCTCTAATACCAGTAAAACTCAGCAGGAGAAAAAGAGAAAGAGATAGGGAGAGAGGAAGCGCAAATAAATAACACTAGAAATAAAAACTGGGTCATGACAATGGGTACAACAGATACTAAAAAGACCAGCAATAAGTATTTTCTAACATAATGTAACTGTTTTCCAAAAGATATCCTTTACAAAAGCAACACCATTTTATGCGTCTAGAAACAAATCTAACAAAAGGTGTGTGCCTGGTCTTTATCAAGAAAATTGTAAAACTTTAATGAAAAGCATAAAATAAAACCTCAACAAATGAAGAGACAGAGCATAGACAGGAAGAGGCCTCCATATAATAAAGGTGTCAGCTCTTCCAAATTATTCTAGAAGTTCACGTAATCCCCATCAACATGCTGGCAGCGCGCGCATGCGCGTGCGTGCATATATGTGTGTGTGTAATTTTTCTAGCTGGTTCTACAGTGTTGTTGGAAGAGCAAAAGGGGCTGCCATTATACATAAGGTACTCAAGAAAGGGCTTTTGAGAGATCATTGTGAGGAGTGAGGCGTTCTGGGCAGGTGGAGCCAAGGCTCTGAGGCAGCAGGTGGCTTAGAATATTCGAAGAATATGAGGGGGTCAGTGTGGCCGGAGAGGACTGGCTGAGTGGAAGAAATGAGGCCAGAGAAGTATCCAGGGGCTAGATTATGTGGGCCTTGTAGACTGTGGTTAAGAACTTTGGAATTAACTGTGAAATGGCAAGCCAGGAGTTTTTGGAGCAAGGAGTGACCCAATCTGATTAAACATTTTTAAAATTTTGAAAGGGTTGGAAATATTAAGTAAACATGTTTTCAGATGGTATGGAAGTGCAGTAAGAACTGTGAAGGGGGCACATCAATGGGATTTTGGAAATTCTGCTTTAGTTATTCCTTAGGTCACAAATTTGGTCTTTCTAATTCTGCTCAGTCTAAACGGAATGGGGGAAAAAATCCAAGTTCTTGGAGCCAACACTGACAAACATGCCATAGCGCTGGGCCAGGCCCAAGTCTTTTCCCTGCTCCTTTGGCTCGGGGCTGGTGCCTCAGGGTCTGTCCCCTGTGGCTGGGCCTCCAGTGACAACCTCCCAGGGACCAAGTCCAGAAAGCAGTAACTGTCCTCTTGAAAAATATCACTGACTTCCCGACTAATGAGGCTTAAAGAAGGCTAAAGGTGAAAGGGACTCCAGAGAGAGAAACAAAAGTAATAAATTATAATACAAGTAGCATGTCCCTAAGGGAAATCATTATCTTCTCTAAAAAAAACCAAAAAACAAAACAAAAAAACAAAAAACAGTTTCCTTCTCTGGCCTTCCCTAGTCCAGTCAATGGCAGCACCATTAGTCATTCAGTCAGTCGACAAATATTAATTAAGCACTTGTGGTCAGTGCTGGATTCACTGTGATGAGCAAAATGGGCATAGTCTCTGCCCTCATGGAGTTTGGAATCTAATGTGGGAGGAAAGACAATAAAAGATAAAGTTGTTACAAAATGTTCCCTGCTGTGAAGGAAACAAATAGGGTGACATGGGTACTAGAGGCAGCAGGTGGGCCAAATGTGGCCCACTGCCTTTTCTTTGTAAATAAAGTTTTGTTGAATCACCACCAAGGTCATTTGTTTACAAATTGGCCGTGCTTGCTTTCGTGCTACAATGGTGGGCTTTAGGAGCTACAACAGAGACCACGTGGCTTTCAAAGCCTACAATGTTCACTACCTGGCCCTTTACAGAAAAAGTTTACCTGCGCCTGTGATAGAGGATAATGGAGGTGCCTCTCTCCTAGTAATGTCGGGAAGAACATTCTACAGTGATAGAAATGGTCTGTGTCTGTGCTGTCTAATATGGTAGCCACTAACCACTGAGCACTTGAAATGTGACTAGTAACTGAGCAACTTAAATTTTACCTTGCTCAATTTATCTATTAAGTAGGCTCCATCCTCAGCGTGGGGCTTGAACTCACAACGCTGAGATCAAGAGTCACATGCTCTACCCACTGAGCCAACCAGGCGCCACCCCCATTTTTTTTCCTTATTCAATTTTAACTATGGAAATTTAAATTTAAACAGCCACATGTGGCTAGTGGCTACTCATATGTTGGACAGCATAGTTCTAGACAATGACTCAAGTCAGAAATGTAGAGTTCTTCCTTGCATCCTCATTTCTTCCTCACACTTCTATCTCTTCAAGTCCCAATAAGGCAACGAAACTCAAGATCAAAATGTATGTTCACCATAACTGCAGTTGTATATACATGTGTACAAGGATACATAGAAGTATATTTTTAATACTTGAAAGCTACTCCCATTGTTATTACTTGATTAAATGGGGAAGCATGGTGGGTGATTTTATTTTGCTCTTTCAACATTGTCACTAGTACTATTGAATCCTTATATTTCTTAAAAATCTGAGATGAGTCTGTGCTTGGTTCCTTGGGTTGTCAGGAACGAAGAATCATTCAATTTATCTCAAGTAATGTGTCTAATGTGTGTGTGAGATAGAGAAATGAAAAGGAAGACAAGCTTCTCATTGAATCTAAGGAGAGGACCCCTATTGCAGTGTAGCTAGGCCCTGCAGTCTGGAAGGTCCTCTGGATCTAGACAGGTTCAAGGGACCTTAACTACAGGGTCTCCTTAGACCTTCGCTGCCCTGGGCTATGAACGTGACTCCATTCCTTGGCTCGTCTGCAGGTGGTTCTCCATTCTCTCAATAGTGTCTCCACTCATGGGTTCTGAGTCCTCATAATTCCTGTTTCCTTATGACTTTTGTCTGCTCATCAGGCTTGCCCTCGAATGTCTGTTCCTGCTAAATGTCTCATTCTCTCAGCATGCCTCTTGTTTACATTTCCAGATGAAGAAATATGCGTTATCCCAGCTCCTCTTTTTTGTGCCATTCAATGTGGTAGATCACTGGCTGGCCTGTGGGTTTGTTTCCCCTTTGTTCAAGCTTTCTGCTTCCACCTGTCCAGTCAGCTATAGCCAAAGGGAGGTAGGGTCACATGGTCAAAGCAGGACTATCCTGGGCTGCTGGGACTATGGGTATAAGAGCTAACTGACATGATGAGTATCACCTATAGTGCCTGCCCTACCATCTCTAGGTACCTGAATCTGTACTACTGTGATTCTTCCACAAGGCTTTGACTCCTGAAGGGCTGGGTCTGTGACCTGAACTGACTCTGTTTACACCCAGATGTTCCCAGATGGTTGCTTGGTTGGGGCAAAGCCACAACCCTTCCCCCCAACTCAGACTTCCCCTATCTCTTCCCCAAGTTAGAAATGCTTCAGCAAGGGAGGGAAGGCCAATGCTTCGCACGTGTGGGTCTTAGAGCCACGGAGAAACACTGCTGTCCCCTGGGAGGAACCCCGCTGCAGAGGCTGCTGGAGAATTTCTGATTTTCTGCTCTGGGCCTTAGTAATTCAGGGATGATGTGGTAAGAGCCTGAAGGGATAAGTTAGCAATTTCACCCCTAGCAGCATTGGCTTGGGCTACGGAAGCTTGGGCCACCTCTGACTCAGAGCTGAGTTAAGGAATTAAATCTGCTGCCTCCCAAATTTGGCAAGGACAGCAATGGGCGGCGGTGGCGCACGCCCTGGGAATCTCCTGGGCAGGCAGAGTGGGCTTCATCTGGCCCTATGGGGGTGGGGGCAGGGGGGCCTGGAAGTTTTCCATTCCCAGCACGCCTTCTCCAGCTGCTCAGAGTGCCTAAAATAAGCCCGCAGATGCTTCCCTTTACCTTTGGAAGCTTTGGTCCCAATTAAAATGCAACTCTCTCTGCAGCTCAAGACTGTCCTCAAACTTGACCTCAGGCCCACGGGCTCTATCAAAGACTGAGTCTCATTTCCTGTCCTCTTATCTGGCTTGGAGAGGGAGCCGGCAGGAGCCTGAGGGTGTCTGTGGGTCTGTGTGTGTTGGAAGTCGATGTGGGAGGTGGAATTGGAAGAAGAAACGGGTTCACAGTTGGGGCTGGGGCCCCACAGGATGCGGATTATAATAGAGCTGGAGCTCCAGCAGTGACCTGCGTCGAATCTGTCCGTGCCTCAAACTCTCTCACACACGTAGCTTAATCTCTTCTGGGCCTCAGTTTCCTCACCTGTAAAATGAAGAGGTTGGGTGAGGAAGTCTCTCAGGGCCTTTCTAGTTTGGAATCGCTGGACCTCAAACAAATGCCTTCCGGAGGACAGCCAGTGAGAGGAGGAAATTTCCACTGGACTCTCTCCTGTTAGGCTTTGAAAGAGTAGGAGAGCAGTGGCCGTGGTGCATGCTCAGGAATTTGGAGAGTGGAGAAGTTCGTACAGTTGGGCTTAGACCGCTCCAGCTTCCAACCCCCAAATTGCAGCCCCTGGTGCTTTCACCTCCAGTCCAACTGGAAAGATGTGTCCCTTCTTCAAGACACTTCCGAGAAATTGTCAATAACTGTACAAATCTATGATGTCTCCACTGTGGAGGACGCTCTGGGGGTGTGCAAAGCACACCCTGCACATTTCTTGAGCAGTCCTTCCCGTGCCACCACGCACTCTGTGAGGGGTAGGGTGCAGTCTTGGGAGGCACCGGGTTCCATAAAGACTGCTCGATAGAGCAGAAGTGTGCAAACTGCTGCGCCCCATCCTAGGGAGGTGACTCTGACTCAGTGGGTCTGGGGTGCACCCTGACACATTCATAACAAGCTCCCAGGTGATGCTGATGTCGCTTAATCCAGTACCACACATTAAGAACCCCTGCTATAGAGTATCAGAGAAGAAAGGAGTCTCAGATGCAAACCTCCCCCCGTCCCCCCCGCCATCTCCCTTTCTTACAGATTAGGAAACTGAAGGAAAGTGAGTTCAACATGGTGGAGCTGTCATTTCTCATCCAGTCCTCTTTCTGCTCCATCATCTTGCAGTTCCCTGGATAGTGATATTGATGGAAAACGCAGCACCCTCGTCAGCCTTCCTGGAGATCTTTGAGGAGAGGTGAGGCTGAGTCAGGGCTCCCAGAAGACAGGGGGAAGGACAGATTGGCCCCTGGCAGGATCTGGGAAATTCTTTCTCAAATTCAGACTGCACTAGCAGGGGCAGAGCCTGGGCTCACGAAGGGGCCCCTGTGGGGTGCTGGGTAGCAATTCCCTCCACACCCAACCAGGGGAAGGCCTTAGCAAGCATAGCCAGTTCAGAAGCAACTGTGTGAGGCTGTGGTTTCCTGCCCCAGCTCTGCCATCCCCTTGCTGAGCTGACCTCGAGTGCATTGCTTGGCATCAAGGCCCCGAATCTCGTGTTCCACCCCTGAATTCCAAGTCTAGTTTCTCTCTGATATACTGATCCTGCTTATGCTTGAACACCTTCAGGGAGCAGAAAGTCATGCCTTCCTAAGCATCGTTCTAACTTCAGGTAAGTACTCCAATTTGAATCAGAGTATTTCTCTTTTTGAAGGAATACCTGCACTGATGCCCAAGGTTTTCCCAAGGACCAAGCACTTCCCAAGACCAGAGAGGCTCCCTCATGCCTATCAGCTAATTAGGTGATCAGTCAATATCTGTTGAATGAGTGCTTTGGGATGGGGGTGGGTGGGCAGAATCAAACTGACTGGAAGACTGGCTTTATCAGCAGCTACTTATCAGTGTAGACCATTCAGCCTCAACATGGCCCTGCATGATCGGGCCACTCACTACCTCTCCATTCTCATCTAACACCACTTTCCCCGAACTCCTTACTTTTGAGCTTTGTATTTCTTTGTGTGACTGTCTGAATAGCATCTGTCTCTTCCATCAGATTGGAAAGCCTATGAAGTCAGGGACAACATCTGTTTTGTTCACCAATGTATCCCTAGCACTCAGCAATGTACCTACTACATCATATATGCTTAGTAAATATTGTGAAAGGAAGTGGGGGAAAGGATTGTCTACTCTGTGGCAGACCCTCGCTGAGCCCTCGTAAATCCTTATTGGGTGAATGTGAGAGTAAAGGCCAAGATGCTATCACAAAGGTCCCCAAATACAATGATTCAAAGAAAATAGAAGTTTATCTGTCGGGGTGCCTGGGTGGCTCAGTCAGTTAAGCGTCCGACTCTTGGTTTCAGCTCAGGTCATGATCTCAGGGTCGTTGGATTGAGCCCAGTGTCAGGCTCAGTGTGGAGTCTGATTGAGATTCTTTCCCCTTTTCTCCCCCTCTGCTCCTCCCAGCGCTCGTGCACTCTCTATCTAAAACACATAAATAAATAAATAAATAAATAAATAAATAAATAAATAAAATCTAAAAAAAAAAAAAGTTTATCTCTCTTTCACAAAAGAACCCCAAGGAAGCAAGCCAGGGAGGCAGAGCCCTTCTGATCCACATAGTCATTAAGGGTCCCAGTTCCTTCCATCTTACTGGTTTGCCACCCTCAATGCCATGGTCTTCACCTGCATGGTCAAAGATGGGCCATGCCTGCCCCATGTGTGCTTCAGTTTGTGAGAAGGAGACAGAGTACAAGTCCAGAGCAAGTGATTTTTTTCTTTAAACAAATGAGGCAAAGCTCCATCCTTCACTTCTGCTCACGGTCCATCGGTGAAAACTTAGTCACAAGGCCACATCGAGGTGCAGTCTAGCTAGAAAATGGGTGGCTATTTGCCTTGCTTACCCTCTATTACTGTGGAAGAAGGGGAGAATGGATTTGGGAGGATCCCTGGTAGTCTCTGTCACAAGGGGTCTTGTAATCATAAATAACCATTCCTCGGGGGGGTATGGTCATAACCCAAATTGTTTGGCCCAAACCACTAAGTCCCACCAGTGAATTGCCAGAAAAAAATTGTGCCTTATGGATTCTCAGAGTTATTTCTGAGAATGATTCAGGATGCTATTCCATGTGTGTTCAAGAATAGGTCCCTCCTCAATGGGGCAATGTATATCAGGATTACAAATGCTCACACCCTTTGACCCGGGAAGTCCACTTCTAGGAAGTTCTCCAGTAGATGTATTTGCCCACGTGGGAAATGAAATATGTACTGATGGTGAAAGAAAAAGATTAAATAAAATATGATGTCCCCATACAATGGAAACCCATCTAGCTATTTTTAAAAAATGAGGACGCTCTTTACGTACTGCTATGCAACAAGCTCTAAGGCATATTGTTAGATGAATAAAAAAGGCACAGAATAGTAAGTAGAGTATGCCATCACTCATACAGAATAGAGTAAAAGGAATACATATATTCTATATGTTTATATTTGCTTCTGTATTCATAGGATATCCCTGGAAGAATTCAAAAGAAATTAGTAACAAGGGTAAGGAGCAGATTGGTTGATTGGATATCTGTGGTATATACTTTTAATACTTTCTCATTCTGGACCATGTGAATGTATTGCCTTCTAATTAAAAAAGAAGGAAGGGGCGCCTGGGTGGCTTGGTGGGTTGAGCATCTGACTCTTGATTTCAGCTCAAGTCATGATCTCAGGCTGGTGAGATTGAGTCCTGCGCCAGGCTCTGCACGGAGTCGGCTTGGGATTCTCTCTCTCCCTCTGCTGACCCCCCTTTCCCCGCCACTCGTGTGCTCTCTCTCTCAATAAATAAATAAAATCTTAATAATAAATGATAGGGGCGCTTGAGTGGCTCAGTGGGTTGAGTGTCTGACTCTTGATTTCCACTGGGGTCATGGTCTCAGGGTCGTGGGGTCAAGCCCCAAGTCAGGCTCCCTGCTTGGCAGAGTCTGCTTGGGATTCTCTTTCTGTCCCTCCCCTTGCTTGCGAGTGCTCTCTAAATAAATAAATAAATAAATAAATAAAATCTTAAAAAAAAAGAAAGAAGGTAGGAAGGGAAAGAGGATAGGAAAGGAGAGGAGAGCAGAAGAGAGGAGGGAGGAGCAGAAGAAGGGAAAACGCAAGAGAGGGAAGGAAGAAGAGAGGGCGCATTCTTCCTCTTCTTGCGCGCTGGCCTTCTGCCCGCGCAGCCGCACTGCCGTCCCCGCTGTGCGCTCCCTGACGTTGCTGCCCCCGGGTCTGAGGTGTCCTCTGCTGGCAACTACTGTGGACGGTGTTTCGGTTTTCACACAAGGCGCTGCTCTCCTCTTGGCTTCTCCGGCGCAAGTGGGAGACAAGACCATCCCTTCAGTGCCCCATACGCCCGCAGAGAGCAGCCCGTCAGGTTTAACGAGAAATGACTGATGATGCCAGCATAATGAAAGGGAAGACTGTAACAAAGATGGTAACTTCCTCCAATGGCACAGACACAGATCCCTCCTCGGGATCCCCTGCGGTCCATCCTCGTCCCGTTGTGTTCCAGGCCTGGCCTCATTTTGCAGGAGTTGCTGCTGTTCATCATCACCCGGAGCTCTCCAGGAATGTCCCCATTTCAGAGACCGGGCCAAACTGGCCCTGGGCCCCACAGAGAGAAGGTCGTTTTCCCCTTGCCCCGGTCTGTGGATCGGCTCACCAGAAATTGTTTCCAGCCAAAGGCCTGAACTCTTGTCAGGATGATTAACAATGGTAATATCCATCCCCTTCTGGAAGTATCCCCTGCATGCCCACAAGGGGGTATTTTGGCTTTATGGTCCTCAAAAGACAATCACAAGAATCTGACTTGAATGCATTTCCAATGTCTTGTCAGTGGGCTTTAGAAATCAAATTAGGGTATGTTAGCTGGGATAGCAATTGCTGACCCAGGGGAAATACGCCAAAGCTAAGTCCAGTTTTTGCTGGTCTCTCTTCAAGGGCTCAGAATCCTGGGGCCTAGCCTTTCCCGGAATCAACTTATTACATAAAGAACAACAACAACCAGCACCAGATCTTAGATACAATATGAGAAATAAGAGAAATATAATGGGATGAGATCATTACAGCCGCTGTGCACCAGGATAGCTCTAAGCTTCGCTGCCACAAGAAGGAACGACCAGGGACTGTCTAATTGTCCTTGTTTGGCCAGAGGATTATTTGTCCACAGATACAGACTCGTAATTCTAGGAAAAAGTCATCACAGATTCTTCTAGAAAGCATAGTGAGCAAGAAAATAAACAGTGTCTTCCATGGCAGTGTAGCAAACGCATCAAGGGAAACACAGGCTGGGCCCAAGGGGCTGATTCCAGAACTCAGTGTGGAGGTGGGTCACAAGAAAGGGAGAGGAGAATTGCTTGGGGGGAAGAGTCCACCTCAGAAGAGGGTAGTGAGGGCAGCCTGATGTCAGAGGCCGTTGTCTGGCCCACGCCAGCATATCTGAATTACAGTGTGCTATGCAGAGGGTTCCAGGCTGTGTGAACCCACAGTGGACATCTTTGTTGCCTCCAGCTTTCATTTTAACAGAACGGTGATTTTGTTCTTCTATCCTTCCCTCCTTCACGCAGCCCTGTACATCAGAGAAAATGGCCTTTGATCCCAGTCCAAGGGATAGATAGGCCTGACTGGCTGCTCTAAAGGCAGTCTTTCCTGCCCCCACCCCCCCCCCCCCCAGCCCCAGCCCTTGTTTAGTCGAGAAATATGCATATGACCCGACTCTGGCCAATGAGAGCTGAGAAGTCAGCTGGAGGATTCTAGAGAAAGTTTCTTTGTTTCAAAGAAAGAATCAGAGAAATGTTCTCTCTTCTTCCTCTAGATTTTGTGTGATGCCTGAAACTCTTCAGCTTGCAGCTCGAGGGATGAGGTCGGCATCAAAGACCACGTACAGAGAGAGCTGAAAAGAACCAGGATTCTTACGACATTGTCAAGTTGCTGAATGAGAACATATCCTACCTCCAAACGTATTTTATTTTATGTTTTAAAAAGATTTAGTTATTTATTTTAGAGAGGGAGAGCACGTGGAGGGAGGAGCAGAAGGAGATGAAGAGAAAGAATCTCAAGCAGACGCCCCACCCAGCACGGAGCCCAATGTGGGGCTCGATCCCATGACCCTGAGATCATGACCTGAGCTAAAATCAAGAGTGAGATGTTCAAACGACTGAGCCACCCAGGCCCCCTTCTAAACTTATTATTTTTTAAAAAATATTTATTTATTTATTTGAGAGGGAGAGAGAGCGAGCAGGCAGGGGAAAGGGAGAGAGGGTCTTAAGCAGACGCTGTGCTGAGCGTGGTGCCCTTTTCAGGGCTTGGTCTCACAGCCCTGAGATCCCGACCTGAGCCGAAACCAAGAGTCAGCAGCTGAACTGACTGTGCCACTGAGGCACCTCTCTCTAAACTTACTTTAAGGCAAATTTCAGTTGGGAGTTCAGTCACTTGCAACTGAAAGCATATACTCCACAAATATATATTGGAATCCACCAATTCATTAGGTGCAGGGCAAGCAGTTTTAAATGTTAACACATCTGTCTCATCTCTACTTCCACAGACCTTATCTTAGGAGGAGGGCTAGACATCAGACAACTGATTTCACAATGAATTATTTAATTGTAATAGTATAAATTGCTACAAAGGAGAACATGCAAAGAGAAGATCTGATCTTGTCTGCACATTCATGTCTCAGTCTCTGTCTTAAGTGGGCTTTTTTTTACTTCACTGTGCTTCCTGTAAGAAGGTAGTTTGCACTCAGTTCTAAGTTTTGCTTCTTGGTAAGGGCTTGTGGCATTCATTTGATGACTAAAGGGATTTCCATAGACTTTCAGTATAAAACCAAAGCTGACGTGCTTCTGTGGAACTTGTGGAGGCTAAACTGCATTTCTTCTTGGGTGGAAGGAGTCCAACCTGTGGTTTACCTAGGATGAACAAATCCCATTTCACTAACCCGCCATCCTGGAAGATTGCCAAAAAAAAAAAAAATCCTGAAAAATGAGATAACTAGGAGGGCTTGGGGACAACGCTTGGGGATCGCTCACAGTGGTGCAAGTATTGAATAAATTACAAATAAGTGTTATATTAGTCATGGCTTAGTGGACTTTTGGTCACAAGATAGCAACATCAAGGTCTTTTTCTTCTTTACTCAGAAATAAACCCACACAAATGATGAGACCAATAAAAACAGAAAGTCCAAAAAAAAAAAAAAGCCCAAAAAACAAAAAAGGGGCCCCTCAGTGGCTCAGTCGGTTAAACATCCAACTCTCGGTTTTGGCTCAGGTCATGATCTCAGGATCGTGAGATCGAGCCCCGCAGTGGGCTCCGCTGGGTGTGGAGCCTGCTTAAGACTCTCTTTCTCCCTCTCTCTGTGTCCCTCTCCCCACTTCCCTCTCTGAAACAAAACAACAAACAAACAAAACAGAAAGTCCATCTTTGTTGACACAATGTGAACTAGGGAAAGCAGCTGAGGACATGGTCTTAAGGAAATGGAGGTAAAGCAACTACAGTAGGTCCCCGAGCTGCCTCACTGACATTTCCTCAGCCCACCTCTGCCTTCAGCCACGGCTCAACCTCGCCTGTGCTGAGAGCATCATACTTCAAGTGTGTGGCTTGCATCTTTTCTCTTTTTGCCCTGGAGCCTCTCTGATATGGTGAAAGCTGTTTCGCTCATGTACACGTGGAAGAGTATTTTGGGGGGCAGTACTCCACCAAAAGGGAAGCAAACAGTAGATAAGTGCTCCGGCGTCCAGTGCTTCAGACAGACAATTCAAGGAGGCATGCTGGACCCTTCTCCAGCCCCCATGGTCCACGGTGACACTCTCAATCACGCCCCCTTCTAGGGCTTTCCCTTTTTCTTTTGACTTGTTTTTCTTTGCTTCCTTACCCCTGCTGCCTGGGATTGTCTCCTACATAAACCACCTGTACCCTAGTTCTTGTCTCAGGCTCTACTTTTGGGAGAAACTAAACTAAGGCAAAAGATATTTGTAGAGGGGGACACTGACAAGAAGCAAATCAGTTTTCCCTGCAGTACATGAGAAAGGGCCCTCAGGAATTAGAGGGACACTAGATGCCCTGGAAGGCAGGGATGAGAACCGCCAAGGAACAAGTCAACTCTCTGCCTATGGAGAAGCTACAGGGAAGCCTTCTTTCAACAATGCCTGCCAGTAGACAGATTCTAATCAGCATTTAAAGGCCCCACCCTTTTCTGCTGCCAGAAGAATATTAATTTAAAAAAAGATTTTATTTATTTATTTATTTTAGAGAGAGGGAGAGAGAGAGAGCATGGGCATGTGTACGTGCACGTGTTCATGAACAGGCAGAGGGAGAGGGAAAGAATCAAGCAGACTCCCTGGAGCGCAGAGCCTGACGTGGGGCTTGATCCCATGACACTGAGATCATGACCTGAGCCAAAACCAAGAGTCAGATGGCAATGAACTAAGCCACCCAGCTGCCCCCAAATATTAAATTTTATTTTATTTATTTTATTTATTTTTTTAAAGATCTTATTTATTTATTTATTCATAAGAGAGAGAGAGAGAGGCAGAGGGAGAAGCAGGCTTCCCGTGAAGCAGGGAGCCCGATGCGGGACTCGATCCCAGGACCTGGGATCATGACCTAAGCCAAAGGCAGCCATTTAACCGACTGAGCCACCCAGGCGCCCCCGAATATTAAATTTTAAAAGACAACCTCAAACCTACAGAAAAGTTGCCAGTCTAATACCTACAGAAGTATTTTGAGCACCGGTGAGTTTTAATATATGTGGAATAACCTTTAATCCCTGAACTATTTGAGAGTAAGGCATCAACAGGATGGTCCATCACTACCGAGCACTTCCGTGTGTATTTCCTAAAAACAAAGATATTCTCCTACTTAACCGCAGTATGGCCATCGAAATCAGGAACTCAGCATTGATGCGTGACAATCATCCAATCTTCAGACCTTTTCTAAGCTTCACCAATTATCCCAGTGAGATTTTTTACAGAAAAGCATGTCAGTTCAGAATCATGGGCTGCCTTTGGTTGTCGGGTCTCTTTATTCTCCTTTAATCTGACACAGTTCTTCAGTCCTTCCTTGACATTCATGACCTTGATACGTTTGAAGATTATCATCTAGTTATTTTGCGGTTGGTCCTTCAATTTAGGTTTGCCTGAGATTCAGGTTAGGCATCTTTGGAAGATATATCACAGGACTGAGGTTGTGTCCTCACTGCATTCTTTCAGGTACGTGGTTTTAATTTTTCCTGCCACTAATGATGTTCACTTTGATCACTTGGTTAAGGTGGTGTCTTCCAGGCTTCTCCACTGAAAAATCCCTCTTTCCGTTTGTAACTAGTATTTTTTTTTATTGTGGTAAAATTTACTATCTTCACCATCTTTAAAAAAGATTTTATGTATTTATTTGAGAGAGAGAGCACGAGAGTGAGAGCACAAGGTGGGGGCAGAGGGAAAGGGAGAAGCGGGCTCCCTGCTCAGCAGGGAGTCCAACTCAGGACTCAATCCCAGGACCCCGGGATCATGACCTGAGTCGAAGGCAGACACTTAACCAACTGAGCCACCCAGGTGCTCCTGTCTTAACCATTTTTAACTGTACAATACAGTAATGTTAACTTTTTGCAAATTGTTGTGCAGTAGATTGCTAGAACTCTTTTAAAAATCTTGCAAAACTGAAACTATGTCCATTGACCAACAACCCCCCTTTTTGTACCTAATGGGTATTTTGTGGAGATGTGTTTTGAAACCACACAAATATGCTGTTCTTCATTAAGCTTTCAATTTACTCATTTGTTTATGTCAGTATGCATTCAATGTTTCCCACTTTATGTAGTGCATTATACTCCATCATTATCATTATTTATTTTGATGTGCAAAGTATTCTAGATGTGGCCAGTGGGGGTCCTCTCAAGTTTGTTTCTACATCCTTTTGATATGTCCCCATTGGTTTCTGGCCATTTCTTTACTTTCTGATACAAAAAGAAATGTTTCAGAGTCATCTTATACTTTCCCTGACTGAGCCCTGCGAATCAACCATCACTCCAAGAAGCTCTGGTTCCTTTGGTGGAGAGTGGTTTTTAGAAACCCAGAACTGAGTGCTAGGTATGCTTATTGTGTTTGGGATATCATTGCTTCCAGACCCTAAGAATGGGCAGCTGGGGAATATATCTATGTATATCCATGTGTGATTGTGTGGAGTGTGTGAGTGTGTGTGTGATGCTCACATACAGACATCTGTGTGTATATTTATTTCTATGTCTATATATATATTGAAATTTATCAGTTTTTATCAATACCTCACGTTCTAATTGAACACTACATTCTGTTTTTCTCCCTTTCACTATATTTAACTCTACATTGAGAAACCTTATGAATGTGAACCAAAATATGAAAAAAAAGAAGTTACAAAATAGTACATACACAATGAGATCCCCCTTTTTAAGGTTAATAAAGTTGGGGCACCTGGGTGGCTCAGTCGTTAAGCATCTGCCTTCGGCTCGGGTCATGATCCCAGGGTCCTCGGATCGAGCCCTGCATCGGGCTCCCTGCTCAGCGGAGAGCCTGCTTCTCCCTCTCCCTCTGCCTCTCCCCCCTGCTCATGCTCTCTCTCTCTGTGTCAAATAAATAAATAAAATCTTTAAAAATAAATAAATAAATAAATAAATAAAGTTAATTGGCATTGCAAAAAAGTCTGGGAGAATGTGGATCAAACTGTTAGCACCGTTTTTTGTTTTTTTTCAGAGAAGTGGGCTTATAGGAGCTTTATACTTTCTGCATTACATCTATATTTATGGTATGAAAAATGAGTTTTGTCAAGAGCAGGGATTATTTTTTTAGCAGGATGTTGGTGGCTCCTTTTCCTACTGCCCTCCAGTCACACTAAAGCCTATGGACAAAGAAAAAAAGACAAAAGTAAATACCTCACCTTCTAAAGAGAATAGCCTACATTTGAGGGTGTCCCCCGTTCCCTTCAATCTTCTCCTGGGCTTACAAATAGGTACAGAATTTGTTCTGCTGCTGCCGCTTACCACCTGTCCACTACTATACCTCCCTTTCCAAAATTTATTAAAATACAGGGTAGGGAAGACTGGGGAGATTTCTTGAGGGTAGTTGGCCCTGTGGAGACAGCAGTATTTATTGCTGAACCGTGGGTTTTTTTCTCCTCCATCTGAAGACTCGTTCTGGGGCACAGATGGGGAAGTCCCAAAGAGTCATTTGTAGAACTTAGAGTTGCAAGGAGAAGAGACCAGAATTTTATTCCTCGGTTGGACATCTGCTTGGGCAGCAGATTAATGAAGTACCTCTAGTGTCTAACAAGGGGAGAGAAGAAAACTGGAGTGGGGGGGTGTAGGGCAGAGAGAGAAGGGGGGCCAGTGGAATAACCTGCCTGCACACGCACTGCTCAGAGCTGAGTTTTTGTGAGCTCCCTGAAGGTCAAGTAAACATCACAGACAGTAGGGTGGTTTGAGCCTTCCTGTTGTTATTCTAAGAGGGCTACCTGCCAGGCCGTGAACCTACCATGAAGAAGCTATGAATTGTGCTCAGGGTAATTGATACTCAAAAGAAGTGTTTAGTCACTGGAAGGCATGGGTGCTGTTTCATCAGAATTCACAGCTGACGTAAACCACATCGACCGCAGTGCTGGGGGCTATCTCCCTGATAACGTTCACTGAGAGGGTACAGAAGGGCAGAGCCCCCTCACCCATGTCAGGTGTGCTGGGTTTTAAGGACTTGCCCCTTCAGTCACATTCTCCATCCTTCCCACCCTGCTCTGTGCGGCAGGTTTTCTCGGTGCACCTCATCATCACGCTCCCTTGCCCTCTGGCTTCCAAGAGGGTCTGGGTGATAGGAGACATCTGCAAGAGATCAGAGGCTGGGAGGAAAGAAAGATGTGTATTACCATCCACGCCAGGCCATGGTTTCACCGTAGCCTTACATATCTTCCTACGGCTGCCGCAGACTTAGGTGGGCCCTCTCTCATGGTGAACACTTCCTGTCCCATCCCCCTTCCGGCCTCGTAGTGGGAAAGTCTTCCCATGGACTCGCCCTGGGTACTTCAGCAGTCCTGGTGAGTTCCCTCAACCTGTCCACTCCTCTGCCAACAGTCCCTTCAGTAGAGTGTCCCCAGTTACTCTTTTGAATGTGACATCTGCTTCCTGCCTGGATTCTGACAGATCTGTCACACTGCTCTGTAGTGAGGAGGTTTCTGTAATTCCTTTCCAGAGATTTCCTGCATGTCCTCCACGAGAAAGCCTAGTTTTGGGAATCTGCCTCACAGAGGCCATGAGTGGCCAGTCACTGTCAACCAGAGAAGCAACAGTAAGCCACAGAGGGAGAACTATTATCAGAGGCAGTCAAATTAAGACACTTGTCCCTTTTCTTCTTGCCCAGCCCCAAATACTAGAAGGTTAATGAAGGAAAGGGATTATTAGAGTCTCCGATGTGGCCCAATCAGAGTACCCCTCTCACTGCCTGGATTCTAAACAAATTCAGAAACTAGACAAAGAATAAGGCAGATAGATGGTAGCCAAAATATCATCTCTTTGATGATTAAGGCCAAGTTGGGGCCTATAGCTTACAGTAAGAACCAAACAAGTCAGGTAGGTCAACTCCAAAATTATGCAGACTCACCATCCCGTGGAGGTAGTGCTGGACCTCAGCAGCCCTGCAGATATGGGGTCCTGCCCAGGTAAGACTTCCAAAAAGGAGGAACAGAGAGAACTCTTGCTGCCTGCTGGCATGGTTCCATCCAGTAAAAATAAGGGGAGAAAAACGAATCACTGAGTCAAACATATCCAGCCTATTTCTAAATGTATGAGTCAGATAAGTCACTCTACTTTCTGTGGACAGAGCAAAAAAAGGGAGAATGTCACACAAGTTGAGCCCTCTCCTTTTAAAGCAGACATCATTAGGGGAGAAGCCCTCCCCTTATTAAGGAGAAGAGGCATCTTCATGCTGTATTTCAACCCCTGCTTCCACTGTCAACAATCAAGGTCCCAACCTAAGCCTGGCATGGAGAGGTGGAGGAGATGACATTTATACTTAATTTAAGATTAAACCTTTTCAATCCAAATGGATGATAGACCTAAATGTAGGAGCTAACACTATAAAATTCCTAGGAATAAATCATGACCTTGGGTAAGGTAAAGCCCTCTCAGATACAACACCAAAAGCACAAGAAACCAAAGGAAAAAAAAATAAATTGGAATTCATCAAAATTTAAAACTTCTGTGCTTCAAAGGACATCATCAAGAGAGTGAAAAGGTAACCCACAGAAAGGGAGAGAATATGTGCAAATCATAAGAATACTCATGGTTCAATATTTAAAAGACAACCCAATTAAAAAATGGGCAATGGACTTGAATAAACATTTAACCAAAGAAGATATACAAATGGCCCTTAAGCACATGAAAAAAAAAATGCTTCATACCACTAATCATTAGGGAAATACAGTTGACCTTTGAACAACACAGGTTTGAACTGTGTAGATCCAGTTAGACATGGATTTGTTTTGGATAAATACAGTATGGTGCTGTAAATGTATTTTCTCTTCCTTATGATTTTCTTAATAGCATCTTCTTTTCTCTAGCTTACTTTATTTTAAGAATACAGTATATAATCACATACAAAATATGTGTTAATTGACTTTAAATTATCAGTAAGGCTTTCAGCCAACAGTAGGCTATTAGTAGCTAAGTTTTTGGAGAGTCAAAAGTCATATACAGATTTTTGACTGCATGGGGGTTGGCGCCCCTAGCTCTTGTATTGTTCAAGGGTTAACTATACAAATCAAAACCACAATAAGATACCACTTCATGTCCAGTAGGATGGCTATAATGAAAAAGATAATAACAAATATTATTGAGAATATGGAGAATCTGGAACCCTCATACACTGCTGGCAGGGATATAACATGGTATCACTGCTTTGGAAAATAGTCTAGCAGTTCCTCAAAACGTTATACATAGACTTACCATATGACCCAGCAGTTCCAAGAGAAATGAAAATGTATATCCACACCAAAACTTGTACATGACTGTTCACAGCAGCATAATTCATAATAGACAAAAAGTGGAAACAAAACTATATATCTATCAATTGACAAGTGGATAAATAAAATGTGGTATATTATTTGGCAATAAAAAGGAATGAAGTACTGATATACCCTACAACATGCATAAATCTCAAATAAATTAGGATATCTATCTATCTATCTATCAAAAGGAGCCAACATAACAGATAAACAAGAAAATATTTGCAATTCGGGTGCAAAGTTCTACCTCGGATATAAGCTCTGAATATTCCAGAACAGACTGGAGCTGGAGAATCAGTGAAGGTTTCATGGGGTTGATGATGTTTCAGGTGGGCTTGGAAGGATGAGTAGACATTAGCCAATTGATGAAGTTGGAGAAAGAGCCTTCCTGGTAAAGCAAACAGCATGTGGTGACTGCAAACATAAACAATGAATTCAAGGGGCACCTGATTGGCTCAGTCGGTTAAGCATCTGACTCTTGATTTTGGCTCAGGTGATGATGATCTCAGGGTTGTGAGATCGAGCCTGCATCAGGCTCCATATTGGGCTCCACACTCGGCATGGACCCTCTTGCCTCTCCCTCTGTCCTTTCCCCACTCTAAAAAAAAAAAAAAAAAAAAAAAAGAATTCAAGAAATATTTATTAAGTGCCTACTATGTGTTAGACAGAGCAGCGGGCACCAGGATTCTGCTGTGAAAAAGATTATGGGTAAAGCTCTTGGGCCCAATGTCCACTGTGGACTAATTAGCCGATGACGGGGATGAGAAATCGGGGGTGATGCAGCAGTTACATGGCTTTTGGGAGTAGAGAAGTCCATACCCACTGTGGCTGTAAAGGTAACAGTTTTGTCCCAGGCTCTGATGGGATCTCTGCAGTGTTGACAGCTTTTCTTGGGTCTCCTCCAGGTTACACACTCCTCACTTTCCCAAGCTGTGTCCCATACCCTTTGTTGCTAGTTCAAGTTGTGCCACTAGGGGATGGACAGTGAGTGACTGGCCAGGGCAAACGCACTCTGAGTCTGAAGGAAGCAGGGAAGCCGAGGGTGCAGCCCTCTGGGAGTCTGGCCTGAGGACAGTTGGGCTGGCCCCAAAAGAGGCAGAGAGGATATGGCAGACAGATGCCTAGTGTAAAAGGCTCCCTGCTAGGCAGCTCAACTCTGCCTCTGAGTTATTTCCATGAAATTATCACCCCTAGGCATTAATAAGGTGATCTGAAAGGCAGCCAGTATTTTGCATAATTCCCAGGAGGCCAGTACTAAGGGAGGACCATGATTGATTATTGCCTTGTAGCTTCCAAGAACAATAAGGGCATGTGGATGAGTGTCACTGAGGGAGCAGAAGTGAAGGGACACCTGGAATCCCCCTGTTGTGGAGCCAACCCGAGGGACCCTCTGAAATGGCAGCGGGGGAGGAGAAAACTGTAGCTGTTGGAGTTTTGCTGCCAAATTGTCCTCTCTCTGGGTCAGGCAGGGTAATGTAATATCTCCTCGGCTCTAGGCTCCTCCCTTCAGCCTTCAAACATGCTCAAGCCTCATTCTATGTTTACAAAACTCTCCCTTACCCACCTCAGTTGGCACATTATCTCCCTACTCCCCTCCAGAGTCAGACTTCTGGAAAGAGTTCACATCTGCCTCCTTCATGTCTCACCTCAGTAGTTCTCATCAAAGTCGTTAAAGTGGAAACCAATCCCTTATCTTCCTCACTCCTCTGGAGGATTTAATACTCTTGGGATCCTCTTCTCTTGGCTTCTGTAGCACCACCCTCTCTGGTTCTCTTTGTACCTCTCTGTTTTCTTGGAATCCAACTGGGTCACTGAATTCTCCCCTGTGGCCCAATCCTTAAAAGCTGCTCACTCAGGATCTACCCTTGACACTCTTTCCTTTTTGCTCTGGGGGATCTTACCCATCCCTCTGGTTTTACCAGTCCCTCACATGCTGACAATTCCCAGCTCGCTATCTCTTTTCTGAGCTTCCGGCCTCTTCATTGTCTGGCTCCCTGGGTAGACCAGGTCCCCCAACTCAATAGTTACACAGTTGAGGTAACCTCAGATTTGCTCCTGTGATGTTCTTGAGCTCAGTCGGTGGCAAGACTTTTACTCAAATACAAAAATAAGAAATCTAAGCAGTATTCTATCCAATCCATCTCCTTGTCTAATGTCATTGACGATTTAACATCTCCAGTGCCCTCCATTGACCTTCCCAACTCCCACCCCAATTTCTAGCCTCACTAACTTAGTTCAGACTTCAGCATCTCTTATATGGACTTTGCAACAGTTTGCTGACAGGTTTCTCCAATTCTCATCTTTCTCTCCCTGTATTCCATCTTCTGTATTACTTTCCAAGTGATCTATTGAAACAGAAATCTATGACTCCATCACCCGGTTGAAAATCCTTTAATGGTTCCCCATTTCCCTCGGGATAAAATTCAAATCCTTGACCCTGAATCCATGATGAAGGGGGACCTAATAGGAAGTCTGCAGGGGGAGGGTTGGGAGAGGTTCTCATCACAACTAAAAGGGATACACAGGAACAAATGCTCCTCTTCTGTTTTGGAGATGAAATGTCTGCTTGTGACATCTGGAAATTCTTTGCTCGTCTCTTAAGCACAGGGACAGATATTGCACACATGTTAAGGAAAGACTAGAAGACAGAAAGCACTCGGATCCTGCTGAGCTCCCTAAGCTACTGAATTAACCAGCCCTAGAATGGCATACTTCTAGATTTCCTGGAGCATGGGATAACAAATGTCCTAATTATTTAAGCTACTTTAGTTAAGTTTGTAGCTACTTACAGTGGAAAGCACCCTAACTAACACATTTATAATATGTTTTCCTTTTTTAAGATAGAGAAAATACCAAAGACTGTATTAAAATGAAGTCTTCTTGAAGAAGAAGAAGAAGAAGAAGAAGAAGAAGAAGAAGAAGAAGAAGAAGAAGAAGAAGAAGAAGAAGTCGTCTTCTCTGACCCTCTTAGGAAGTATTAGGCCTGCATCTCTGTTTTGTGCACATAGTAATAGGTCCCTTCCTCTGTTGTGGCATTTAGAACAGAAAGTTTTAGATTTCTTTCAACGTATTACAGCCAAAGCAGTTACTGCTGCAGTGGACATAGCCAAATGCATTCCCAAATTCGGTCTCTTACTTATGCAAACAAAAACTTCCCCACCCCTCAGAGCCATGTCTAGCCTGCTTTAGCTCTTAGGTCAGTGTAAGGAATGTAATAATAGCTAGTCAGCTACATTCTGTGGAGAGCTGGGTGTCACAGCTCATCTTTGCTGAAACATCTAGTTATGCTGGGCAGGTCGTCATGGAAACACAGCTGATGATGTGAGCATATGGCCTAGAGCCTCTGTCTCTTACACTCCCAGTGAGGGAGGGGAGCTGGTACTTGAGAACAACGCAACAATGTCCTGTATTATCTGCTGTGCTTGTTGAATGAAGGGGGAGAATAGGTTGCTGTGGAGAGAGCTGAATTGAGGGTGCTATGAGGAATCCTGGTCCCTCTGAGAACAGACACTGAGTAAGGCCTGTGTACATAAAATGTGTGCAGATGGACCTGTGGAGGGTGGAGGAGTGGAGGCGAGGATGCAGGGAAAAACGTAATGAATTCCTACTGTGTGCCAGACTCTGAATTACAAATAATAACAACAATAGGCATTTTGGGAACACATAGTAAGAGCAAGGTACTTTACATCATTATTTGATGTAATCCATGCACCAACCCCATGAAGTGGATTCTGTTATTCGCCCAATTATTCAGAAAAGGAAACTTAGTTGAATAATTGCCCAAAGTCCCATGGGCTAGGAAGTGGTCGAGCCCAGGCTTGAACCCAGGGTTGTCTAGCTCCAAAATATCTGCATAAACATATGCTACTCTGACTCTCTACTGTGATTAGTACTCTGGATATCTTATTTTGTTCAAAAAAATGTACCGGTATTAAACTTCAAGCCAATCTTAAAAAATCCAGTACAAGGTGCTTGTCTGAAATATCATCACATAGAGTAAACGAGAACCTTTTGGACTGTTAACTATTGTAGCGTAACTGTCATGATGATTCGATGAGGTTGCTAAAATCATTTCCATTTTACAAATGAAGGGTCTTATGTTCAGATAGATGAAGCAGTTTGCCCTAGGTCACATGGCTGGTGGTAAAGAGGGAAGAGAAACCAATGGGTGTCATTCAAGGCCTGTGTTCTGTCCATTTCCTCCTCTGCTTTAGGGACAGGGCCTCTCCCTGTCCACTGTGGCCGCTGTTGCCATACTGGGTTCACTCCAAAGCCCACTCCTCTCTGACCAAGAGGCTCAGGCATTCAACTGCTTTCACAATTTCATAGTCAAACTTAATCTGCCCAGACCAAAGCAATCAAGACAAACACCATCACAACTAGAAAACCCAACATGGCCGAGGTTGACCCAAAGATCTTTCTTCTGTAAAAGCTGCTCCTCCTCTCATACCCCAATCTTAGTAGATGGCACCATCATTTACTCTATTGCTCATTCCAGTAACACAAAGGTCATCCTTGACATTGCCCTCTCTTTCCCCTTTTTCATACTGAATCCATCACTGAGTCCTGATGGCCCCACTGAATTGGTCTAGTCTCCCCACTTCCTTAACCCACGCCATATCCATCTTTTGTCTGATGACTGCAAGAGCTTCTTAGCAGGCCTCCCTGCCTCTACTCTTGCATCCTTCCAATCCAGTCTCCAATGCAGGGGATTCTTCCCATTACTACTGGGATTAAATGATTCCCTGTGACTCTTTGAAGAATCTTTCACATGGCTTTTGTCATGTTATCCTCTGTTTTGCATCCTCATAGTATCCTCTGCTTCTCCCTCACAGCCCCTGTCACATTTATGATTAATCATGGCGTTAATTATTTGTTTGATGTGTCTCTGCATTCGAGTCCAGACCCTACATTCTAGTCCTTACTCTGCCACTCACTGTCTGTGCTGTCTCGACAAAGAAGCAAGATTGTTGCTTTTGTGCCAGTCTCTATGGTGTATCTTTGTGTGTCTGTGTCCTCCACTGAACTCTGAGTTCCTCTGGGAGGAATTTGACTAGAAACCAAGTCAGCCTGACCTCAGAACCTAAATTTCTAATTCTTGTAGCAGAACAAGAATTAGGAAAATAAGTGTGCAGATGAGGAAACTGAAGCCCAGAATGGTAGTGATTTGCCCAGTGTCACACGAGCCAGAACGGGAACTCGAGCCTCCTGGCTCCGAAGCCAGGGCTTGTTCCTGCAGCCCACTCTCTCCCACGCCCCAGCACCTGGCAGAGGCTAGGGGAACCAAAAAGGCATTTTCCATGTCTATTCTGAGTGTTGACATTATGACTACTAGACTTCGCGGGGTCTCTGTACCCCTCTTCTCTTCCCGAATCTGCATTAGAACGTAGCTCCCGATGAGCTCTGCGGGTTATTCTCACTGGTCCAAGGCAGCACTGCTCATCTGCTTTGCAGGGGCCCAGGGAGGCCTCTGGGTGAAAGGCACATAGCCCTGTCTGGCCCTAGAGGATCTGCCTGGGTTTCTGGTTACCACCTTTCAGTCCTTGGTACAACTTTCCTTGGGGCCCACCTGGGGCTCTGCTAGCTCAAGAGCACCTTAGGGCATATAACAAGCAGGCATCCTCTCTGCTGGACCAACTGGGCAGCTGCTCTGGGAGCCCACATGAAACAGCTTTCCTTCCGCAGGCTGGCTCTGTGTCACTTGGGGACCCTGGGCTGCCTCCTCTGCAGGGTACCTTTCTTCAGGGCACAGAGGGGCCCCCAGAAGCTGCCACCTGTCAGGTGTCCAGAGCCCTGGAAATCTTTCCCCTCCTCTGGCCATTTCTCTTGATCCTGTGCAGTTTGTCCAAAGTTTACTCACCACCTACTCATTAAGATGAGGTCTAGAGAACTCCACACCCACACCCACTGCTCTGCACCAACCTCCTAAATCATGGCTCCTCCTCTCCTGGAGTTTATAATCTAGGGAAAGAATCCAAGGTTGTTCTGAGGAGTCACTCCAATTGCATCCATTTATCTCCTCTCAGTATCAGACATGGGCACGTCAGTGGGACCTCGTGAGGAGGTGCTGACTGAGGGGTCAACCAGGACGGTGGGGGAAGGGACAGAGGGAGAGGCAGTGGGTAACGGGGAGCCAAGGGCCCCAGAATGGAGCTCAGGAAGCCTCAGCCCATTCCTCCCCTGAGGTGTGATCTTGGGAATGTGGTCCCTTTGCTGGACCTCACTCTCTTCAGCCTGGTCCAGGGAGCTGGCCCTGCTGATAACTGGGATCTCAGTCACTGTGGACATGCCATGATGGGCTCTGTAAGGGGCTCATCAAACAACCAGAGCAGGGGGTCCCCAAGTAAGGTATACATAACCCTCACATACTATGTTCACATGCATACGCATCATGTTAGATGCGCTTAGGCGGTTAGGGGACGAGCATTGTCTATTTTCATGGTTGTGTATTTTTTAATAAAGTACAGTATGTTAGGGAAAATAGATAGCAAACACTTAAAGAAGGGGTATATTTTTCCTTGGGAAACGATTTTTGTTAGGCTCTTTTAAAGTATTGCCTAAAAGTATGTGGGACATACAGATACAGTAAAACAACTGAGGGTGGTATATGGAGGACCAATACCTAAGCAATGTGGATTAGAGAACAATTCCATTTTCCCTGAAGACACGTAATCTTCTCCTCTGCACTAATCTTCTTCTCCAATAATGAGAACAATATATCTGATCCTGGTTGGTTTTTGATTTGTTTTGTTTTGTTTTGTTTTGTTTACACCTCCGTTGTGAAACTCAGAACTAAATTCAAACCCCAATCTCAGAAATTTTTATCGATCTTTCCATTGGCAACTATGCGTTTGCCTTGGATTTGCTTTCCTTCCTACCTCCACATTATGTTTTCTCTGTGAAGGCTTCCACTGTAAACTGTGGAAAGTGGTGAGGTGCATTTAGGCGAGGAACATTCCAAATGAAAGAACTGAACAGTGTCCATCTGATGAGCAGGGACTGACATTAGCTTAGCCTTTCATAATCTACGGGGCAGTTTTCACATATCCTTTCTTATATCATTTTTGTCTTCATTAGTTAAGACTCCTAGCTACCTATTGGGGTAAATATTAGCATTATCCCCATGTCACAGATGGGAAGCTGGGCCGTCAGGCCGCAAGAGGACCTGCGCGTGGTCCTCAGTTGAGAGCCAAATCTAAGTCCTCTGCCTCCCATGCCCATATTTCTTCTGTCACCATGCATTCTTTGTTTTGTCTGTTTAAAACAAGCCGGACAGCCACCAGGGCGGGCGGTCAGGTGGGGAGGGCGGGAGCGGGGGAGGCTGGCCCGGGCGGCGGCGGCGGCGGCGGCGCGGGAGGCACGTGACCCCCGCGCGCCGGACTCCGGGGGCGGCCCTCCCCGGCCCGGCCTCCCGCGGCCCCGCGCCCTCTCCGGCTCCCGAGCAGTGGCGCGCGGGCTCTCCTTCCGCGGCCCCGGCCGGGCTGGGTCTCCGGCACGGCAGCTTCCGCCTAGTCGGCTTGGCTTTTCATCCCTCGGACCGCAAAGCCGGTTGGCACCGCGGTGGCGACCCACGGCCCCCGCGCGCCCCAGAGTCACGCCTCCGAGCGCTTCGCCGGCGGCCCGCGCGGAGGAGGGGGCGAGAGCCCGGCCGCCCCGGGGCTGGCTCCTGTCGCGTCCGTCCGCCAGCGTGCGCGGCTTCACGTCCGCCCAGCCGCCGTGCCCGCGCTTCGGTCCGGTCCGCTCTCCTGTTACCTGCTCGCCTGGCGCTGAGAGCAAGTCTGATTTTGTCGGTGCTCCGCGTTTCCCCGAGCTCGGGGGCTGTGGGAGGTGGTGGGAATTGTGGCAGTGGTTCCCTAAGCACACAGGCAACCAGCAGGTTTTTCTTAAAAAACGGGGGGGGGGGGCGCGGGGGAACCCCTCCCATCCTTCCCTCCGTAATTCCGTAAATAAGAGACTCAAGGTGGAAAAACACGAAAAAAAGCAGAACATCCTAAAGGAAAAATACAAACATTTCTTCTAATCTATCCCTTCGTCCCAGCCCAAGGACAACCACTGTTACTTGTTAGTATCTGTCCTTCCGTGTTACTGTTTTCTATGCCTGTAAAAACACAGTTTTCTCCCCCACCCGGCCAAAATAAAGGCACCAAAATGATCAGTCTTTTGTAGGGAGTTTTATTTGTTTGTTCGTTTTTTCTCCCAAACAAATAACTCACAAATCACAAACCTTTTCTGTATTCTTCTACAATGTGATTTTTAATGCTTGTACAGGATCCCATTATGTGGATATATTATAATTTATTTAATCAGTACTCTGTTGCTTGGCATTTAAGTGGTTTCCATTTTTTTTCCCCACTACAACAATGCTGTGATGAGTACTCAAGAGTGTACATTTTCATGCATTATTTTTGAATATATTCTTAAATTCTCGGAAGCAGTATTGCAGGATCAAACAGTATGCATGGATTTAAGGCTTTATTCCCACAGTTCTACAGTGGTTTTAAAATATTATTTAATGTAAAAACAACATTAGAGCAACAATAATGAATTCCTCAAAAGAAATATCCACAAACTTCTTTCTCTGACAAATCAATTGTTTTTATTTGCTTATGTTCCTGGCCATATGCAAAGAGCATTTTTATAGGATTTTATTTCTACCTATGCCAGGCTCTTATCATCCTCAGGAATGCATAACTCACACAGACTACAGGGTGTAATTGAAACCATTTAGCTGAAAGGAAAGAGAAAAGAGTCCCACTGAAATTCAGCAAAAGGCGCTGGAGTCCAGTTAGGCCTGGAAAGATGTTCTGGATCTAAGGCAATTCTGGGTCTAAGGCAGCTGGAGCTGGAAAGGCGTTCTGGATCTACGGATCCAGGCCTGTTGGACTGGAGCTTGAAAGGTGTTCTGGATTCAAGCCAGCTTTCCAGAACTCCGCAGGACTTCTTGATCTTCCCTCTAGCTCTGCCATTTACTTAAGTTAGCTACTCTTTGCGGTTTTGCTTCTTTCTCTACCTCTTAATTTCCATTCATCTGGCCGACCTTCTCACACTTTGTATCTTTTCTCATCTTACTATTTTCTAGTTCTTTATAACACATATGTTCACAGTCTCTCTTTCCCATCCTTGACCTCACGATCTATGTATCCTTTTTTTTTTTTAAGATTTTATTTATTTATTTACCGGAGAGAGAGAGGAAGAGAGCACAAGCAGGGGGAACAGCTTGCAGAGGGAGAAGCAGGCTCCCCGTTGAGCAAGGAGCCCCTTGTGGGACTCAATCCCAGGATCCTGGGATCATAAACGGAGCCGAAGGCAGATGCTTAACCGACTGAGCCACCCAGGTGCCCCTGATCATGTATCCTTTAAGCTTCACTCCTGATGTGTTTTACCTGATTCTCTTGGTATTCCCGAAGTTGGATTCCAAGGATGAGAAACCTGTTGTTCCAGTTCAGCCCTATCTGAGCAGAGTTTTGCAGCAAAGCATCTCAGAGGATGTTGGCTACTCTGGATCTGTTGCCCATTTTGACCCAGTCAGTTGTGGGGAAAGGAGGGGTCATAGAGCCACATGGCAAAGAACATGGTTGTTTAGAGCTACTCTGCTAAGCAGGTGCTTATAGGTGATTCAGCTCCTTAAAAGGTGGTAGTGGTTATCTACCAGTTAGCCCACCAGTAGCTGGGCTTTTATGTAAGAGATAAAATTATGTAGTGTGTTTTAATTATTGTTTTATCATAAACATAAAGACTTCATATTTGTCCAGCTTAAATAGGCATAATAGTTCAGCCAGTGGATTCACTATGATTTATTTAAGTAGTCTCCTACAATTAGATATTTAAATTCTGTTCTTTTTTAAAAAAATGTTAACCAATTTGGAATATTCTATAATGAACAACTTATCAGTGTATATTTTTACTTTTTTAAAAAATTTTTCTCTTCGGGGTGTATCAATTAGCAATGTTTTTCTTTTTTTAAACATTTATTTATTCATTTTTAGAGAGAGAGAGCAAGAGCTGGGGGCAGGGGTGCAGGGAGGAGCAGAGGGAGTAGGAGAGAGAATCTTGAGCAGACTCTGCACTGAGCCGGAGGTGGGGCTGGATCCCACAATCCTGAGACCCTGAGATCATGACCTGAGCCGAAACCAAGAGTGGGATGCTTAATCAACCATGCCACCCACATGCCCCTAGCAATGTTTCTAACTGCAAAGAACAGAAAGCTTCTCTAAAGTTCTTTAAATGAAGAGATTTTTTTTTTTTTTTTTCCCATGTAACAAGTCACTCAAAGGTAGATTTGGTTCTCTGGGCCTTTTTTTCATGTTCATATTCTCAAAATGAGTGCTGAAGCTTTAGGTATAATATCAGCATTCAAGGTAGAAAAGAGGAAGAGAGAATGCCATTCAGGTTTTCCTTTTCACTGTTATCATCCAGAGTCACCTCCAGTAGACATAGACTTATGTCTCTTTGGCCAGGATTGTGTTACATGGTCACCCCTACCAGTATGGGAGGCTACAAAAGCAAGCATCTTTCCAACCTCCTTATTTGGAAGCAGCACAGAAGAAAAGAGTTGGAAATGTGTACTAAACCAGGATTTCTGGTATTGTCGCAGGGGCTTCTCGAAAGTGTTGAAGCTGTGAAAACATTCCTTCAAATAAAATCTTGCCTGGAAGCCTATTTGGAAAAGCTGATAGTTTCTATCTCCCCTGAGGAAGTACCCTCACCTCCTGCTTCCTTGCCAAACCTGAAGCATGGCATTTAGGTTTGGTCAACCAGACATTCTTTCCTGTCTTTGAATGACGAGCACGTGACAGTGTGGGGGGTGATCGGAGGTCATTTTCCTCTCAGCAGCAATGCCACATGCACCTGACTGGTCTTGCTCTGTGACCTGTGGTTCCAGCTGCCTAGCACTCTGGAATTCTCGTTTCCTGCGTGTTTTCAGAATCTGGTTGTAGAGTTTCCCGGAGATTCTGTGAGCTTCTGAGTTTGTTTCAGCGCATTGACTTTTGGCTTAAGATAGGGTTAACTTCTTTTGCTTATAGCCCCAAGTCCTGACCAATACATACTCTCCCTAGCAGTGCCACGGACAGCCCTGTAGAACTTCTAAGGTTGCAAGGGGGCATAGCTTAAAATCTGCTGCCTTAGGATAAATCCCTTGGACTGGAATTAAGGGACAAAGGTACAAATAGTTTAAAGTTTCTTGATAATTATTGCCAAAGAGTGTTCCAAAAGTATTGTGAAAATTTACTTAACCACAAACATTGGGTATTATTGTTGTAACTTTTGCTAGTATGATGGCAGGGAAATGGTTCCTATTAGTGTTTTAATTTGCATTTATTTGAGAATATGAAGCTCAACACTTTTCCTTATGTTGACTTATGGTTATATTTCTATTTGTGGAAGATGTCTGTTTATTCAGGCTTTATTTTTTTCTGTTTACGACGTGAACTTCATATAATTTAGATATTCATTCTTTGAACACTTACTGCAAACATTTTTCTTGGTCTATTTTTATCTGCCTCTTGTTACTTTTCTTTATACAGAAGCTTCACATTTTTATGTAGTAAAATCTGTTCTTTTCTTTTGTCATTTCTTCTCTTGCTTCAGTGCTTTAAAAGTTACTATTCCTCCAAAGATCTGATAGTAGTGAATTCAATTTCCTGCCAGTTTTTCTGTGATTTGGCTTTTATATATTTTAGTCTTTAATCTGGGATTTGGGGTTTTTTTTTTTTGAGTATTGTATGAATCTAAATAATTACATTGGCTTTTAGATTGATAGGCTTTTGTGAACAAGCCAAGCCTCTGGGTTTTTGTTTTGCTTTGTTTGGGGTTTTAGTAATGCAAACGAAATTGTCCAGGGAGCAGGGGCTTGTTATTGAGAGAAGTGTGAGTAAAGTGGAGAGAAAACTTTAGACAATTGAGATAGAAACAGAGACAGGGAAGCGCTGAGTCAGAGACAGAAAAGCTGGAACAGAGAGTGAACAGAAACAAAGAGAAGTGAGGAATCAAAGGTCAAGAAGCCAAAGGAGGGAAACCAAGATCCAGTGTAGGAGGGGGCTTAGGATGTCTCTGGGCCTGGAGCTTGGATGGGTGACCGCAGAGGCTGTGGGAGTGACCAGCAGAGGCTGAGATGACACCGAGGGGCAACAATGGAGGGTCTCCCTCTGCCACACGGCCCCATCCGATATTAGCCCGTCCATGGGCCTGGGGAGGCCTTGCATTTCATTTGGGACTTCCAATTTCCTCCTCATTCTCCAGTCAGCTCCAGGTCTGGGGGTCGCAGGGCGTAGAGGAAAATATCTTTCCTCTTCTATCTGTAGTCTTCCTTCTCTCTGGGGTCCTTTCCGGTCTGCCTTCAGGCAAGCATTCAAGGAAGATCCTGAAGACCAGTCATCGAAAATGGCCACCCATGGGGGCTATATAAGCCAAATATCTCAGCCTGGCTCGGAAACCCCGTTATTATCCTATCTGAGGGGTTACATAACTGTGCCCAACAATAAAGGGTAGATCTGGATTCAAACCCTGGTCCTGTCAAATTCCAAATCTTGCAGGTGTTTATCATGCATCAAGATATTGGGCTTATCTTACATCTCCACTAGAAATTATCTTCCCCAACATGCTTTCCTCTTCATCTCTGCTTATCCAGATGTCATCTTCCCATCACTGCCACCTTCCACATCCTTTAGCTCAGGCTTCATTTGGCACTGAGGCCTGACTTATAGTCCGATCTTCTACTCTTCCTTAAATATTATGGTATTTTTGTTTTGTCTCCCCATTGTAACCTGGGATGGTGTGTTTTACCTCTTTAGACTCTCTGCATTATTCTACACTGTGCTGCCCAATTGTTGGATCATTCACTCGATCACTCCAGGGAAGAGATGTGTTATGAAGCCAGCTAAGCTACTCCAGTGGGTGACTGGAGCTTATTCCCACCGAGAAATTATGAGACGTGACCTGGATCTTCCTAAACAAAAGCGAGGGAACTGCAACTCCTTAAGAGTCATCGACTGACGGTTGCTCTGGGAGCGTGGGGGTGTGAGTTGGGAGTAGCAGGGCGGTGGGTGCTAATTCCCTGAGCTGGCCTGCTGGTGGCAAGAATGGACTTGCACAGTTCAGAAAAACCATCAGGCAAAGAAATTCAATTCTTGAGGCATTGGGTCCCTGAGTACATTGCAAAGTCCCAGGATATGGGCAGGACTCAATCAGCAATGAGTGAAAATATCTGTTTCCCCGGACTTTCCCACCCTAGTGTTATTAAATATTTGAACTTTTTAATTGTATAGGTGAAAAATAATACTGACAAAACAAAAATAGTAACTGTCATTTTAATTTTTATGTATAATTCACATGACTTTTATTTTTATTTATTTTTTTAAGATTGTATTTATTTATTTATGAAAGGGAGAGAGGCAGAGGCAGAGGGAGAAGCAGGCTCCCTGCAGAGCCGGGAGCCCGATGTGGGACTCGATCCCAGGATCCTGGGATCATGACCTGAGCCAAAGGCAGACGCTTACTGACCGAGCCACTCAGGCGCCCTCACATGACTTTTTTTTTTTTTTTAGATTTTATTTATTTATTTGACAGAGAGAGAGACACAGCAAGAGAGGGAACACAAGCAGGAGGAGTGGGAGAGGGAGAACCAGGCTTCCCGCTGAGCAGGGAGCCTGATGTGGGGCTTGATCCCAGGACCCTGGGATCATGACCTGAGCCAAAGGCAGACGCTTAACGACTGAGCCACCCAGGCCCCCTCACATGACTTATAAAATAATTTAAAACTCACCATCCATCTAATACTTCTTTAACTATAAAGGACTCTGACATGTTCCAGTAAATGATCACACCCTCATCTCACCCTATAGGGAGGTGTTACTGTTATTTTCATTTTAAAGCACCAGATAGAGAGGAAAGACATTTAGTGGCCTACCCTAAAACATTCAGGTTGTCTGTGGTGGGCATGGAATTTGACATCAGGTTTTCTTACTTCAAAACCCGTGCTCTTTTTACTGTACCTACGTGTCCTTCGGACAAACTTTTATCTTTCGAATGGGAGAAAACAGACCAGCCACCAAACCTCTCAGGTTTTTGATCTGTAAAACAAAGAGTAGTGAACATCTGTTGTTTGTGTCTCTCCAGCATCCTCTCGCTATTCTTCTGAGAGCATCAAAATGATCAACTGGGAATTTGTTAGAATTGCCAATTCTTGGGCTTTCCCGCCCCCCAGTCTACTGAATCAGAAACTCCTGGGCTGGGCCCTAGCATCTGTGTTTTAACAAGCCCTCCAGGTGATTCTGATTCATGCTGAAGTTTGAGAAACACTGGCTTAGGGGAAAGAACTTAAGTGGTGCCATCTTGCCAACCCCAGGGGAAACCCTGTTAAGACAAGAGCCACGTAGAAGCAGCACAGCTGAGAGATACAGAGAGTGAGAGTCCTAAAGATCCCATTCGAGTCTGAGTCTGGTCCAGCTTGAGGTTAGTGCAACAGCTGTATCATGTAGTTACATGAACCAATACGTTCTTTTTATTTCAGTTTGAGTTGGGTTTCTGTCACTGGCCACCAAACACGTTCTGTTGAAGGGAACATTTGTTCCTCCTTAAGTTCCAAAGGGAGAGATTCTCTTCAAGCATTGGTTCTCAAAGTGTGGCATCAGGATAGGCAGCATCAGCATCACCAGGGAACTTGTTAAAAAACACAGTTTAGGGACATTTGGGTGGATCAGTCGGTTGGGTGTCTGTCTTCGGCTCGGGTCAGGGTCCCAGGGTCCTGGGATGGAGCCCTGTGCCGGGCTCCCTGCTCAGCACGGAGCCTGCTTCTCCCTCTTCCCGCTGCTCCCCCTGCTTGTGTGCACTCTCTCTCATTCTCACAAATAAATAAAATAAAATCTTAAAAAACAAAACAAAACACAGTTTTTCAGACCCTCCCCCATACCTACCGAATCAGGGTCCTGGGGATGGAGCCTGGCAATCTGTGTGGGAATAAGTCTTCCTGGTGATTCTGATGTCCACTAAAATTTGAAAATCACTAGAGTGAGACTCCCAGACTCCCTCCCCACCCCTTATTCACCCTTTTCCACGAAGAAGGTATGCATTATCTAATGAATGAGTTCAGCAGAATAATCTGGGCATGCTCAGTTTAACTCTTCCCTTTGTTTTCTTTGGCAGCCTGTCTGACTAAAGGGGCGGTTATTCCACGCTCCTGTATGTGCCACAAGTTGCTCAGAGGCAGACCCCCATAAGATGAGGCCTGCAGGTTTTCCAGCCCTGCCTGTAACTCAGCGGTAAGTTAATTTTGGGAACAGCATAGACAAGCCCACTTGGCCTCACATCTAAGCCATGTCCTCCAGTATAGCTCTTATCGGTAATAAAGCTGACATTTTTATCTCCATCTGTTGGTTTTCTGTGTCCTATTTCTCACTTGGTTCAGAACTTGGGTGAGGAAGAGGGCTGTTATTTATTGGGTCCCCTAATGCCCAACACTGACTAATATGGTGGGGGGGGGGGAGGCGTAGAAGATCTCTCAGGTGCTTTCCCTTCTTACATTTAGGGCAGGGTGTCTCACACTCTCTCTCCAGCGCTCCTGAGTGCCCTGTGAAGAAAACCTTATTTGTTCTCACTAGACCACTGGTATTGCACCTGCGGGAAACAGAAAGATCCTGTGGCTCACGGGGCACAGGAGGGAAGATTGCAATCACAGAGCATTTCCTTTCAGTTCTCTCCCGAAACAGTGTAATCCTGTGGGGCAGGAATGGGGCCTCGAAACCACTGCATTTTAAAAAGCCTCCGAGGAGCTGTCTACCTTGCCCTAGTGTCAGGTTCTACCAGCCATCTTACCTAAATCCATCTGGCTGCATTTGAAGTTGTGTCCTATTCTGGAGGCCAGAGATGTCTTAGCTTACCATTTCCCAAGCAAAGACTTCCATTTTCTCTCTTCCACACTCCTGGTCTTTCACAGATTCTTCACAAATCTTTCAGACAGTCATAGGCACGGTCCTGGTAAGGGATGTGGATTAAAGAGAGGCCTGTTTGGAGCTCCATAAACCAGGCCTGGGTGCTACAGACAGCTTGATTTTCAGGGTTCAGTTCCCTTACAGCAGCAGGCATGACTCTCTCTGGAAAGATGCTATAGAAAGGAAAGGACAAAGCAGCCAGCTCAGTTCAACCTGAGTGGTACAGGACGACAGAAGTACTTTGTGTGTATTGACCCTGATTCTTGTTCTTCCTGCAATAATTTTCCCAGATTATCTAATTAGTGTTTACTAAATTTTCCATAGTTAGATTATATATGTACAACCTTGGCTCCTGCTTTTTCTATATCATTAAAAATTGTTCATAAACAATTTTTATTTGTTTATAAAACAAATAAAAGGGGCACCTGGGTGGCTCAGTCAGTTGAGCATCTTAACTCTTGGTTTCAGCTCCGGTCATGATCTCGGAGTTGTGAGATCAAGCTCTGCGTTGGGCTCTGCGCTTGGTGCAGAGTCAGCTGGGGAGTCTCTCTCTCTCCCTCTGCTCCTCCTCATTCTCACTCTCTTAAATAAATAAATAAATAAATAAATAAATAAATAAATAAATTTTTAAAAATCTTTTCATAAACATGACTTCATATTTTTTCTGACTTAAAAAAGAAGAGATTGGACTTCATTAAAATAGAAAAACTTGTGCATCAAAGGCCATATCAAGGAGTGAAAAGTCACAGAATGGGAGACTACCTCTGCAAATCACATCTCTGATAAGAATTTGCTATTCAGAATATATAAAGAACTCCTTGGGAGGCTGGGTGGCTCAGTTGGCTAAGTGTCTGCCTTCAGCTCAGGTCATAATCCCAGGGTCCTGGGATGGAGTCCTGCATTGGGCTCCCTGCTCAATGGGGAGTCTGTTTCTACCTCTACCCTTCCCCCTTGCTCACGATCTCTCTCTCTCAAATAAATAAAATATTAAAAAAAAAGAACTCCTGCAACTCAACAACAAAAAGACAAACAACCCGATTAAAAAATATGCAAAGAACTTGAATAGACATTTATCCAAAGATGTACAAATGGCAAATAAGCATATGAAAATATGCTCAACATCATTAGTCATTAGGAAAATGCAAATCAAAACTACAGTGAGATGCAACTTCATACCCAGTGGGATGACTAGAATCAAAAGTGGAAAATAACAAGTGTTGATGAAGATGTGGAAAAATAAGAACCCTCCCACATTGCTGGTGGGAATTAAAATGGTGTAGCTGCTATGTAAAATAGTTTGGCAATTCCTCAAAAAGTTAAACATAAAATTACCCTTTGGCCCAGTGATTTCACTCCTGGGCATATACCCCAAAGATTTGAAAACAAGAACTCAGATATTTGTGGGATGCCTGGGTGGCTCAGTTGGTTAAGCATCTGCCTTCGGCTCGGGTCATGATCCCAGGGTCCTAGGATGCAGTCCCATTTCGGGGTCCTTGCTCAGCGGGGAGTCTGCTTCTCCCTCTGCCTGCTGCTCACCCTGATTGTGTTCTCTCTCTCTCTGACAAATAAATAAATAAAATCTTAAAAAAAATAACTCAGATATATGTGTATGAATGTTCATAGCAGCATCATTCACAATAGCCAAAAGATGGAAATAATCCAAATTTCCATCAACATATAAATGGATAAACAAATTGTGGTATATCCATACAATGGGGTACTATTTAGCCAAAAAAAGGAAGGAAGCATGAATACATGCTACAACATGGAGGAACCTTGAACATTATGCTAAACAAAATAAACCAGACACCGAAGGACAAATGTTGTATGACTCCACTTACATGAAATGTTTAGAATAGGAAAATTCATAGGGATAGAAAGTAGATTAGAGGTTACCAGGGGCTGGGGGTAGGAGAGAATGGGGAATTGCAAAAGAAAAAAAAGAAAGAAAGAAAGAAAAGAAAAGAAAGAAAGAAAGAAAGAAAGAAAGAAAGAAAGAAAGAAAGAAAGAAGAGAGAGAGAAAGAAATAGAGCGAGAGAAAGGAAGGAAGGAAAGAAAGAAGGAAGGGGAGAAAGAATGAAATACAGGAGAACGTGAAGTAGGAAATAAAACTCTCCTGTGATCTCACTACTTAGGATAACTGAATATCCTACTGGCCTTTCTTCCTTTTCATCTATTCATAATGATTAAGTACAAAAGCTTTGAGCCACTCATAGGTTCAAATATACCCTCTGCCATTTATTAGCTATATGACATCTCTGTGCTTCAACTTTTTTGTAAAATACAAATAATAATAGAACCCACTTCAGATGGTTGATTTGTGGATTAAATTGGATAATAGGTTTTAAGTAATTAGCACAATGCCAGGCTCCTGGTAATTGCTCAGCAAATGGTAGCTATTATGAATATATTTTATATTTTCATGTATACTGACTTGTATCCTATTCTTCTCATTTTCCCATACAAATAAAAATTATTTTTAATGCCAAGTAGTATCCATATTCATATTGTAGCATCGTTTATTTAACCGAGTCTCTGTTGTTGAATATTTAAGTAGGTTTGATTTGTCATTATTTAAAAAAGATACAGTGGTGGACACTCTTGCTTGATTCTTCCTGGCAGCCATTTCCTGGAAGGGGGAGTGTGACTTTGACCCTGCTCTGCCTCCTGGGCTCTGGGGCTCCCAAGGCAGTGCACTACTTTGAGTCAGGCCCCAAGCTGGGAGACAGAATCTGAGTTCCAGTCGCGCTTCTGCTCTATCTCTAGGCAGTGCTGGGGACCGCTCTTTTCTATCTGGGCCTTTGCTTCCCCACCTTTAAAATGAAAGCTTTAGCGGGAATGATCTCAGGGTGCTTTTTCTGCTCTAGGGCTCTATGATTCTCGGATGATCCTCCACTAAACTATGGATTCCTCCGGCTCTGTTGTGGCCTTCCTCAGGGCTGTGTGTGTGCCCACGCTTCAGCGTGTGTTTCAGTTTCTATTCTTAGCAGTGTGATCTTTAAACAAGGAATAGATTTGTGCATCTGTCTCATCTCAGATGCATGCAGCTCCTGCTGGGCTGTTTCATTCTCTATCAAGCCATTCATTCACATTAGAAGCAGAGGCCCATTAAGGATATAGGGGATGGTGCGCTTCCATCAACCATGGTAAGAACTGAACACTCTCTGATCTGGGGTTTGGCCCTCTTTTGTTATCAGGCCTGGGCTCTGTCTGACTCAGCTATAGATGAGGTCAGGGGGATCTTCATTTCAGCAGTACCTCCTTCCCCACTCCACCCCTAGATCCTTTCTCTGGGATGGGCCAGGGATGGTATTTGGGCAATGTTGGTTTTTAGAGATGGTGAGTCACCAACATTCCAGATGAGAAGGTCACTGTTTGTTCTGAAATAGAGTGGACATGGATGAGTCTACTTCTCCAAGAGTTCTCAGTTATGGAGGTGTCTCAGGGTTACTTTGGATATTTAAATATACAACTTCTGAGTCTTGGTCTGCAAACTTATTTATCAAGATGGGGGGTAGGGGAGCCCAGGTTCTTCATTTTAAGATGATTACAGGTGATTCAGATGTGCATCCCAGTTGGAGAGCATTGGCAGATAGTAGGAAGATTGGCAAAAGCTTAAAGCCCACAAAGTCCAGGCAGGTAACATCAATTGGGTTGGGTGCAATAGGACTGCTGGCAACTTTGAAGAACAGGAGCATCCAGACCTTTTCTCAAGGGCAGCCTGTACTTACATGGACCCAGTTGTCACATGATAATGTTGACCTGGTGTTACTATATGTTCCATTTAATTTTATTGGGAAGAGTTAGAAATCCAGATTTGTTTGTGAAATATCCTATTTTAAAATATTGATAACTCAATTACATATTGGTAATTCAATTAAAAAATTGAATTATGCACCAAAACGTATCTGCTGGCCAAATCAGGTCTTGAATCTGCCTGTTGAAGTTTCTTGACAGCGCTTTAGCCAGACAGTCACTCAACTTAAGCCAAAATGATGCGTTCAATAGTTCTCTTGATTGGTAGCATTACACCATCTCTGTGCTGTGAGGCTCTTCGGGGTTCTGGGTAACATCCAGTTTGGCATGAGGTAAAGTGCTCTAAGCAGGGGAGTCAGCTGTGTCCTGCTAACAACTTGCTAGATGACATTGGGAAAGAAATTCTTTCCCCAGTCACAGGATTTCTTTCGGTAAGGTAAGGGGGATGATCTCTACCATTCTTTCCAAGTTTGTAGGTCATTCTTTTTGTAAAGATTTACGTACTTACCTATTTTATTCCAGCTACTCGAGAAGCAAACTTTTCAGATTAAGATGAAGATTCATCTTTATTTGGCTCAAATGACAACTGGTTCTTTCTTTCCCACATTCTCCTATGTCCTCAATGATTTGTTTTTGTAAAAGTTTCTTTTTTTTTTTTAAAGATTTTATTTACTTGACAGAGAGAGACACAGAGAGAGAGAGAGGGAACACAAGCAGGGGGAGTGGGAGAGGGAGAAGCAGGCTTCCTGCAGAGCAGGGAGCCCGACGCGGGGCTCAATCCCAGGACCCTGGGATCATGACCCGAGCCAAAGGCAGATGCTTAAAAACTGAGTCAGCTAGGCGCCCCAAGGTTTCTTTTTGTGTAGGCTTTTGGGTTATTTTCTAAGGGCAAGAAAACATTTTGAAATAGAAGTCTAGGTGGAGTTGAGCCTATAAGCTTCTTGCTTGCTGAACACTCAAATTTGAGTCAAATAATAATGATAAAAAAAAGGAATAGAGTTGATACAGGGGACATCTTGAAGTAAAAAGACATTTCCTTGATAGCTCAGATAAAATCCTGCAATTGAATCTTTTCTCCCCATAGTTTTATTAAAATTTAATTCATATACCATAACATTCACTTTATTTATTTATTAATTTATTAAAAGATTTTATTTATTTATTTGACAGAGAGAGACACAGTGAGAGAGGGAACACAAGCAGGGGGAGTGGGAGAGGGAGAAGCAGGCTTCCCACCGAGCAGAGAGCCCGATGTGGGGCTCGATCCCAGAACCCTGGGATCGTGACCTGAGCTGAAGGCAGATGCTTAATGACTGAGCCGGCCAGGCGCCCCCCTAACATTCACTTTAAAAAGTATATAATTCAATGGTTTTTAGTATTTTTACAGAGTTGTGCAACCATCATCACTATCTAATCTCAGAATATTTTCCTATCTCCAGAAAGAAACCCCATACCCATTAGCAGCCACTCAGCATTTTCCCCTCAGTCCTGGCAACCATTAATCTACTTTCTGCCTATATGGATTTTCTTACTTTGAACCTTCCATATAAATGGAATTATATAATATGTGCCCTTTTGTAACTGGCTTCTTTCAGTTAGCATGATGTTCTTAATGTTCATCCATGTTGTAGCATGTACCAGTACCTCATCATTTTTTATTGCCAGATAAAATTCTATTGTATGAATATACCACATCTTGTTTATCCACTCATCAGTTGATGGACAATTGGGTTATTTCTACTTTTTGGCTCGTATGAATATGCTGCTATGAACTTGCAAGTACAAGTTTTTGTATGGACATATGTTTTAATTTATCTTGGATCTATACTGAGGGGTGGAATTTCTGGGTTATATGGTAAGTCTATGTTTAACCTTTTAAAGAAATGCCGGACTGATTTCCAAAGCAGTGACAACATTTTACATTCTTACCAGCAGTGTATGAGAGTTCTAGTTTTTCCACATCCTTGTCAACAATTGTTATTATCTGGCTTTTTTATTATGGTGATCCTAGTGGGTGTGAAGTGGTATCTCATTGTAGTTTTGATTCCACAGTTGAATCTGTTCCTGATTGCCCTGACCTAGACTATATACCCACCCTCCAGCTAATTACTGTGTCAGTGGAAGTTGATAATCTTAAGTGAATTAGAGTGAACCCCTGGAGCTTGGGGTGGGTGCCATTCATAAACTAGAGGGGAAATTTGGAGATACTATTTGAAAGGAGGGAGAAATAGATGGCTCAGAGGCAACTGGCACATGTTTTCTATAGGATGGGTTTGCTTGCTTGGTTTCAGGAATTGTCCTATACACAGGGATCATAGTGGTGCCGAGTAGGAAGGAAAGGAAATCTTGGGCAGGACTCAGGCATAGAAGTGGCTCACAAATAGGTGGATTGAAATAGATTCTACTGAAAATAGGCTGGTACTTCAGAAGGCAAGGAGCATAATAAGCCGGACACTTTGGTCATCTTAGTCCTGAAGGATTATGGGAAATTATAGGGCTAGGCAGACATCCAGAGACATTTGTGGGAAGATTAACTGGCCTTTTCTCAGCGTTTCTTTGAGGTGGGCTCATCTTCCTTTTCTCTCTCCTTTTTCTTCTTTTCACATTGATGATAATATCTGTCATTGAGGCCTTTCTGGCTATTACTGCTGTGTAACAAATATTTTGCTCTCCCCCACCTCAAAAAAAATAGGTGTTTAAAACAAATATTTTGAACCACGCTAAAAAAAATAAAAAGATTTGGCAACTAAATGCAATGCTTGACTCTGGACTGGATCCTGTGCTAGGGGGAAAATGCTCTAAAGCACATTATTGAGTCAAGTGACAAAATTGGAATATCAATGTAGATTAGATGAAAATATTCATATCAATATTAAATTTACTAAAGTTGGATAACTGTTCTCTGGTTATATGAGATAATATCCCTATTCTTAGGAAATATACACTGAAGTACTTAGAGGCAGAGGGCCATAATGTCTGTAACTTACCCTTAAATGGTTCAAAAAATTCATTTATATATATGGATTATATATATGTATATAAAATCATATATTTATATATGTGTGTTTCCTATATATATATATATGAAAGAGAGAAATAGGGGGGTAAAATGCTCACAGTAGTGGAATTGGGTAAAGGTGGTGTATGGGTGTACTTTATACTTTACATATGGAAATAATTTCTAAATGAAAACCTGAAAGAAGCACAACCAGTTTACTACCTCATTTGGCTCATGACTTTGTGGGTCAGGAAGGGCTAGTTTGGGCGGCTCTTGCTTGGGGTCTCTCATGCAGCTGCAGTCAGATGCCAGGAGGGACTGCCCTCATCTGAAGGCTTGACAGCATTGGGTATCCAAGATGTCTCCCAAGGCTGGTCGTAGGAGCTCAGCTGTACCTTGGACTTGCATGCTTACATGTGGCCTTGCTAGCATGGAAGTCTTGGGATGGCCAAACTTCTTACTTTGCTTCCCCCAGAGTGAGAATCCCAAGAGAACAGGTGGAAGCTGCATGGCCCCTTCTGACCAGTCAGGCCTTGGAAGTTATACAGCATCTTTTCTGCCGCATTCTATTGGTTCCAAGGAAGTCACTAGGTAGTGCCCAAGAACTTGCAGTCCTGTCCCCAAACTGGCATAAAATCTTACTGCATGCCAGGCACTGTTTTATGTGCTTTATAGGTATTAACTCATTTGATTCTTACGGAAAAAAACAAAAACAACGACAACAAAAACAACCCTTATGGTAAGTAGTCTTACTTTCCTTAGAGAAGACAACACTTGGGGCACACAGTTTCAGTTCCCAACATCACACCATTAGTGGAAGAGCTAAGATTTGAATCCAGACAGTCTGGGCCCAGAGCCTATGGCCTTATCTACTACCCAACACTACCTCTACATAAAGCTGTGATTCTGGCTACATTTGGTTCAACTGCCACACACACACTTAAAAAAAAAGATTTATTTATTTATTTATTTATTTATTTATTTGAGAGAGAGAACTAGTGGGAGGGTTAGAGGGAGAGGAAGAGAGAATGGCAAGCAGACTCCCTGCTGAGCACGGAGTCAAAAGGCGGGGCTCCATCCCATGACCCTGTGATCAGGGCCTGAGCTGAAACCAAGAGTTGGAGGCTTAACCAATTGCGCCACCCAGACACCCCCATAATCCCTTTTCACTCGCAATCACTGGCATGCAGACTTCCCCAATACGTTCAAAATCATGTGACACAATTCTTATCTTCTCAGCTCTTACTTTTGCACATGCAGTTTCCTTTCCTTGGAATACCTTTCTTCTAATTATTCACCTGTCTCTATTATTTATTCTTCAGATCTTTTAGGAAGCCTTCCTTGACCACCCAACTCTCAGGTGAATGCTTCTGCTATGGGCACACATGCTGCATGGTGCTTAATAGTTACAGCGCTTATCATTATGCCTTATAGTTTTGTCGTTGTCCTCGCTGTCTCCTGCACTGGACTCTAAATTCCCTAAGGGCACACTGCTTTGTTCAGGAAAGGATCTCTAGCACTGAGTACAGTGCCTGGTATGAAGTATGTACATAATTACAAACTAACCTCTCACTTACACTCCTCTAGACAATGACCAAATATTTCTCACACATAAATGCAGCCACTAGGACGCTCTCCTGACACATACAAGACTGTCCCATTCATTCTTGTCCATGCACCCTCAGTCACTGTGACTCATTGCCCATGCTCAGTCTGTCATGCTCCTCACACACCCTCACCGCTGCAACCCATCACACACACAATTACTATGACACAGCTCTGATCCTCAATCACTGTCACACACTGTTTTTCACACAATCATGGTCACCATCTGTACTCTTATAACAGGATATTTACTCTCCTACAAAAACTGAGTTAAGATGACAACAGCTCTGTTTTTCACACACGCCTTCACATACTGTATTTTTTATCCACATAATCCCTGACAATCCCTGGCATTACACAGTTGGTAATGGTCACACACTGTCTACTGTCTTCTTCCTACTCCCACTTGACACCCACTTCCCCTCACACGCGCACGCGCGCGCGCGTACACACACACACACACACTCACTCACTCAGTCACTCACAGTCAAGGGATCGGAGGGGTCCGGCCGCGGGGGTCTGAGCCGCCCTCTGTCAAGCGCCTGAATCTCACTCCCACACCTTACACACTTACACACTACCCACTTACACTCACTCACTCGCTCACTCAACTCACTCTCACAGTCGAGGGACCGGAGGGGCGGGTCCGCGGGGGTCTGAGCCGCAGGGGGGTCAGCGCCTGAGTCTCATCCCCGGCCAGCGCGGCCCCGCCCCGCCCCGCCCCCTCATGCATATGCAGCACCTCAGCCTAGCAGCCCGGCCCCCAGACGGCCATTTGTAGCGGCGCTGGAGGCTGCGTTCGGCAGGCGTTGCGGAGACGTGTGGAGGAGCGCGCCCCCCGGCCGCTGCCGCCCCTGGCCCCTGCGATCCTCCCGCTTCTCCGCGCTTCGGGCGCGACCCGGCCAGCCCGGGCGCCGCGCCGCCGCCCGGAGCGGCCCTCCCGGCAGCTCCCGGCGCCCGGGACCCCCGCCCGCCGCTCGCCCGCAGCCCGCCGGCCGCACACGTCCCCGGAGCCGGGCCTAGGGCGGGCGGCGGCTCGGCGTGGCCGGGCGGGCTCGGCGGCGTCCCCATGGCCGCCGCCGGCTGGCGGGACGGCTCCGGCCAGGAGAAGTACCGGCTCGTGGTGGTCGGCGGAGGCGGCGTGGGCAAGTCGGCGCTCACCATCCAGTTCATCCAGGTGCCTGGAGCGGGCCTGCCGGGGGCGCCGGGGCGGCGGCGGGCGGGTGCTCGCGCTACCTGTGGCGGGGCGGCTGCCGCGACCCCGCCCCGGAGGCGCCGCGCGGGCCGGGGGCGGGTGTGGGGGGGTGCGGGCCGGGCTCTGCACTCCTGCCCTGAGGCCGTGACGCCGCTCTCCTGCCTGCCCGGCGCCTTGTGCGGCGTCCCGGGAGTCGGGCTTCTCAGGAATGTGTCCGGGAGGGCGGAGCTGGCAGGGTGGGAAGCGCCGATCCACCTTATCGCTCCGGTCGGGGCCGAGCCCTCCCGGGAGGCAGCGCCGCCGCGCCGGGCTTCCTGCCCCGCGGGCCGGGCTCGGGGCGTCGGGTGTGGGGCTGCAGCCCCTCGCGCTGGGTTTCCAGCCGCCGCGGCCGCCTCCTGCACAGTCGGTGCGATCGCGGTGGCAACTTGGCCGCGGCTCCGCGTGGTCTGCGGGTTTCTCCGCGCACGCCGAGCGGGAGCTGCCCGCTTCGAGCTGTGTGTTTCTCTTTGTGTGTGTTTGTGCTTTTCTTTTAAGTAATCTCTTAGGTAATATGTCCGGGTGGGAGTGTGTGATAATGCCCGAGGGAAATGGTGGCTTCGAGGAAGTTAAGAATGTTCTCCGATAGGGGTGAGACCATTTCCTAGGAATTCCTGGTGCCTTCCTGCTTCTCGCTTTGCCAAGGTGAAGTTTGGGATGGGCCAGCTAGGAGATGACCGACCGGGGCGTGCCTTCTGTATCTGTTCCAATAACCCACTCCTCCACTCCCTGCTGTCTCTGGTTGCTAGAGGCGAAAGTCAGGGCTTGTGGTAAAGAAAAGGGCGTTGGAATCCTTCATTCTTAGGGTTTGCTCTTAAGAGGTTTGAGTGATCTTTTTCGGGATTTTAAAAATGAAAAACCCAGATGTCTCTCTGCTTTTGTCCACCTAAAAGGTGTGGCACATGCTGGGAGAGAACGAAGGTACCCCTTTATACAGGTTAAAAAGATATTCTTACTGTATCAAGAGTAATGTTAAGATGCTTTGGTGAAGAATTAATTTCTGGTTTCCGTTTCATCCATTTGTTATCAGCTGAGATACTTAAATGGCTTATTTCACTTAACGTTTAGAGTGATATTAAAATACAGAGTACTGTTAACATAAATGTGATTGTTACCTTTCACATTGACTAAATGAGCAATAATGCTGTTATAATATTTCAAGGGGTTAAAAACTACTACTAAAGCCTTTGTGTCCAGGAAGAGAAGATGTTTATGTAATGCGCATTTACAGTATGCTCATTAATTGGGTTAAAAAAAAATCACACTGGGTAAGAGGTGACATTGGTTTAAGTTTCGCAGGCTGCAGAATCAGGGCCGGCATTTTCCTAGGGCCGAGAGAGACTTTAACTGATGGCAAAGCAAAACAATTTATAGCTTAACCTTTCTTTGGGGACTGTAGTTGGGGGGCCGGCAGTGGTGGTGAGGAGTGAGAGAAGAATCCTGGGTTCCAGTATTATTAGTAAAGAGTCACCTGAAAGGTTAAACTACACATACTTAGGCCCTTTGTGGGGGGGGGGGGGCATCTGAATGTATTTAAATCTGTAAGTTATTTAATTAAGGTATTGGAACCTTTTGTGTTTGGGAAATAGTTTTAGAAACTGCTAAGATAACAATAATTGCTGTTTTTAAAAATGATTCTCTAGAATTCATTTGTTAAAGAAACACCTCCTTTATGAATAGTACTGTACTAGATGAAAGAAGTAAAGGAGACGGGTATGGATGAGAAACACACACACACACACACATATAGAGGAAAAAGTGAGCTTTGAGTCAGCTTAAGCGTCTGTCTCTTGCTCTGTCATTTATTGGTTGTGAGAACACTGCCAGAATATTCAGCTTCACTGAGTCTCAATTTAATCATCAGCAAAATGGATGGGATCACACATTGTTTATAATAAATCCTTTAAATTACCAGAATGTTCTTAGCACTGTGTCACATAGTATGTACTCAGTTAATGATGGCTATTAGTATAAGTGTCTGTAATAAATCCTTTAAATTACCGGAATGTTCTTAGCACTGTGTCACATAGTATGTACTCAGTTAATGATGGCTATTAGTATAGGTGTCTGTGTATAATTCTGTAACACATTTAAATGCAAAGGGAATTCGGAATTGGGGAAAAGTCAATTTGGGAAGAATTGATAAAAGGACTGTATAGGCTTTGTGGGAGGGAGAGAGAATGCATCTTATGTGAGTATGGGGGAAGTTATATGCTTGTTTGGAGAGGGAAGGCAGGCAGGGAGGGGAGTGGGAGAGGCAGATGAGTTGGAGCCAGTGAAAGGGGGGGGACCTTCTGCAGAGGTAGAAGCCAGTCCACCTGGATGGAGTCTCAACTCTGCCACTTGCTGCATGTATAATCTTAGATAAATTACCTAACCTCTCAGTACCTCAGTTTTCCCCATCTGTAATCTGGGGAAATAGAAAGTACCCTGCATACTCTCTTGTGGTGAAAATTAAATGAGTTGACCTATGTCAAGAGCTTAAAACAATGCCTAGTGCATAATAAGTCTACAGACATTATTATTGTGATATTAATCTTATACTGTGGAGCTAAAGTGACTATTTATCATCTACACTTAATAGAGCCACTATTTATTGTCTGACTCTTGGGAAATCAAAATTCATTCTGCTGTGATTGTCTAGCAGTAGTAATTGGAGGGCGAGGATGGCAGCAGGATAATAATCTTAAGTGGAAGTCAGTTCTCGTAGGAGATCAGGATGACACAAATTGGTTTTATTTACTTTTTAAGTCTTCTGAAATGACACTTCTTGGTGTTCAGTATATATTTTTCTATTATATAATCTTGAGCAGAAAAAATATAGTAAATTGGTGAATGGAGAATTTACAAACAACTTTGTCTTTAGCCTTGACTTTCTTTAACCTTAGATGTACTTGGGACCTGTGCGTATGAAGAGCTGCAAAATAGGAAATTAAGGCAATAATTACTTAATTGAGGTGCCTTTTCCTTTTTAAAAATGAATTTAGCAGATCATAAAGTGTATAAAAATGTAAAATATGTGGAGTTAATCTTTCTATTCATAGTTTTTTGAAAAATGTTTTAAGTTTTTTGGTAAATAGAATACCTAAATGAGAGTAAACTGTAGTTAGGAAATGATCTTAACATTGTACAAAGTGAAATGGAGAGTGTTTTCCATATCTGGATTCTGGGTCTACCTACTCAGGTGATGTTGAGGAATCTCTTAATCTCTCAATCTTTTCAAGGCTTTAGTTTTTTTTTTTTTAAGATTTTATTTATTTATTTGACAGAGAGAGAGCACAAGCAGGCAGAGAGGCAGGCAGAGGGAGAGGGAGAAGCAGATTCCCCACTGAGCAGGGAACCTGATGCGGGGCTCGATCCCAGGATCCTGGGATCATGACCTGAGCCGAAGGCAGCCGCTTAAACCGACTGAGCCACCCAGGTGCCCCCGCCTTTTTTCTCCATAAAATGTTGAGTTTGGGTGAACAAATTTCCGCGCCTTTGAAACTCTAGGTTCTTTCTTATTTAGTTAACTAGCTGTGTGTCTTTAGTCAAGTTTTTTGGGTTCTCCCAAGCCTCAGTTTCCCTGTATGAAAAGGGAGACTAATAATAGTACCTTTAGGGTTTTTGGAATAAATACAATAATGCATGCAAATTACTCGGCACAGTGCCATCTACAGAGTAAATTGATAATAATTGTTAACTGGTTTTATTTGCTGCTATTACTGTGTTGTTCTTCCAAAACAAAATTTGTAATTTCTTCATTTTTCTTTGACACATAATCTGGTCTATTAAGTCTTCAGCACCCCCCACCTCCCACCCCAACCTCAAAACTCCCCTCTTCACATTGTGTGGTCTTTAGGTGATAAATGTTGATCCCGTTTTGAGTTGGGGAAACTTCTTATCAGTTGCAAGTTGATTTTTAGGAAATTTGGAGTAATTATTGGGGTTTTGAGTTAATGCTCTACCTGCTAACTCTCAGAAGAGAACATATGTGTTTTACAGAATTAGAGGAATTTCCCAGCTTCTAGTCTTTGTTTAGCATCCTGACTTTATCGAGCAGTTTGTCACATTTTGAGCTGTGTAGGGGGTAGTTGATTGCTCACATGTTGAGTGTTAGTCTTGCAACCTGTTAGTCTGGACCTGACTCAGACATTGCTTTTTACTCAGTTTTGTCTTTTGCTGAATGCTTTTTCATTGACTTTTCCTGGGGCAGAGATCCTAGAAGAGATTTCAAGACTCAGGTATTTATATTATAGTTAATTGATCCGTGTGTGAAGGGCAGGAGTTTAGGTTCTGAAATTGGTGCTCTACTGCAATGTCTTGAAGACACTCTGCAATTAGAAGTCACTTAAAATAACTCGTGCCTGTGAATTTGAAACTATAGACTTATTTTTGGTGTGCATATTTATTGCTTTACATTTTCAGAGTAATTTACAAATGAATTCTTAGGATTGAAAAATAAGGCACCTCTCCTGATGGTGGTACTTACTAGAGATTGTCTCATTTTGGTAACACCAGAAATGGATCTGCTGGCAATTACTGCATAGAAGTGGTAGGCATGCAGGGAAGAGGTTGGCCACTTTTGTCAAAGGAGAAGCAGAAGGAGATTCTAACCTTAGGTCTCTTAAAACTCATTCTTTTTATTCCAACATGTGTGCGTCTCTCCTTAATGGCATGGGGAAAGTTGCAGGAGTGTAGTGGGGACATTTCTGTTGAGTAGGTCAAGAATATTGTTTTTCCCCTTGATATAATACCATTAGAAGGCAAAGTGGTGATGACAGGCAGCTGCCTACTGGGATGAGATTTTTAATTCACCTGTGAGGCTCAAATGTGGGTCTTTGCAAACTTGGAAGTGAAAGTAGTTGTTAATTTGGTTAGGAATTAAATTGGTAACTTTAAAAGGGGGGAAAGGGTGGGAAAAGAGACTCTTTTTCCCAAAGATTTTATTTATTTGACGGAGAGAGAGAGCACAAGCAGAGGGAGAAGCAGGCTCCCCGCTGAGCAAGGGAGCCCGATGTGGGGCTCCATCCCAGGATCCTGGGATCATGACCTGAGCTGAAGGCAGACCTCAATCGACTGAGCCACCCTGGTGCCCTGAAAAGAGAATTTTTGTATTTTTAATTTCTAAAGTTTCCTTTTTCTTTTCTTTTTTTTTTTTTTAAGAGCGGGGCAGGGACAGAGGGAGAGGGAGAGAAAGAAAATCTCAAGTGGACTCCCCGCTGAGCTCGGAGCCCATCACAGGGCTTGATCTCAGGACCCTGAGATCATGACCTAAGCCCAGATCAAGAATTGGACACTTAACCGACTGAGCCACCTAGGAGCGCCTAAAGGTTCCCTTTTCAAAATAATTGATCTCATAAAATTGAAACAGATTTTGTGATGCCGTATGAAGATTTCTTTCTTCCTTCCTTTCTCTCTCTCTCTCCCGGCCCCCTTCCTTCCTCCCTTTCTTCCTTCCGAGGAAAAATAGAAGTGTCTTTAGAGTATTAGTTCTATATGCCCTCCTTACTGAAAAGTGATAATGAATAAAGACTTAGACTCTGTCGGTAGACATTGTGGAGTTAATAGTGAATCTTCTCGCAAGGCCTTGATCTTGAATTACTTTGGGCAGAGTTGCTGAGTCTGTGTTTGGGATTGAAACTTAGTTTAAAGTAATGACCTTGGTAGGACTTTGATTTATTTCTACTTTGCACAGAGAAACAGCTCAGGCTTTTATGAAAAAGACAAAGATTTATATATTTACTTATTTTCTGTGTGGTTCTGAAAGAAACAAAGAAATGTAAGTTGTCTAAAATTATGCTACTGGAGACATAGAAAGAGTTCCTTGTCACCTTATAAATCATATTTTATTTTTAGTGTTTTATAAAAGCAATGTGATTGTTTATTGGTTACATAGCATTAAATCATAGTTTAATTAAAAATATTACAGTCACAGAATTTGTTGTTTGTATATATTAATAGTTTAATATTGCCCGCCAACTTATCTTGTCACCTCATATGGTGATTTTTTTCTAGGAGAAAGAGCTTTGTATACAAGTAAGTACATGTTCAGTACTCGAAGTATGGATATAAATGTCAAAGTAAAGTCCAATGTTGCTTTTTAAAAAAAGCCTTACTCAGATTTTCCATATGCTAACATTTTACCATATTTGTTTTATCCCTTCCCCCATCTTTTTTTTTTAATCATTTGAGTGTAAGTTGAAGACGATGACCCCTTATTTTTAAGTCTCTCCATGTATATTTCCTAAATACAAGGACATTTGCTTACATAAACATAGTCTGGGGCGCCTGGGTGGCTCAGTCAGTTAAGCGACTGCCTTCGGCTCAGGGTCCTGGGATCGAGTCCTCATTGGGCTCCTTGCTCAGTGGGGAGCCTACTTCTCCCTCTTCCTCTGTGATCTCTCTCGCTTTCACTCTCTCAAATAAAGAAATAAAATCTTAAACATAAAAAATGAAAAAAATAAACATAGTCTTAACTAAAATCAGAAATTAACATTGATTTATTATCACTAATCTAACATGCAGAGCTTTTTCAGATTTTGCCGGTTGTCCCAATAATACCCTTTATAGCAGGAGAGAATCTCAGATTATGCACCGCATTCCATTTCCATGTCTTCTTTAATTTGGAACAGTTCTTTAGTCTTTGTGTTTTAGGACATTGACATTTTTGAAGAGTGAAAGTTATTTGTAGAGTTCCCTCGATATGAGTTTGTTTCCTCGTGGTTAAATTCAGGTTATGTATTTTGGGGGCAAATAATAACACAGGAATACTGAGTTCTTAGTGCACTCTATCAGGAGACATAAAATAGATGTAGATGTGACTGTATATGTGTTTGCCTTTTGACTCAGTAATCCCAGATCTAGGATTTTACCCTGAAAATACACTTCCATGAGTATGAAAATATACATGCATGAGCTCACAGCATTGTTTGTAATTTAAAAAATTAGAAACTTACAGAATAGGAGAGGGATTGAATAGAATGTGGTACTTTTACCCGGTGGAGCATTATGTACCTATTAAAAAAATAAGAAAGATCTCTGTGAACTGATACGAAGTGCTTCCTAGGATAAATTGTTCAGTGAAAAAAAGTGCAAAAGTACTATATAATGTGCACTATACTACCTTTTGGGTAAGAAAGAAGGGGAAATAAGAAAATATATTTTCAATACTGAATGGATAAAGTAGAGATTAATGAGATTATTGGTTAGCCATAGGGAGTGGGTAGGAATGAGGGGGAAGGGGTAGAGATAATGGGGTTGGTGACCTTTCTGAGGATGCTTTCTGACTTTTGGAACCATGTTTAATGTTTCACATACTCCATAAACAGCAGATACCAATACAATCAAGTGATGAAGAAAAAAACTACCCTAAGGTGGAATACAAACAAATAAATGAACCTTATTTCAAATGAGTAACATAACCACACTGAAGGGGGAAAGAAAAAAAACTAACTTTTGAACTGGGTGTTTGGACTATGTCCTCTGGGTAAAGACAAAAAGAACTCGAAACAAACATTGAACTCTAGTTATTAGGCTGTGTGTGTGTGTGTGTGTGTGTGTGTGTGTGTGTGTGTGTGTGACAGAGGCATGGGTTTTCAATTCTGAAATGATTTTCTATACTAGGATTAAGCAAATAAGTAAATATATTTTGGAAAATGGGAGCCAACTTTCTCACTGTGGAAAGGGGGAAGGTTAGCATCAACTCTGATGCTTGATTGGAATTGAAGATACTGGCGTAAATTAATGGTTTAAAAATTATAGATGCAGAAATAGATGCATATGAATACACGTACACACATCTGTGCATCTTTTTTCCAGTTCTAAGAGTGTGTAGAAACAGTGACTCCCCATTAGCAGTGAAAATACCAAGTACCAGATCTTGGTTTCTCAGTACCATTCTTCACTAACAGGAACCTTAGAGAAATGACTGATCCCAGGGCTAGGGCAGGGAAAAACAAAGATGAGCTTGGAATATCGTGTAGTGTCAGAAAGTAAGGAAGTGCTCAAAAAAACACAAAACAATGGTGACATGTCAGACACAGCCAACCCAGAAGGACTCCCACTGGCTAACTCAGGGACAGTATAACCAAATAATTATAGTAATTGATTACTGTCCATAAAGTAGGAATCTGTGAATCCATAGGGATAAATAAATAAATGAAGGAGGAAGGGAAGTTCTTCTTTAAAGGTAGAATTCTGACTAATAAGCCTAGAGGAAATGGTGGAATTAGGTAATCACTATTTGGCAGTCTTAACAATTGATTTGAGTCAGAATCCTAAATAGATGTTATAGCTATTGGATTTGAGAGTAGCTGGATATTAACATAGTCTTAAAGTATCTGCCCATGAGATATTATTATCAAGGGAAAACAGTAACCACAGTGGGGAAACCTGGCTGACATCACCTTGACCAGGTGATCAAAACTAGCGCCTCTGATATTGCTTTAGGTCATGATAATAAGCAGTTTGTTTTACTCAGTTATGTTAACAAAATCTGGTTTTTCATAATCAGTCTAGCTAGGCACTTTGTGAAATTAAGCCTAAAGAAACCAAGTTGAGGCAAAAAGGGGACCAACTTTGTTTCTGTTTAAGGAGAAAATTTCTGCCTAATTTTCTAGCCAGGTATCTCTTGAGAGAGAGGTTGAAAAATTTATGTTAGGTCACTGCTGATTTTGGCCCTGATCTTTAGCATAATTACCTCCCTTTGCACTAATCTTGTATTTATATATATATATATATTTTTTTTTTCTCTGTGCTCTGTGGTAGGTTTGAATGGTAGATTCTCTTTTTAATGATTCAGATTTACCTTAAAATTATTCATAATCTTGGGGCACTTGGGTGGCTCAGTAGGTTAAGTGTCTGCCTTCGGTTTAGGTCATGATCTCCAGGTCTGAGTTCAAGTCCCGCATCGGGCTCCTTGCTCAGCAGGGAACTGGCTTCTCCCTCTGCCTGCCACTCCCCCTGCTTGTGCTCTCTCTCTTCTCTGACAAATAAATAAAAATCTTTAAGAAAAATTATTCATAATCTTAAACATATTTAATTAGAAAAACAGACTAATAGTGTTTTATTCCCACTATGGGAAATGAGGAATTTAGCAGTTTTGGTTGCTGTTTGCACCCATCCCGTTCATAAATTTAGTGTCCTTATTTAAAGCAGCCAAAAGTATGTGTTGCAGTGTTTTTAAAAGATTTGGGTTTTTTTTGTCTTTTGCATTCTGTTTTGCTGTTATAGTAAATAATAATGGTATTAACCCCTTTCTTATGAAGGGTTATTGCTTTTATTTGCCATTTGTATCATTCTAACTGGTTTCAGTGCTTACAATAGCCTTTATCAACAGCTAGTTTTTATTTTGAATTGTGATTTAGAGAATACTTTCAAGTGCTTTTTGCTGAAAAGATACCTAAGATATTTACTTTTGCATAAGTGATGATTTGGCTGGATGTAAAATTATTGGGCCCCAACATTTTTGTATTAAAACAATGGAGGCATATCTTTGTTTTCCATGTCTTTACCTTTATTTGGCTGACTGGCTTCAAGTTTCCATTCTGCAGGAATAACTTATTTTTTACTTGCATGCCTGTAGCCTTCTCTCATCATTGGAAATGGAAACATTTATCAGGATAGGAGTAGAACTTTTTCTCCGTTCCCTAGTTTTCCCTGGGAAATGATGAAACACTCTCAGGTCCGGGAAGGTTTTCTTTTCCATTTTTATTCATTTTCTCAGTCGTCTTATGAAATACTGTTTATGCATTGATTCTCTGAAATCATACCATATTGTGTTAAGTTAATCAGCAAAAAGGATAAGATAGTCTCCATCTTGGAGAATTTGTTAAATTTGCCTCTGTATCACTGATGAAATTTTCTGGATGTGAAATCTAATTACTGTCTCAAACCGATTTAATGCCCTTGATATCTCAGTCTGATATTAACCAATGGTAATGTTCTCTTGTTTTTTTCTTAAGGCCACAAAACTGCTACTTTCTAGTTTGTTACAGTTTCCAGGGGAGGAGTTTCTCCTTGTGTGGTAGAGTGTGTTTTTAAAAATGTATTCTCTCACGAAGAGTTGATTTTAGCTGTTCCTGGTGTTGGAGGTGAAGAACTGGCCATCTTTCAGAATTACCTTGGGGCACTTTGATTCCCAGTCTTTTTTGATGCTGAAGGGCAGGCAGGTTGATACCAGGGAGTGATAATTTTTGGAGTATCAGTAGGATTTCAACAAATGTGAAATTCTATTAAACCCACTCAGACATTCAGTTAATTTTGGGGTTTTGGCTGAGAGATATAATTTTGGAGAAATAGAGATGGTTAAAAGGGATAGTTTTCAAATTTATTTACCCTTAAGACTAAGCTTTCTGCATTGAGCCACTGAAGAAACTGGGTGGACAGTGAGAGAGAGAGAGAGAGAGAGAGAGAGTGCGTGCGCGCTGTAAAATGAAGATCAAGGCAAAGGTTTTTCTTGTTGTAGGTACAGAAATTGGAATGGCTTAGAAGCAAAAGAATTCCTTTCTTCAGCGTGTGTGTGTGTGTGTGTGTGTGTGTCTAGTCTGCAGTATGCATATTTTATATTGTGTATAGATGTCTTTTTATGATTTCATACATAAACTGTTTTGTGCTTTTTAAATTAAAAATTTTTTTCTCTTTATTTTTTTAATTTAAATTCAATTAATATATAATATATTATTAGTTTCAGAGGTAGAGGTCAGTGATTTATCAGTCTTAAATAATACCCAGTGCTCATTATGTCATGTGCCGTCCTTAATGTCCATCACCCAGTTACACCATCCCCCACCTCCCTCCCCTTTAGCAACCCTCAGTGTTGTGCTTTTATTCATTCATTCATTCATTCACGAGAGACAGAGGCAGAGGGAGAAGCAGGCTCCCTGCGGAGCAGAAAGCCCGATGCGGGACTCGATCCCAGGACCCTGGGATTATGACCTGAGCCGAAGGCAGATGCTTAACCGACTGAGCCACCCAGGCGTCCCAGTGTTGTGCTTTTTTTTTAAAAATGAGATTGCCATCTATTTTTCACAGTAGTACTTTAGGTAATTTATATGTTATAATGTATATTTTTAATGGTATTCTAAAGAATTTTAGCAAGAGATTTTCCAGAATATTTACAGTATCCTTAATGATTTGTGGAAAGGCATTATAGGACTGATTTTGCATTGTTTCCTTTGATATGAAATATTATACTTTTTATTTTTAGATAATTTTGATTTCAGTTTGGATATCTCCTTAATAAAGTATGTATTTGGCAAAGGATTGAGTGGATCCTTTTGTGGATTTCTAGCTGTGTTGGGCTGTGGTCAAAGAACATGACCTGTAAATTCTGTTTTGGAATATTAAGGATTTTTAATGGCCAAACATACCATTAATTTTTGTAAATATTCCAAGAACATGAGAGAAGAGTATTCATTTGTAGCTCATAAGGTGCAAAGTCTTACTCAAATCTGTTAAAATGGAATTTGTTCATTATATTACCCAAATCTTCTGTATCTTCCCTTTTTCCTTATCTATTTAATCTGTGAAACTCTGAAATACATTTATTATAATTATATTATTTTATAATAAATATCCCATGAAGACTGCATTTTATTTTTTCTTCATATTTTTTATTTTGCTTTATTTTGATGCTGTGTCATCTGGTATATAGAATGTTATGATTGAATCTTTCTGTCTGTTAAAATTCAGTAGTATCTTGTGTGGAATTTAACCTTGATTTTGATCCTGTGATATTATGTTGCCACTCCTGCTTTCTGTTTATATGCATTTACTTCATTTATATTTCATGTTTCTTTTTTGGTCATTTTCCGGTAAGCTTTTGTGAACAGTACTTAATGTGATATTTAAAAGTCAAATTTGAGAGTCTTTGTCTTTTAGTAGGGAATTCAGCCCATTTACATTTATTGTATAATTTGATTATGTATTTGTGAAGTAATCTAGATAAATTTGGTTTTATCCTTTTTATATTTTCTTTCTTAAAAATTTTTATGTAGGCTTAATTGAATTTGTTTCTATTCTTTTATTTCCCCTGCACTGAGAGTATAAATGTAGAGATTACTTTAAAAAGTAGAGGTTGTTTCTGTGAAACTTATTCCTTGTGGTTGCTTTTGTCATAGGCATATGCAGTCTATGAAATTAAACACCACAGCTGCCATGTTTTTGTTTTTTGAAAAGATTTCCTAGATCTGGAAAAATTCATGCTGCTTATCTGAGAAAAGATAGCGTGAGGTAGTGCAGAGAATCCTTTTTGTGAGTCCAGATTTATTTAGAACTTAGTTTAGCCACTATATGACTGTGGCTTTGGACAAGATAACCATTCTGTATCTGATTCACTTTGACATTGTTTTCAACCCTGTAAACACTAGAATGTTTAAAGTAGAATAAGTATTTTAGTAGAGGATTTTATTTATTTATTAAAGATTTTTTTTTTTTTGAGAGAGAGAGAGAACGAGAGTGAGAGCGAGAGAGAGAGTGTGTGTGTGTGTGTGTGTGTGTGTGTGCACAAGCCTGGGGAGAGGCAGGGGGAGAAGCAGACTCCCCATTGAGCAAGAGGGGCTCAATCCCAGGACCCGGAGATCATGACTTGAGCCAAAAGCAGACGCTTAACGACCGAGCCACCCAGGCACCCCAGTAGAGGATTTTATAGATTTGGAATATTTTGCCTGAATGGCTGCCCCTTAGTTGTATTTGTACATTTTATACTTTAGATTTTGAGAGTCATAGACCAGGAATACTTTTGTTACATAGAAGTAATCCGATAGCAAAATATTTGTTAAGGTTTATTAATTGCTAGTATTAGGTCTTAAACAGAATACAGTAAATAGTTGGGGGAAAAAAGTGATCTTAAGAAAGATGAGTTGTAGCAGTTATGGTTCCATAGCTGCTAGTTATTGAAGAGGACAAAGATCATTTTGGATTTCAGAGTTTCTCTGTAATTAAAAGATTATCTATATGTAGCCTGTGTACATTTGACTTGAATCTTGAGTTTTAGAAGTTTTAGCAGTTGATCCATAGCATTCAGTTTTATTGAAAATAGTCTTTGGAGAAGATAGTCCTATTTTAATTTCTTTGTGGAAATTCTGACTCAGGAAATGTAAAACAGCCTGAGAGTAAGGTCTTAAAGATTTATTACTTTTGTCTTATTTCCTGGTGGGTTTTCTTTTAATGCCTTGTTTTTGGTTAAATGATGACATGTGGTTGAGATTACAACAGTCAGCAATTTGTTAGCTGAAAGGAAAAGAATAGTAAGCAAGAGTCAAACTGCAAAGGAAGTTTTGTGATAGATACAACATTTTAGAAATCTTGTAGAAATGATATGTGACTATGAAATTTGTAATTTTTGTCCCTTTTGTCTCTGAAATTAAGGTGTGTCAGTAATGTAGGGAAATTGTCCTTGTGTGTGTGTATGCATGTGTGCAAGCATACACAGATGTGTATCTTACTCAAACTGAGAAAGGAGTGAATTTAAGTTTAGAGACGGGTTCATGGGTTTTTGGAATAAAAAAAGGAGATAAAATATAAAACAGTGGACTAGCTCTGTGATAATTTAATGACTTGCAGATGCTTGAATGGTTATAGTAGCTTAATTGAGTACTTTGTGAATTTATTATTTTCATATATTGGCATAGAATTTCCCTGCCAAACTTGTTTTGAATTAGCTACTTTTTAATTATCAAATAACTTAATTTTAATAGTTTCTTATAATTGCTGCAGTGTTATATGGTCACTTTTCATTTAGTTGAAAGTTGAGAATGGAGTAGGAATTGGTGAGGTTACATATCAGTAATACACACTTCATCAAACGCTGGAGTCTTGGGATTATTTTCTTACCATTATAAAGTCTCATAGGTTCTGTGATCATAATTTTAGCAGGTGTTAAAATAGGATGGAAGATTTTGTTATAATGTTAGATTGTGATTCTCAGTTTTTAATTTTACATTTAAAGACACTGATGTTTTGTTTATTTTTTTCTCATTCCTTAGTTGCAAATTATGTATTTACTTAGATTTCTCTGTAGCAGTTTCAGGAAGGAGCCATTGGCTGAGCTGATTAGTCAAATGAAGTTGTCTGACATGGGTTACTTTAGTTTGTGGTTTTAGATGAACAGTACATGGTGCACAGCTGTTGCTCCAACAGCTTTGTTCCAGCTGTCTTACTGGCCTGTCACAAAATACCCCACATTCCTTTTTTTTTTTTTAATGGAATCCCTTGTAATATTCTATACTTTATTGCTTAACATGGATCCTACTAATTACTTTAATGACTTCTTTACTTTTATGCCTATCCATAGGTATTTATTTAGAAGGGTGCTAAAATGGTTGTGAATAATAGATTTAAGCCTTGTCATATTTATAATTTTTTGTTATTGAAGTTGCAGTTGTGAACTATTTGTACAAGTAGTTAACATTGAAAAAGGTACCAAACTTAAATAATGTCCCCAAATAAATAGTTGGTCTGTTCTAATTTCTTATTTTAACCCTGAGTTTGTATTAATAAGCTTCAACAAAATTATAAGATGAAAAGCCACAATACAATATGGTTTATAAAGCTTGTATAGTACTTACATAGGTAGACTTTAGTTTGTGGGTTTTTTTTTTTAAGATTTTATTTTTACTGAATCTCTACAACAACTTGGGGTTCAAACTTACAACCCCGAGATTAACAGTTGCATGCTCTTCCGACTGAGCCTGCCAGGTGCCCCTAGTTTGTGTTTTTGATAAAGTGGTTGGACTTGATTCAGTTCATTTTGCTATCTTATACATAACTGAATTATAATATGGTTTCAAGTTTTGTTTTTTTTTTAATAAGGAACAGGGACCTATGCAGAATATTTTGAATCAATAATGTCTAATGTATATTGAATATGTTCTGTGTGTTAGATGTCATGCTATAAGCTTTACCAACATTGCCTCATTTAATCTTTATAGCTTATTTCTTTTTTTTGGCTATGGAAACTGAGGCTCAGAGGTTAAATACGTTGCTGAGGACCCCACAATAATGGCTGAGATGCGACTTGAACCTATATTTTCTGAGTATAAAGCACCTATGGGTGCTAAGGGCTACACTATACTACCTTGCCCAAATAAAACACTTTTCGTTTAATGAGTTACCTTAGTCTTTGAGGGTTTTTTTTTTCTTCCATTTTTTAAAAAAGTTAGGTTCATGAAGCACTCTACATTTAGTTGAAATTAGAAGAGCTGGGATTGAATAGGGAGTGGAGTTTTGTTTAAAGTGTCACCTTGCCTCCCTTTCTGCTCCCCTGCCTCCTTGTGATCGATGTCCCATTACTCCTGTACTTGCTGCCTTGGCTACTGCTCTCTCCAGACCTGGCAACCCCCAGATACCTGCACATACTTAATTTGAATTTCCTGCTCTTACACAGTGTGTTATGTCTGGAGAAACACAGTCTCATCACACTTAGTCACAATCTTGTGTGAAGTGCACATCCATGACTCTTCTGAACCTCTATCCTTTACCAAGTATGCCCTTTTATCTGACTAATTCTTAGTCATCTTTCTAGATGTGACTCAGGGTTCATCTCCAGCAAGCCTTTCCCCAGGGAATATCCAGATTGGAGTAGGTGCCCCTCCCATAGTATCCTGTACATTTTTTTTTGGTGAACTTTCTGAGAGTAAGTTGTGGAAGTAATGTCCCTTTAGTGTTTTTACTAAAGAACGAAAAAGAGTCTTTAATATAGCCTTAGTACAGTTACCCAAATCAGGAAATTGTAATACTCTTATCTAACATAACATTATTTAAACTTAGTTCTTCCAGTAATGTCCTTATAACAAAAGAAATTTTTTTTTGGTCTAGGATCCAATCCAGGATTGCACATTGCACTTATTTTTCATGTTTTTTGTTTTTTAGTCTTAAAGTTATTTGTAAAATATTCCACAATTTGGGTTGTCTGATGTTTTCTTATCATTAGAATCAAATTGTGTAGTTTTGGCAGAAATAGGACAAAGGAAAGGTCTTCCTCCAGTACCTCGTATTAGGGAAGCACATGTTGGTCTGTTTTTCCCAATACTGGTGTGGAATCTTACTGCTTCGTTAACCACTGAAAAGTGATGGCTATTCCCTTTGTGATTAATAAATACCTTGTGGGTAGAGATACCAAGGCCAGGTTAATAACTAGTTATTTTTGAGCCTTTGAGGTTGTGCTTTCTCATTGTTCAACTCTTGTCCTTTTTTCCGTATCATTTCCTAACTTCTTCATCTTTCCTACACTTGCTGTTTCCAGTTTACATTTTGTGACAGGGGTGTTTTTTTAATCCCCTCAAAGAATGCTTGATTTATAGTCACATTTTCTCTAGGGGCCTCCAGTTAAACTACATTTTCTTTATTCATTGAAGGGTCTATATTTTGTTGGCCTTGGTTTCTTCATCTGTGAAATGGAGGTTCTGAAATAGATTATATCTAGGGTCCTTTGAGATTCTATAGTCCTAGGACACATGACGTTACAAGTTTTTTAAAAAATTAATTAGGTTGTTTTATCTTGTTTGGCCTTATTTCCCTACGATTTTTAAGAAGTTGTCTTCATACTACTTTTTTTTTTTTTAGATCTTATTTATTTGTCAGGGGGAGAGAGCGCGAGTGAGTGTACAAGCAGGGAGGGAGTAGCAGAGGGAGACGGAGAAGCAGGCTTCCCGCCGAGCAGGGAGCCCGATGCGGAACTCGATCCCAGGACCCTGGGATCATGACCTGAGCCGAAGGCAGACGCTTAACGGATTGAGCCACCCAGGCGTCACCATACTTCTTTCTACACAATATATAAATGTCTCATTGCTTGGTTTATAATAGAACTGTCCTTACTTTGACAGGGGCCATGATATTCTTCACACCTGCATTGATAATGCCTCATCCCAAGCTGGAAGACGGAGTGTGGTATTCTTTTTTGGTGGGGTGGGGGAACTCATTCCCACAATAGTCAATAAAATAAATCCTGTCCTTCCTTGGAGTTTTCTAAATTGCTTAAAAAATAAGAGAAATAAAAAAACCCATTTGGTCCAATAGTGTTTATTACCTTTAAAAACATGATTTGTGTGTAATTTCTTGTGGCGGATTTTATAGAGTTTCTAATTATTATATCATAATTTCTAAGGAAGTGAGACTCTTGGTTCACTGTGGAATTTAGAACAAATTATTTAGTTGTAGAGGTTAATTTCATTATAAACAGACTGAAAGTTGTGTTATTTCAGCATTGTTAATACTTTTAAGTTCTGTAGTAAAAGCATTTAATGAATTATTAAAAATTGCTTGGCCACATTTTAACTTTTTAAAATAATTCTTAAGTGTTTTTATAATACCTAGAACTTATATTTTATGATTTTTGCATTTGTGTAATACTTTTGTTTTCAGAGACTTTTTGTGTACATGGTTTCCTTTTAATAGCAGCAACAATCCTTTATGATGGCAAGGTGATCATGGTCATTCTTATTTCCATCCTATAGAAGAGATGGAGGTTTGGGAAGAAGCGATTTGCCCAAGGTTCTCTAGCCAAGTAAGCAGTGAAGCTGAGATTGGTTTCCCAACTCCTAAAATATACCAGTCTTCTTACTATAGACTACGAATGTTAAATTGGAACAAGAATGCCAACATCTACTAGAGGGGAACTGCAAGGAGTGATACATTCTCATTTAATGGATGAAATTCTGTTACCTCTTACCAGTATGAATTTGGGGGGAGCATTGAATTTGGGGAGAGGGGGAGAGGGAAAGAGTAAATGAGGCTTCATCAGAAGCACACTTGATGACTTGATGGGTTTCTATTAAAACTGTTGCTGAGGGCACTGTTGAAAGCTAGTGTGGGGACACAGACTTGTAATACATCCTCTCGGTAAAAGCAGCTTAGGAAGGTCGAGGTATTCACTCTGTGGATATATCAGTGTTGAAATGCACGAGAATGACAAACAGCAGATTTAGGTTCCGAATTGATTACCTCTTGGGGTAGGGATGGGGAGGAGGGTGAATATGATTGTCAAGGGACATATAAAGGTCTAGAATTGTTGCTAAGATTTTATTTCCTAACTTGGGACGTAGGGATACATATTCTTAATATTTTTTCTTCATAAAACATTTTCTGAGTTATTTTATGGTTAATGAAGAACAATAATGTACTCTGAATTGACTTAAATATGTAGTCAGATGGAAACTTAGCTTTTCATTTGATGTTCAAGGTATCATGACTTGGTTGACAAGACACAAGTGTGTTCTTTAGGGGCTTTCCTTCAGGGTGGGAAACTATTTTTTTTTCCCCTGACTATTCAAACAGCAAATAAAAGTTGAGTGCAATTCTTATTATAATAAAATGTTCATATTTGAATTTGTGAACAAAACTGTTTTGTGTGGATGTGTGTGTATAAGTGTGTTGTGATTTGCTTCTAAAATTACTATACACCATTTTTGAACATTTTTCCAAAGCACTGCCTCTCATTGCATATTGGTTACAGGAACTGATGATTAATTTTGCCTTAAATTTCCTGTATGAAGAAGTGAGACTTTAACTTTTCCCATCACAAAATTCTCACTACTATTTGTAGATGTACAGAGTGAGTGCTCACATAATGCGGTTTTAGGTAGGTGTGACTAAGGATTGAAAGACAATCTAGAGTGTATTTATGTATGTATAGTATATGTTTTTGGCTCATTAATAAAATGGATAACCTTTGGGATGAGAACATGTTTCATCAGGAGTCGATAATTTGGGGGGGTAGGATTATTTATTTTAAAAATGTGTTACCCTTTTGGTGGCCTTACGAATGAAAAGGAATTTTATTTCTAAGTTTGGATGATCATGGGAGTAGAAAAAATGCTCTTGGTGGTTATTCATCTAAAAAGCTTTGCCTTTATTTGGATACTTTTGCTTTTTGGAGAGGTAAGATGGGAGTGAGAAAAGGAACTCTGTGTTTTCCAGTGTGAGAGTATGTATACTGAGATGTTGCTAATTCTCGTAAAGAAATTGAAAACATGTCATTTATGGGCACCTTTAGATTTTAGATTATAATGTGTGCTTAAGAGGAAGTGGGTGGGATGGGGTGGGTAAGAGGTAGAAGGCTGGGGAGGGTGGAATTAATGTTCTTGTTTCTGAGTTTAGAGGTTTGAATTCTCTTTTTTGGGGGAGATTACCTACAAATGAACTCACGGTGTATGTTGGGGGTTTCTTGGTGTTTTTTCTGATAGATTTTGAGTGTCATCTAAGGACTAGACTCTTATGGTATTGACTTTTGAGAACTTGAGAAAATGTTTTGCTTTTGGCAGAGTTTAATTTTACAGGTTTTCTTTCTCTGGCATCTCCTCAAAAACAGAGCCGTTCTTCCCATTCCAGTGGCAAGTGGAAGCTGAGGTTCATTAAGACTTTTGAAGTAAAATTTGGAAAGTTTTCTACATGCAGGGTTTCCTTAACCTTTTTTGTACAAAGAACTCTTTTTGACAGTCTGGTGAAACCTGTGGACTCCTCCGAATACAGTTTTTTAAATATATAGAATAAAGTATGTAGGTTTATAAAGGAAAGCAATTACATTTAAATCCAGTTATCGAAATACTGAAAACAAAAGTCTTCCTTTTTAACTCGTGTTGAGTGTAAATGCTGTTCTGATTTATCTGTTACATGAGATATCTGTGATTTCTGTTGGTGACTGCCACAGGTACTACTATGGTGGTTGAGTGAAGGAAATGCTAAATTTCAGTTAGAGGTTAGTGAAAAAAAATTTTTCCCCCATCCACGTTTTTGAATGAAGATTTAATCTCAGGAACCCTTTTTTAATGTAGTGAAAAAGTATCAGGATTTGGAACCATGTAACTATGGGATTGAGTCTCATATTCACTACTTAACTGTCTATGTACTTTCTCAACTCTGAGCTTTAATTTCCTCATCAGTATAATGGAGATGATCATAGTACCTGTGGGGTTTTAGTTTCTTGTACTTAGAACACCCACAAAAAAATGAAAATCCCACAAGTACTGTTACCATCTCCATCTACAATCGTAGTGAATCGGTACTGTCATCTTACCAGTTTGAGCGAAGTATTAAAACCTTATACTTCCCTTTATGTCTCTTTACTCTCCCCACGTTATAATTATTTTCAGTGTTTCCTCTGCATACATATAGAACCACATCGACCATTATTATAATTTTACTTCAACTGTCAAATGTACTTTAGAAAATTAAAGAGAAGGAAAGTCTGTCATACTTGTCCATATTTTTGCTGTGTCCATCCTTCTTCGTTCCTTCTTGAGGTTTCTTCTTTTACTGTTTCCTTCCTGTTTAGAGAACCTGTTTGGCCATTCTTTTAGAGTAAACCTGCTTGTGATAGAGTTTCTCTATATTTGCTTTATCTTCATTCCTGAAGGCTATTTTTTTTTTTTTTCCTGGATATAGGATTCTGGGTTGATAGTTCATTTTTGTATGGCACCTAAAAAATTGTGTCACGTCTGGTCTCTATGGTTTCTAATGAGAAATCTGTAGTCCTTCTAAATGTTTTTTCCCTTAGGTAATATGTTTTTCTGTCATTGCCTTTTTAAGACTTTTTCTTTACTTTTTAGAAGTTTAATATGATGTATGTAGGTGTGGATTTCTTTGGGTTTTTTTTCCTTTTTAGGGTTTGCTCAGCTGCTTGACTGTAGGTGTTTGTCTTGCCAAATTTGGGAAATTTTCAGCTATTATTTCTTTAAGTATTTTCTCAGTCCTCTCTTCTCCTTCTGGTATTATGATAATGTGAATTTTAGATCTTTTGTTATAGTCCCTCGGGGCCTTGAGGTCCTGTTCATTTTCTTTTACTCCAGTTTATTTCTCTCAATTTTTCAGATTGGGTAGTTTCTGTTGTTCTCTCTCTCACGCCATTGGATATTTCTTCTTTCCTTCCATTTTGCTCTTAGGCCATCCTCTGGATTTTTTATTTTGGTTATTCTGTTTTCCAGCTTAAGTTCCCATTTGGTTCTTTAAAACATATTTGTTTGCTGAGACTTTGATTTCTTTTCTGAGACTTTTTTTTCATTTATTTCAAACATGTTTGAATGTTTTATCAAGATCGCTTTAATGTCTTTGTCAGATGATTCTAACATCTCTGTCATTTTGATGTTGGTATCTTTTGATTATTTTGTCTTTCTGTTTAAGATCTTCCTTTTGGATTTTCTAATTGAAACCTTGCACATTTTCATACTTTGTCCTGAGGCTTTGGATCGTGCTCAAACCATTTATTTTAGTTGACTTTTTTCATACTACTCTGGCAGGAGAAGGAAGTTGGAGGTGCTGCCTCATTACTGCCAGGTGGAGCTAGATGTCCAGATTCTCCACCAAGCCTCCACTGAAGCCTGAGGTGGGGGGACACTCCGTATTACGTCTGGGAGGGGGTGGAAGTTCAGGCTTCCCCACATAATCTTCCTTCGATACTGTTAGCAGAGAGCTCATGACAGTGTTAGGCGAGAGTTCATTACTGGTCAGCAGGATGAAAGCCCTGGCCTTCTCTGATACCATCCCATTGGAGTGTTTATAGCCTTGAGAGTGGAATTCTAGACTCCCCACTGGGCCTTTGCAGGTGGGGGTGTGAGTGGGACTACAGTGGCTTTTTTTTTTTTTTTTTTTTTTTTAAGAGGGAGCACGCACACGTGAAGGGCAGGGAGAGGCAGAGGGAGAGGGAGAGAATCTTAAGCAGGCTGGAGCCTGACACGGGACTCAACGTGGGGCTTGATCTCATGGCCCTGAGATCATGATCTGAGCTGAAATCAAGAGACTGATGCTCAACCTACTGAGCCACCCAGGTGCCCCACACAGTGGTTGGGTTTTTTTGTGTTTTTTGTGGTGTTTGACTGGAGTAGGGTAGTTATTGTCTAAAAGTTTTCCATCTTTCTGGGTTGCCCTTTTCATAGTCCTTTGGTCAGAAAGAGCATGCTTTTGTTGGGATTCTTTTTGTTTGTTCCTTTTGGCATTTCTAGGTTGGAGGCTTTTTCAGGTCCATTTCTGGCATTTTCAAGGTTAAAAAAAAAAAAAAACCTGCAAGGGACTCGCCACAGTTTTCTTCCTTGGTTTCCAAAGGATTGGCACTACCTCCTCTTTGAGTCTTATGTTTGTTTTGTGTATAATGTCAAGTTTTACTTTTGCCTAGCAGGAGGAATGGAGAAAGTTTGTGTACTCCCATCTTCCCAGAAGGAAAAGTCCTTTTAAGTTTTTTTTTTTTGGTGTGGTTATATTAAGTAATGCTGTAATTAATACTTTCCTCCAGTGTTTTTATTTTTTTATTTTTTAAAGATTTTATTTATTTATTTGACAGAGAGGGAGAGAGCGCGCACAAGTAGGCAGAGTGGGAGGGAGAGGGAGAAGCAGGCTCCCCGCTGAGCAAGGAGCCCTATGTGGGGCTCGATCCCAGGGCCCTGGGATCATGACCTGAGCCAAAAGCAGATGCTTAACCGCCTGAGCCACCCAGGCGCCCCCCTCCAGTGTTTTTACTCTGTTTTTAAAATTTCTCTTGACTTTAGATTATTAGCTTAACAATGGATTAATATTTTTATGCCTCTTGATTCACATTGCAAGTCATTATGCCATTCAACTTGATTTTGTAATGAGCTCAGCTATTGTGTTTGAGGTGCTTTAGGGGCAGCTATGTGAAGCCATGTGTTATCTATATTTATGATTGGAGGAGTAGGGTAGTAAAGAGATCTGGGCTGAGAGAGATTTGGGAATATAAAGTGATAAATGATTGTTGAGGGTAGCTTGTGTAGATGAGGCTTACCCATATGGAGGAGAGGTCCTCATAGCTCCAGATGGAACTCTGGAAGGCTGCCATTGAAAAGAGGACAGGAGGAAGAAGAGGGACAGAATGACCGAGGAGGATGGGCTGGAGAACTAGAGACAAAAACCATGTTCGGTATTACGAAGAGAGTTTCAAGAAATGTTGTGTTGAGCAGGGTCATGTCTTAGATGGGTTAAGCAATCTAAGGGTGAAAAGTCTAGATTGGTAATGAATAGGTCACAGAGGGCAGTATTAGTGGAATAATAGGAATAGAAGACTACACTGAACGGGAGGTTAAGAAAAATATTGATGGTGGAGGGCGCCTGGGTGGCTCAGTCGGTTAAGCGGCTGCCTTCGGCTCAGGTCATGATCCCAGGGTCCTGGGATCGAGCCCCACGTCTGGCTCCCTGCTTGGTGGAGAGCCTGCTTCTCCCTCTCCCTCTCCCGCTCCCCCTGCTTTTGTTCCCTCTCTTGGTGTGTCTCTCTCTGTCAAATAAATAAAATCTTTAAAAAAAAAATACTGATGGAAGAGAAAGAAGGAAGGTAAACACTGGGGTACACGTGTTTAAAATAAAAAAAAAAAATCTTATTTATAGGCTGAAGAGGAAGAGCTGGTATGGTAGGAAATACACCAGAGAAGGGACTGTTGATGGCAAGGACCTTTGAGAAAGTGGAAGATCGAATCTAGAGCACATACTGAAGCATCAGAAGTTGAGCAGGATAATGATACTTTTTTTTTCTCCCAGAAGGGTAGAAAATAATATGTAGTGTGATTTTTGGATGAAGGAGACATTTTAGAAACAAGGGAAAGCTTGATGGGAGTCTCCGCTAGAAATAGGCAAAATAATCTAGATGTACATAAGCGCTTTGCAAAAATTTTTTACCCAAATTAGTAATTTCATAGCTTACATTACAGGAATATCAGAATTGAATATATTTTTAAAAATTTGCTGATGATACAGCAGTTCTTATATCTTAAAAGATAAATGTCAATAGGATGAGCAGTTAAAAAACAAAATACAGTGAGTGTTTTAAATGATCTCTCATTGAGTAGCAAAAAGGTCTAAAAAAAATAAGCCCTTTTTAAATGATCAATTGACAAAGGTCCATAAAAGGTTACCTATTATAGGTAAAGGTATGGGGATAGAGATACTCTCTCATACTGTTCCTGAAATTATAAATCCAAAAGCTGAATTAAGCCTTCAATTTCACAAACTTTGGCCTGTAGTTTTTTTTCAAAGAATTTTTCCTGATGTAGTATAATTTACTATATGGTACAAAGATTTATATACAAAATTTTATGACAGTGTGACTTAAGTTAAAATTTTAGAAATGGCTTATGTGGTCAGTAATAAAGATGGATTAAATAGTGGCCCATGTTATTAAAGTTAATTTTGAGACACTTTGGTAAGGAAGAAATGCTCATTAAGTAGGGGAGGGGAGTAGATTATAAATGCATATACAGTACAACACAAGTTTAAGTATGCGTATGGAAAGGACTCAAGAGTAAGCATTCTTGGATGATTTTAATTTTTGGTGTTTTTCTTCTCTGTGTCTGGGTTTTCTGCACTGCACTTATAATATATCCTATAATGGGAAAAAAACTTTAAAACTTCAGTGCTGCTGAATGCACTCTTAAGGGAATACAATTGGTATAGCTTTCTCAAGTATAGTTTGTACTTTATCAATAGCCTAGCCTTCTCCTTTGACTTGATGAGTATGCCTCCAGGGATTTTTACTAAGGAAACGAGTAAGCACCATAAAGACCATTTTACAAAGATTTATTATGACATGATTTATAATAGTGACATGCTATAATTGTCCTAAATAGGCCAGTGGTTAAAATATAGTTCATTCTTCTAGTCGATGTAAAGCAGATCAATGCAGCCTATGAAAAATGATTTTAAAAATCTATATTATGAAACAGGAAGTTCCTTATACTATAATTTACGCAAAGAAAAAAATATAAAATGGTATGTGTTGTCCTGATTTTCATCCTTAAAATAATAGAAAAAACAGTGGGAAGAAAGAGACCCAAATAATGAGTTATTTTCTTCTTTATACTGTTACAAGTTTTCTACAGTGGTCATTTTATAATTAGAAAGTTGTAAATAAATTTGCTAATTGATAGAAAAAGCCTCTGTATGTCTTTTACTTCAGTTAGTTTCTCTCTTATATGGTAAACACAGAATAGACTAAAACCAAGATTTCTTTTATCACTTAAAGCTTAGAAAAACATCTCTCAATCTGGTGCACACTTTTTCTATGATCAGATTTTCTTTTATTGTTATATCTTTTATAAGAGATCTATGTCTTGGTTTCTGTTTTGCTCTAATGATAATATATGTGTGATTTTTTTAATTGATTAAACTAAGTGAAATATTAGTGAAAATTTCATTAAAAATAAGATTTTTTTTTTTTTTTTACCTTATCGTATGCAAAGATATAAGCAATACAAAGGTATGTAAAACAAAAAGTAAAAGCTTTCTGCTACAACCATTCATTCCACTCCTGCTTGCCTTCTCATTCTCTGTTTGTATGTAGCCTTCTCATTCTCTGGTTGTAGCCACGTAGGATAAAATCCAACCATATTCAGTGTATTAGGTGAGTTTTGACAAATCTGTATGTCAAAACTATGTAACCATTACCACAAGCAAGATACAGAATATTTCATCACCCCAAGAAAGTCCCTTGTGTCCTTCCCCAATTAGTAACCTCCAGAGATAACCACTGTATTGACTTGATCACTATAGTTTAATTTTGCCTGTTTTGGACTTTATATCATGGAATTATGCAGTATGTACTCTATTGTGTCTGGGATGTTTTTGGGATTCATCCATGATACTGCTTGTTTTGGTAGTTTGTTCCTGTTTGTTGCTTGGTAGTGTTCCATATTATGCTATACTGCAATTTATTTGTTTACTTGATGGAACATTTGGGTTGTTACCAGTTTTTAGGAACCATGAATAAAGCTGCACTGAAGGGGCGCCTGAGTGGCTCAGTTGGTTGGGCGACTGCCTTCGGCTCAGGTCATGATCCTGGAGTCCTGGGATCGGGTCCCACATCGGGCTCCCTGCTTAGCGGGGAGTCTGCTTCTCCCTCTGACCCTCCCCCCTCTTGTGCGCTCTCTCTCTCTCTCTCTCTTCATTCTCTCTCAAATAAATAAATAAAATCTTTAAAAAAAAAGCTCCACTGAACGTTCATATGTGTGTTAGCATATGGGTTTATATTGTCATTTCTCTTGGATTATAAACCACACTGTGGATTATTAGGTCATATGTTTAACTTTGGAAAACAGTTTGGCAGTTTCTTGTGAAATGTTTGGACCATTTTATATTTTAAGAAGTTTAAAAGTTCTGGCCCAAGCAGTACAACTATAGAAACAGGATGTAAATATTAAAAGGGAAGAAATATGTATGGAGACAGATGTTAACTGGACTTATTGTGGTGATCATTTCCTAGCATATGCAAATACTGAATCATGTTGTACACCTGAAACTAATACAATGTTATATTTCAATTATATCTCAACAAAAAGTAAATAATAGGAAGAAACAGACAAAAAGGCAAGGAGAAAATATTTACAATACATATAGCTGACAAAGGACAAACAACCCAGTTTTCTAAAAAGACAAAGGATTTGAACAGACATATGGCCAATGAGCACCTAAGAAGATGTTCAGTGTCATCAGAGAAAAACAAACTAAAATCACAGTGAGATACCAGCTAGAGATACAAAGGTGTGTGGAAGTTCCAGTTATTTTGGGTCCTTACCAGCACTTGGTATTGTAGCCAGTCTAATGGATATGTGCTGGTATCTCACTGTGATTTTAGTTTGTTTTTCTCTGATGACATTGAACATCTTCTTAGGTGCTCATTGGCCATATGTCTGTTCAAATCCTTTGTCTTTTTAGAAAACTGGGTTGTTTGTCCTTTGTCAGCTATATGTATTGTAAATATTTTCTCCTTGCCTTTTTGTCTGTTTCTTCCTATTATTTACTTTTTGTTGAGATATAATTGAAATATAACATTGTATTAGTTTCAGGTGTACAACATGATTCAGTATTTGCATATGCTAGGAAATGATCACCACAATAAGTCCAGTTAACATCTGTCTCCATACATATTTCTTCCCTTTTAATATTTACATCCTGTTTCTATAGTTGTACTGCTTGGGCCAGAACTTTTAAACTTCTTAAAATAACGAAATAGTGGGGCACCTGGGTGGCTCAGTCATTAAGCGTCTGCCTTCGGCTCAGGTCATGATCCCAGGGTCCTGGGATCGAGCCCCACATCGGGCTCCCTGCTCGGCAGGAAGCCTGCTTCTCCCTCTCCCACTAACCCTGCTTGTCTTCCCTCTCTCGCTGTGTCTCTGTCAAATAAGTAAAAAAAAAAAAAATCTTAAAAAAAATAACGAAATAGTTAAAATCAAAACGAATGCAGTAGACGTCCTTGTTTGCTACTGATATTTTTTCCTACATCATATAAAATACAAATTTTTTGGAAAAGTTATGTTAAGTAAGCATCCTATTAGTGTTTTAATGTTGTTATTAGCAATGTGATTTTATCAGATACTCCTTTGGCATCTGTAGAAATGGATCCTATTTGTTTTTGCTAAACCATTATTCATGGTATCCCTTGATGTTGAATTGGTATGAGATACCTAGGCTATGCATCACTTCATTGGCGTGTATTAGTAGAGGAATTTTACATACTATCATTTCACCTGGTAAGTTTCTGGTTTATTTTATTGAATTGTATGGGTGTTGTTTTATTTCCATTTTCTGGGTACATAAAACCTGTGATCAAGATCATATTTGTCTTGTAAGATGAATGGGATGGTGTGTTCGTCTTCACATTCTTCAGGAGTTTTAAATTTTGCATTTAAAAAATCTGAACTTATCACTGTTGTCATTATTCCAGATACTCATTTTGTTCTTAGTTTTTACTTAGACAATGTTGTCTGTTTTATCTTCTGTTAATTTAGTTTTCTATTTCTTGAGATAATGTCTTTGTGTGTAATTATGTGTTTTTCTTTTTAAAAATTTGTGTAAAAATATTACCATAATGAAGCTTCTCAATTTTACTGTATGGCTGTGTATGAGTATCTTATTTTTGTTACAGCCTCTTTCCCTTGAATATATGTATTTTCTCACCTTTTTTTTTTTTTTTTTTGAGTGCTACCACATGCCAGTGTATTGCCTCTTTTTTGGGGAATCTAAGATCTTTAAGCTATTCCTGCCCAGTGCTACTCATTTAAATTTTCTAGAATGGTCCTCACCCCCATCCCAAAGTGCCAGCTCTTAAATTGTCAGTGCTATCAATTGATACACCTTTGTATTTATCCTTAATTATTATGTTCTGTTTTCCTTTGGGTTTAAGAGTTTTCTAAAATCTTATACTTTATCACTTTGTTTTTCTCTTTTGATGAATACATTCAAAATTATGATTTCACCTGTGAATACTGCCTTAATCATTTGATATTTGTAGAAGTACTGTTTTAATTTTGTAAATTAATTTTTTTTCATTTGAATTGTTTATTATAATCTATAGTTGAAATTTAAGTTTTGGTTGATTTCTGCTTTTTCATTTTGTTCTGTTTTTAGCATTGTGGCTAGGGATCTGGAATTTCTGGACATTAGAGAAGATATATTTCTTGTCTTTAGTGCAGGGAAAGATCCAGGTATTGAGGGCCCAAAGCTTGTGTAGTTTCGACGCCCCTCTTTAAGAGAGAATACAGAATTGTGTACACACATGAATATTTGTTTAGAATGAGAAAACAAGTCATTTGTGTAACCCGAGGGGCCTCAGGGCCCAATCTTCATTCATTTTGTGGTAAATCTGCCTGTGCTTTAAAGTGTAAAATTTGGTTTATGCCCATTGAATCTTCATCTTATGTGCTTTGTGTCCTACCCTTTTGACTACATGCTGTAGATATTTTTTTCAACTTCCAGTGCTTCTAATAGTTTTTGCATTGATTCTTTTTGTTGCCTAAATAATATCGTTTCCATTATTGCATTAACGGCGTTTAAAAATCTCACTATAGCTGTTGAATAAATTTTACCATGTTTGATATTGATGTTTTCATACCTGCTTTCCTCTCTTGACTAATTTGATGCATTTCTTTTTTTTGCTCACCTTTTTGTTACTAGCGTAATAAGCACCGCATTGTTAGATTTTATTTAAAAAGAAATCCTGTTGAGCTTCTTCTTTTCTAATGAAGCCACTTAACGTGATCATGATTAATAGTTTGGCCTCTGTATTTTTCCCTCCTTGCTTTCTCATGTTTTACCTGTTTTTTAGTCCCTTCATTTTATGGTGACTTTTAAGGAGTAGCACTTATTTTCATTACCTGTAGTGTGGGTGGGGAGTAAGTCAAGCTTTCGTCTGTGAGGTTTTTTTTTCATTTCATGAGTTGTGGTTGTGGGCAAGACGTACGTATGAATCTATGAAGAGCTGGTTGGAAGACATTGAAAGTATGTAATACACATTTTCTTTTTCCCTAAAGCATTTAGAGATTTGTAAAGTAGGGGAGAATTTATGTTGTTTGGGTTTTATTGCATGAGTTCATATTGTCACAGTTCTAGTAGCAGTTTTACTGATGACTTTAGAATGAAATCAAGTGAGATTGGTAAAATAATCAGTTATTCTCTTGGAGTAAAATTTTAATCCTCACAGCCTTCTGGGGTTCTTTTAGAGGGTGTGTGTGTGTATGTGTGTGTGTGTGTGTGTGTAGGCAAGCTACTATAGACTTAGTTTGCTTAGTTTATTAGTGCAAATTAAAAGGCAGTTTTGCTGGTACTGATAAAAATGCTTCTGATGCTAACATAATACTGCTTACCTCTTCTAATGTTAATTATGGCAAATTGTATTTGTTCCTCAAACACATTAGAAGGGCACAAAACTGATTTTCCTCTGTGGGACTCCCTTCCTCAGTAGAATAAAAGTTAGATAAAATGAAAATTTTTTTTTCACTCTTAAACTCTGAAGAAGACAACTTCCTCTATTTTGCATTTTTGGGTGGTGGTTATAGCACTTGTTTTGAGGTTTGACCACCCTTTGTTCAGCTATTTTTATTTTTACTTATCACTTTGAGTACACTTAGTGGTATTTTAACTATATAAGAGCTCGTATAATGAAATTCATACATGCATATTTATCTTAAAACTCTACTGTTGTTTGGACTTAATTTGTATTAATCGGTTTATTCTATTTCTGCTTCATCTGAGTTTTTTCCCTTTAGCCAAGTGAATGCCTAGTTTTCCACAGCTGAACTAAAAAGCCAACTCGTACTCTTAATAGATTTACAGTATTTGTTTTCTCTGCTAAACATGTAAATTATTTAAGATATGACATGAATTTGTACTGTTTGGTTGCTCTTTGTCCCCCACCCTCCCACCCCCAAACACCCCAGGAGAGGATGGCCTTTTCTTTTTCTTTTCTTTTTTTTAAATGAATTTTATATTTGCAGTTTGCTTTCATTGTTCCACTGCTAGACACGAAACATAAATCTGGGTGGCACATGTTAGAGTATTCTTTCAAATGCCCAGGATCCCATAATAGCGTAATATTTAGTTTCTATACGTGGATAGGACTGGACTGGCTGGATCTCGGCCAAGAGCATCCATTGAGCACTTTTGTGCCAAGGACTGTGAAGAGAAGGAACAGAAAAGACTGATGGAGAGAGCCCCACATACAGGAGCAATAATGACTGCATACTTTTTATGGAGCAACATGACAATAAGAAGTTTGAAGTCACATACTAACAAAGCAAGGGCTTGAATGCTCAGAGGGCCTCAAACTGAAACTCAGGGCTCGGTTGGAATCTGAAGTTCAGGGGAGGGCAGCTGTGGAAAAAAACGAGGTATAGAAGGGGCAGTTCTGGGGGCAGCCAGTGTGGTCTAAACACAGGAGAGTACAGATATTTTGCCCTTACTGGAAACTATGTCCTAAATTGAATTGGAGACCCTGGTTTTGTTAAATAAGCTGGAGTAAAGCCTTAGGAGAACTTTTACCCTTTATTTATTTTTTATTTTTATTTTTTAACCACTGTTTAGCTTTCAAAGGTCTTACTAAACAAATTTCAGAATCACTGAAACTTGATAATTAAAAATTAAGCATCATGTAAAATAGTTAATGACTGCCTATTTCCTGGCACAGAAATTCAGTATATAAAATGCTAGAAATTATGGAATAACAGCAACATTTTAGAAGCTATATGAGCTAATAGTTACTTATAGATTTAAGCTGTTACTCTTTCTCATTTTGTGAGAAATAAATAAAGCATCAGGCATATGCCCCGAGATTTTCAGATTTGCACATATTCTGTTGAAGCTTTCACTACTATTTTTGGGTTCCATGCCATGGGGTAATAAGGTCACTTTTAGTGCTATTCAATAAGGAGAGAAAACCAAATTAAGTTGAAGAGGTTCTAGTACGTTAATGTTTCACTGGATGCTTTTCTGTAATATTCCCAGACAGAAAGTCTTAAATTTGAGTAAGTAGATTGAGAGAAGCCTGATGAAATTCTAAATTTCATCCTCCCTCAAATGGGATCAGTTACTGCTCTTTCTCCAATCCCTACTCCATTCCATATTGCACAGTAGTATTTCATGCAAAAAAATTATCATTTTACAAACCAAATAGAAGATACAGTGGAAACAGAGACCCCTTGTATGACAGCAAACAAAAAGTTCTTTTATACACTAAAAAAATGTGTAACATTTCTATCAGAAAACCTAAAAATGCTCCTGTGGTTCATATAGAAGTCTTAAAGGAATAGAAGATGACACTGTATTCTTGGATTTGAAGATGCAAGCTCTTAACTATGTCAGTTCTAAAAGCTAATCTACAAAATTAATGGCATTCTAAAATAAAAAACTAAAAGGATTAAAAAAAAAACAACTCCACCAGTTACTCTGTTGTCGAGTATTAGTATAAGCTAATTTGTAGATGAGTAAAATGAAGCTCAGAGAAACCAAGTAACCTCTCCCAAGGTCACAAAGCTAGGAAGTGGTGGAGGCAAGGCTTCACGACAAGGTGAGTTTGAGGGCTCAGACCTAAGAATAATATTTAGTAAGCACTTCTGTCATTAAGCATTACTATTCCAAGCAAAGCGCTATGTATTTTTTCAATTAGGATAGCATCTAAATATATTTAGAAAATAAGAATCTGTGATCTTTTCTAGAGAGGTTCTAGAGATAATACATGCTCTGTTTATAAATTTATAGGTCCTTTATAATTCCTTCCACCTAGTTTTTCTTGTCTGCATAAGCAGTTGTGTTGACTAGTACAGCAGCTTTTATTGACTAGTCCATCCTTCTTCCCCTATGATCTGCTTTGCTTTATATGTCAGATTTCATATACGTGGATTTTTGGGGGCCATCTATTCTGTTCCATTAGTCTTTTTGCCTAGTCCTGTGTCAGTTCCATTCTATCTTAATTTTATAAATGGCTAGGCTAAGCCTCGCTACTGTGTTCATTCAATAAAAATATCATTGAACGAATCTTTGTGGCCAGTACTATGTACTAGGAACTGTATAAGTTCTGGCAAAACAGCACTGAACAAAACAATTCTCATGGAGCTTACTCTTGTAAAGAATTTTTTGGGTATTTTTCCTGTTCATGACAAATTCAATAGCTTTTTAGTTTTATTTTTATTTATTTTAGAGATAGCGGGGGAAGGAGCAGGGGGGGAAGGATGAAGCGCTGAGCACAGAGCCCAATGTGGGGCTGGAACCCACGACCCTGAGATCACAACCTGAGCTGAAACCAAGTGAGATGCTCAGCCAACTGAGGCACCCAGGCACCCCAGCTTTTTTATTTTAAATTGTATCATAATAAGGAAACGACATTTTTGACAATTCTGTCCATGAACATAGAATGCTTTTCAAGTCATATGTATTTCCCCCTGTCTTTGGTCTTTATTTAAAGCTTTCTAGTTTCTTTCCGTAAAGGTCTAGAATATATTTTATTAGATTTACTCCTAATTACCATATATTTGCTGTTGCTACTGTAAATGATACCATCTGTTTGACTTAAATTTTATGAATGCTTGTATGCAGAAATGGCCTTTTTTGGGAGAGAGGTCTGGGGGTTAGATTTTTTTATCCAAAAACCTTGTAGACTCTGTTTCCAGTAATTATTTTGTATATTCTGTAGGATTTTCTGTATTGATAAACGTATCATCATCAAATAATTTGTTTTCAATTCTTCTACTTACTGCATTGGTTAAGACTTCCAAATTTAATGTTGAATAAATATGGTAATGGTGGACATTCTTTTTTGTTCTTGATTTTAGAGTTTCACTGTTAAAAAAATTGTTTCTGCAGGTGTTTAGTTCCCTTCTAGTCCCACTTGCTATGAATTTTTAAGATAGATGTGACATTTTCTCATGCTTTTCCTGTATCTCTTATGATCATGTTATTTTTCCTTTAATCTGCTCATATGGTGAATTATACTTGTAACTTTTCAAGAAAAGTCTATGTATCCTTGTATTCCTAGGTTCTTGGAATATATTGGTCATAATGTATATTCTTGTTTATGTACTCTTGGGTTCTGCTTGCTAATGTTTTACTTATGGGCTTTTGGGTTTTTTGCATCTATATTTTAGTGAAGTTGGCCTGTCATTTTCATTTTCCCTAATGTCCTTGCCTTGTCTGATTTTGATATCTAGGTTATACTGGCCTCATGAGTTGGGAAGCGTTTCCTCCTTTCCTGTTCCTCTGAAAGATCTGTGTAATACTGGAATTACCTGCTCCCTGAAAGCTTGGCAGAACTGGCTCTTACCACTTCTGGACCTGATTGTATATGTGTAGCAAGGTTCTTTTGTTTTCTAATTTTTTCTCTTATATCGGTCCTAGGACTGTTCAGGCATTATAATTATGTTGTCCCCAAACACAGGTGAACTTAAATAACAGTAGGGAGGACTTACTGATAAGAAAACACAGGAAAGGCAGAACGTCAGGAATGAGTCAGAATTTCAGTTAGAGAATACACTTTGGGCCAGAAACAAGTTGGGGGTGGGTGGATGGGAAAGGAGCTAAATCTGAGATTTTGTTCATTAAGAAGGACCCCTACAACCAGGCTGATAGGGGCATAGGTGGGCTAACGTGGTCTTAGCAAGTTGACAGCACCCCCCTCCCCCTTATGCCTGAGTGATCAAGCAAATGTGCACTAACAGAACACAAGACATGGCAGAAATAAACAGAATTAGGTTCCACCCCTGCCCCGTGAGGGGACTTCAGAGATTTTGGCACTTTCTGATCATTCTTCAGAATGTAAATATGAAGAATAAGGGACTTAAGTGCCATCCTTGTAGAGTTCCCTACCCCATTCCACCACCTTTCCATGAAGGGAAGTGTATTGAGAAAATATAAAATTTGCTCCCAGTTAGTCATACTAGTAGAAGGGGAGAGAGACAGTATGGACATTCTCCAGAGATTTAAAAGTATTGACCTGCATTTAGTTTTTTTTTTTTTTAAAGATTTTATTTATTTATTTGACAGAGAGAGACACAGCGAGAGAGGGAACACAAGCAGGGGGAGTGGGAGAGGGAGAAGCAGGTTTCCCGCTGAGCAGGGAGCCCGATGTTGGGCTCGATCCCAGGACCCTGGGATCATGACCTGAGCCGAAGGCAGCCGCTAACGACTGAGCCACCCAGGTGCCCCATTTAATTCTTTACAATCAGTTTCTCTTTTGTCGTTATGTAGCTTAAGATACTGTGAAGATTAACTTGTATTTTCACTGTTTTCCTGTATTTTATATCCTATTTCTTTTCATAACTGCTTATAGGGTCTTGAAAAATAAATTTTGAAATAAAATTTAAATTATTTAGTATTTTTACTTTTACCAATCCATGCTATTTTATATAAACAGGATAATTTAGTGCCTTTCAGAAAAATTCCTTGTTTCCGCTTTTTATCTTCAGCTATTCTTAGCTAATGTTTTTACATGAGTTTTTCTGAAAGCAACAAAAAATTGATTAATGCAAATCTCTGGGCCAGCCTGAAGTTTAACTTTGGAAACTAAGTCTAAGTGTTAATGAGTTTCTACAGGAGAAATTTTCCTTTGCTTTTGTTTATAGATTGAAATTAATGAGTAAGTCAGAGTTGCTTAATTAAGTCCATTTACAATTTTTGACTTAATTTCCAGTCTTAGTGTCCATTGACCCGACTTTGGGTAGAGAGCATGTGACTCCAGACAAGCATGCAGTCATTCTAGGTATATTGCTGCTTAAGAAAACGACTTTACAAAATGTGTTAGAACATGGGAAAAAAAGATCTTGCTCTCTTGTGGTTTTACAGGGTGCCAGAGGTTTGGTTGCTTGTATGTTTCACTCAATTGCTTTCTGTTCAATGAGTAGAATCACCACTATGCCTTACAACTTTGCAGACTCACTGCAGAGGAAATAGCAAGAGGTAAAATGACCTCAAATGAATGTGGCTTTTTTGTGGGATGGAGTGAGTAGACAGTGCTACAACTAAATAAACGAATTATGCAGGAAGACTTTTACTTAGCTCATCTATATTCTTTCTACACTGTGACTCCCCTGCCCCCATCATTCCTTGTTCTCTAAACATTTGTACAGTGATTAGTTTGTTGTAAATATGTAACGTTACAGTTGAGTTGTTCAGTATTTTAATAATCTTATTATCATTTCTCTAGTAAGCTCTTTCTTTTCCTCCTTTGGGCTGACAGCTTCCTTATTGTGAGTGCCTTAAGGTAAGAGATCTTAGACTCAGTGTTGGTTGAATGGAACTAACTCCCTTCATCTTGTTATGTTGGATTCTCTTTATCCTGCAAGTTCCTATTGTTTTCATTACATAATCATTTTGTATTTGGAAAGATAAAACTGGTATTTGTATCTATCTCTCTACCGTAAGTCTTGGGTATCATCATGACCTTTTATCAATTCAGTATTGGGTGTGAGAGATAACAGTTTAAAAGGGAAGGAGAAATCATTATGTATGGTAAACTTGCAGTTATCTGTGCTCTTAGAAGGCAGAAAGGAGTCTGGATAGTTTTGTATGTGTGTTTATTGCAATGCCCATCGTACTCACATACCTAGGACATGCTTCTTTGCCTACTGGCCAGCTTATTACCAGTGTCAGGATTGATTGAGATGTATGGGGACAATTTGAGGTCTGGACATTTAACTCCATAAATGTGGAGAAAATAGAGGCGATACATTTATTTTGTTTTATGAAGGCAGCTCTCAGTGTAATGTAGTGGTTTTGGGCACAGAATTGAGCCAGACTGCTTGGAATCAGTCTCCACCACTTATTGCCTGTGGCTTTGAGCAAGTTACTTAACCTCTTCTGTCTCCTTTTCCTCACCTGTAAGATGGAGACGAATAAGAGTACTTAACCTACTTCATGGACTTCTTGTGAGGTTTCAGTGAACTAATGTATGAAAGTACTTAGTGCCTGGCCCATGGTAAATATAAATTCTGTACAGGTATTCTTTGCCAAGTCAAACACATGTGACTCAATTTGTACCTGATGTACGTGTCCCTGAAGGAGTTCGGAGTGTAAAACTTAATTTTCTGCAAGTCTGATTTATAGTTACTTTTAAATGGCTTCAAAAGTGGGGACTAAAGAATCTATAAGGTATCTGTGTTTGGGTTATCTTTACCGTACACTGGCTGCCTTCCTCAGGAAATATTCTTTTGTCTTAGCTGTTCCATGGCCTGACTGAGTCGGGCTCTTTTGCAGTGACCACAGCAGGGAAGCTTGGCCTGGGAGACTGGGTAAGGGGCACCCCCTCCCCACCGCCCTCCACTAGGTACACGAGTCCTGCTGAGAAATAAGGGTTTTGCTTCTCTTATAAGGGCACCTAGCTGAACAGATGCCATCTCATCTCTGGGCACTCTAGTGTTAAAAGAAGTGCACGTCCAAAATAGGATTTATTAGGATAGTGATTCATTCATTCAACAAATATTTCTCTAGGGTTTATGTGCACGGCCTTAAGGAGTTTGCAAAGACAGGGTTTTCCTGTCCTAAAGTAGAATGTCAGTCCTAACTGAAGGGAAAAACATGAAAATGATTTGTTTTGTTCTTCCTGCTATCTCTGAAACTGGCCTGCTTCTCTTTCAGAAATGTAGTTTATGATTGCTCTCTTCGTACGCTTAAAAGCTCTGCTCTCCTTTGTTTGTAGAGGAAGGTTAAGGGGAAGAACTGGTAAGTTCTCTCATCTGTAACTTTCTTGCTGATAAAACGACTACATTTCTAAGTAAAGAAATTACCTGTGAATTTTGTTTTCCAAATAATTTAGTGAAATGTCAAAATGAATTTATTCATGTTGCCTTTAAAACTTTTTATTAATAAAGATATTCTGCACCTTTAACCGGTCTGTCTTGCATTTCATAAATAAATTTGTTCTTGGCAAGATGTATACATTTTGAATTGTATTTTCGCATTGACTTAGAGGATTACGGGCCACACGAGCAGTGCTGACACCTGCACCCTGCATCCCCACACCTGTGGAAGTTAGCGATGTCAGATTGCAGTACCTCCACATCTCTGCTTCCACATACTTGATGCTAAACTCACCGTAGCATTTGTCACTCAGAAACTGTGCTGTCTTATCCATTCTGAGACATTTCACAAATTCTTATTTTAGTATCTTTGTAATTAGGATGCATCTTCCAGTTGATGGCATCCTAGAGTCAACAAAAGATGGTATTTGTTTCTTGTCTTGCCTCCTGTTCGACAATGAGTAGGATGCCTTGAGGGCAAGGACTATTACTCATTCACTTGTGTTCTCTCTGATGTGCGATTTGCATTTAGAACCCCACTTTTGCTGAACTGCAGTGTAGCAGTTTTTTTAGGATCATCTCAGTGAGTGTTAATTGAAATGAGAGTTTCTTCAGGACACTTTTGCAGGAGGAGGCATTTAAGAGGAGGGCCTGGTCATTGCTGATAACTAGTTAAATGTGACTTCAATTTCCCCTCTTTTGTACCCATTCGGTCATTCTCTTGTGGTTCTCTTGTTCATACTGATGCATACCTCAGTGACAAAGTGATACGTACACTTTACCAGAATTAGTTGCTTTTAGCACATGCCAGTGAACTGAAAGAGTAAGAATGTTAGGTTCTTATTTGTGATATGCTATTATTTTGTGAGCATCCTTTGGATATTGCACTGTGCTCTAGTCACTTTTCATTATGTAAATGAGGAAATGGGGAATCAGTGTGTTTAGGGACATGATGTTTATTTTAGTCCATGGTGATGGAAGAAAGGCCAGACTTCCTGCACAAAGCTTCTGCTTTAGAAGCATCTTCTCAAGTACTATTTTTTGTTATTTTTATTGGTTTAAAATTGTCTTATTTATAAATAGCTCTGTGATTAAGAGACTTTGGGTTTTCACACCCTCATAACAATAAATCAGATGTTTGCTTGAAAGGTAGAGTTGGTCTAGACGCCCTTTATCTTGCCGCCAAGTACTTGAATTATCAGCCTTGCAAAAATCCAGATGGAATCTTAGTGCTAGAAGAAACTGCTTAGTAAGTGGTGCTAGTTGTTTTCCATAAGTTAAGCTTTTACATGTGGGTGATTAGAAAAGTCTTATCTGGGACCTTAATTAGTATTTTTCTGGACATAACTGCCATGTTCATTTTTAAAATAGTAAGAAAAGTTGTAGATTTATGGAAAAATTGAGAAGATAAAGTTCCATGGGGCGCCTGGGTGGCTCAGTCCATTAAGTGTCTGTTTTCGGCTCAGGTCATGATCCCAGGGTGCTGGGATCGAGCCCCGTGAACCCTGCATCGGGCCCCCTGCTCAGTGGGGAGTCTGCTTCTCCCTCTCCCTCTGCCTCCCCCCTGCTTGTGCTCGCCCTCATGGATTCTCTCAAAAATAAATTAAAAAATCTTTAAACAAATCCCAAAAAACAGTTTCCATATACCCAGCATCGAGTTTCCCTGTTATTAACCTCTGCTATTGTATGGTACATTTGTTATAATTAATGAACCAATATTGATACTTGATTATTAACTGAAGTTCGTTCATACTTTGTTCAGGTTTCCATAGCTTTTACCTAATACCTGTTTTCTGTTATTCCATCCGGATACCACATTACATTTAGTTGTCATGTTTCCTTAGGCTCCTCTTTGCTGACTTCCTTTGTTTTTGGTGACCTTGACCATTTTGAGGAGAATTTATGAAGTATTTTGTAGAATGCCCCTCTATTGGAATTTGTCTGATGCTTTTCTCATGACTAGATTGGAGTTACGGGTTTTTGGGAGGAAGACGCAGAGGTAAAGTGCCATGCTTATCAGGTCACATCACATCAAGGCTATACATTGTCAACACGATTCCTACTGTTGATGTTGACCATGGTCACCTGGCTGAGGTAGTGTGTGTGGTTTCTCTACTATAAAGCTCCCACCCTTCTTTCCTGCCATGTTCCATACTGTATACTTTGGAAGGAAGTCATTGTGTGCAGCCCACACGGAAGGAGTGGGGATGCTCTGTAATTTTTAGTAAACATATCTAAATGGCAGAACAGTTTAAAAATGTACCTGGAGTTAGTGAAATTTTTGTTTTCAACAAAAACATCACTGTTTAACCTGCATTTCAGAGATTTGTTTTTGGCAAAAATTTTCATTCTCAGTGTTTTAATCTTCACTTGTTGTGCGGCAGCTGTTAGATGTTCCTCTTTACCTACTTTTTGTACCATCTATTTGATACTTATTTTTGAGAAAATGAAAGCAAAATGTGGGAGATTTACTCAGAAACTCTTGAATAAAATTTGTTAGTATTTTGATCTTCATCTGTTGCTTTTTCTCTCTTAAAAATATTATTTATAAAACTGAGGGCTTGCTTGATATGTAAATTATGATTAGAGACCAGAACAGTTTAGGACCCAAAATGATCAAGGGAAAGCACCTTGTCGGAAACCCCCATGACAATAGCCTCTCCTTGTAGTTCCCATTTGTGTGTTTCAATTATAAGGCTTATGTTAAAATTAGATCAGAATTTCCATTGTAGACTCTCAATTTCATAGTTGTGTAACTGCCATATAAACTTGATTGTAAACAAAGGCCTGTAATGATGGGCCTTATTTGAGCAATTAAGGTGAGAAATTGTGAGGACCGAATTTGATTCTAAAGGTGAGTATAAAATTTTACGATTTCCCACATTTTCTACAGTGGGGACATATTTTATAATTAAAAAACTAAACTAGAAATAATACAATTGATTTGTTATAGTCTTGAGACTTTATTATATGTGATTATATATATTATATTTTTTATAATTTTGATAATTATATTTCTTTTTGACTACTTTCCCCAAACTTTAGAAACTTAGAGCCATTTAAATCCATTTACCTTCTTTCACTTTTTGTGTTTTTTTTGACTGACTAAATCTAGTTCAGAAAACGAAAACTCGAAAACTGTTACTTCATGCGTCTATGTGTATCTCCGTAATAAATTGTAATGCTGGTACTGTGAAGGCAGCTCAGTTTTTGAGTTCTAATAGTTTGTGAATAGAAAAAAAAAATCTGTTTTGTCCTCCATTTTTCTTGGGCTTATAAACTACATACAAAAATTATTTGCAAGAAGGGGGAGTTCAAATCTTATAGGTGAATGTATTAGATTTCTAGGTCTGCTATAACAAACTACCACAAATGTTGTAGCTTTAAACAACAGAAATGTATTCTCTCACAGTTCTGGGGACCAGAACCTTGAAGTCAGGTTGTTGACAGAGTTGGTTTCTTCTGGAGGTTCTGAGGGAGAATCACCCGCCTTCCATGCCTTTCTCCCAGCTTCTCATGATTGTTGGCAGCCCTTGACGTTCCTTGGCTTGTGGACACATGCACTCTGGGTCTTGTCTGTGTGTCTCAAATCTTCCACTCTTTTCCTATGAAGATACAATGGAGATCCTTAACTTAATTGTATCTGCAAAGACCCTATTCCAAATAAGGTCACATTCACAGCTACCAGGGTGTTAGGAGTTAGGCATCTTTTTGGGTGCTATAATTCAACCCACTACAGTGAGTAAAACCTTTTCTTGAATTTGCTAATGAGCACTGTATAAGTACTTCTACTGGAGGGAAGAGTAGTATCTGACCTATGTACATACAAATGTGATTCAAAATTTAGTTACATGTTTATTTTCTCTTCGTGTGGTTTGCAATTGATGTGGCATTTTTGTACTGTGAAATTAAGCTGTGCGCATGTAGAAAAGCTGTAATTTGGGACTTTAAATCGTGTGAGCAAAGTCTTAAATTCTACGAACACATGCCATTTAGCTCTTGACTTTTAAAATCTACATATTTGGGTATTTTTGTAAGATGAATGTTTTTATGCTTCCTTTTGATATGAACCATGTTTGTCTCCACTTAAAGGAGTTTAAATTTATCCAGTGATCTAGTCTGATTTGAATTTGTGTACCACACGGAGGGATTTCATAGAAACCAAGAATTGCTGGGTGGATAAATGAGGTTAAATAATCAGAAGTAAGAAGGGTAGTCCTTGGTGTGAATAGACAGAGCCACTTTCTGAAAAGTGCTGGCCCATCTTCTGGCATGTGGTTTGGAGAGAACCTCTAGTCAGAGCATTCTCCTTCTCTCCCACTTTGAGATGAAAGCCATGAGAAATTTAGTTTTTATTATTAGGATAAGAGGTTTAATAAAGCTTTTTTTTCTTTTTCAAGTTCAGTTGTGCTGTAGACCCATGGCTACAGTATTTGGTAATGTAAGTTTTAAAAACAAGCCCCTTCTTCCATCCATTCTGTATCCACATGAGTCTGTTTGTTTTGTAGTACTTATTTCAAAAATTGTCATCTTGGGGCTCCTGGGTGGCTCAGTCGGTTGAGCATCCGACTCTTGATTTCAGGTCATGATCTCAGGATTGTGAGATCGAGTCTGCTTGGGATTCTCTCTCTCTCTCTGCCCCCCCCCCCCCGCCCTCTCTCTCTCTCTCTCTCTCAAAAAATAAATTGTCATCTTTATTCTGCTTGCTTATGTATTGTCTCCACTACTAAGATGTAAGCTCCACAAGTGCCAGGAGCACATCAGTTTTATTCTCACTCGGGACTGTACCCCAGCACTAAGTAGTAAATATTCAACACATATTTGTTGAATGAATGAACTTAATATACCAAGGGTACTCTTAAAATCCATATTACAATGTTAATATTCTTCATTTGTATCTATGTTTCTATAAAACGATTAAGCGCATTTAGAAACGTATTACTGATAACTTTTTTTTTTTTAAAGATTTTATCCATTTATTTGACAGCGAGAGAGGGAACACAAGCAGGGGGGAGTGGGAGAGGGAGAAGCAGGCTTCCCGCCGAGCAGGGAGCCCAATGCGGGGCTCGATCCCAGGACCCTGGGACCATGACCTGAGCCGAAGGCAGATGCTTAACGACTGAGCCACCCAGGCGCCTCTGTATTACTGATAACTTTCAAGTATAATTGACCTACATTTTCCTAAACATGGTTAAAGTGCTTTTACTTTTTTTTTCCTCCTTGAATCAATAGAAATCTTTTGCTACAACATCTTAAAGGGGATCGTAAGCAAAGTGTACCTACACACTGCTTTGATTGCCTCTTGGGGGGACTGGTTCTTGGCTAATCCCTGTGAAAGGAAGTATCAGAAAGAAGACTTCTGTCCATTGCATAGCAAGACTGGGAAAGGAAGGCAACAGCCAGTGTAGAATAAGGTCAGAGAATCAAACTCTGCAATGCTTTTCATTTCATTTAGAATAAAATCCAAGTCCTTAACCATGGCCTACAAGGCTTTGACTGCCTCTGTTAACTTTCTGAACTCAGGTACTATTTTCCCTGTCATTCGTTCTGCTGTAGCTGCACCGGCCTCCTTGCTATTCCTCAGACATGTTACCCACACTCTTACCTTACTACCTTTACCATAATGTTCTCTCTGCCTGCGGTGATCTTCCCCCACATAGCAGCATGGCTGACTCCTTCCATTGATCTAGGATTTCATCCTGAAATGTCACACTGCCAGCAAAGCCCTCTCTGGCTCTCTTTTGCAGTATCACATTCTCCTTGCTAGTTCCTGCTGCTGTCAGTCCCCTTTATTTTCCTTTGGAGTTCACATGACCTTTCCTATATGTATTTTGCTTATTTATATGTTGATGGTCAACCCTGCACAAAACTGCTAGCCCCATGAGAGCAGTGATTCCATTCTCTGCTCCTGACTCATCGTAGGTGCTTGGTTAATATTTGTAGATTGAGTGGGTTAGTGAATGAGCCTAAGGAAGATTCATACGGAGTTTTTTTTTTTTTTTTAAAGATTTTATTTATCTATTTGACAGAGAGAGTGTGCACAAGCAGGGGGAGTGGCAGGGAGAGGGAGAAGCAGGCTTCCTGCTGAGCAGGGAGTCCCAACGCGGGGCCCAATCCCAGGACCCTGAGATCATGACCTGAGCTGAAGGCAGACGCCCAACTGACTGAGACACCCAGGCGCCCCTCATGTGGAAGTTTTAAAAGTTTAGTAGAACATGGGCTGTGAAAATCACCAGCCCTCTTTACTTCCAGTTTTGCTCCAACAGACCATTCATTCTCTGTTCTAGAAGAGATGAGAAATGAAGACAGGGTTTAGGATATTCATAGGTGGCAATGGATAGAAGGGAAAGGAAATGAAAAGGGAAGTAACTAGCCAGGCCCTGGGGTGCAAAAGTTACAGCCAGAAGCAAGTTGGTCAGCTACCTGCTTTATGGGGTAGCCTTTTGTTTCTAAGTTGGGAAAGGAAGAAACCAATTCTTATTTATTTATATTTATTGATTGATTGATTAAAAAAGATTTTACTTATTTGAGAGAGAGAGTGAGAGAGCACAAACAGTGGGAGCAGCAGAGGGAGAGGGAGAAGCAGGCTCCTCGCTGAGCAGGGAGCCTGATACGGGGCTCGATCCCAGGACCCTGGGATCATGACCTGAGCCAAAGTCAGACGCTTAACCGACTGAGCCACACAGGCACCCCAAGAAAACCAAATTTTAAATGCCTGCTTTGGACTAAGCCATGTACTGGGTACTTGACAGTGTCATTTAATCTTTTTTTTTTTTTTCTAAGTGTCATTTAATCTCCACAGTAGCCCTTTCAAATGAGAATCACTGTGACCATATGATAGGTGAGGAAATTGAGGTTTAAGATTTATTTAAGAGATTAGATAACCTTCCCAAGATCATATATCAGTTAGTTAAGTGGGATATCCAGGCCTGACAGATTCCAAAATCCGTGTTCTTTCTTATACTTAGTTTATAATACCTAAAGGGGGATTCTGTATATATCAGTAATTTACATTTCACATAGTGATGTAAAAACCTCAGAAGATTTTTGGTTGTCTTATTTGACTCCTTGTAACAAAGTTGTGAAAGTAGCTATAACCTCAGCTTCCCAGGTAATAGTACTTAAGTAGTGATGTGATTTGCTGCAAATTCTATAGCTAGAAAGTAGGGGGAGCTAGGGCTGGAAGCAAACCTTCCTGACTTAAACTCTGATATCCTTTCTATTATACCACACACATAAAACAAAGGAATTTTTGATAGCACCTATAAATTCTGTTGGACACAGTGTAGGATCTGAATACGTCCTAATAAAATTAGAGAGCTGGAGTCTTTTAAAAGATCAGACAGAGCAAATTCCTCATTTACCCTAAGAGCCAAGAAAGAGGTTGACTCCTCCAGGAATACTCGTCTGGTTGTTGTAGAGCTGGGACTAGAATCCTAGTCTTCCTCACACTCCTGTGCTCTGCTTTTATTACTAGAGTTTGTGTTTAATCCATCTGGGTCTTTCCCCTTGATTCCCTTTTTCAGTGACATGTTTCAGATTTCAAAACCAACAAAAAATTTTCCCTCCCACTCCTGTCTCCCAGCTTCCAGGTTGGGGTCTTCCCATAGGTTATGATATCTTGTGTATCTTTCTTGTATATCCTTCCAGAGATACTTTATGCACAATAAAGCAAATAGGTAAGCTGCGCTTATTTAACCACATATCTTGCAGATTCCTCTACATTATTAGTACATGGAGTCATTCTTTTCTTTAATGGCAGCATTCATATTGAATGAGTGCTTCATAATTTAAGCAGTCATTTACTGAAGGACATTTAAGTTGTTTCCAGTCTTTTAGATTAAAAAAAATTCAATAATGAATCACCTTGCACATGTCATTTCATATATGTACAGATGTATTGGTAGGATACATTTCTAGAAGTGAAATTGCTAGATCAAAGAGTATATGTTTTTTATATTGCCATCCTCAGACCTTTATTCTTAATGTAGAAATGTTTTCATTTTGAATGAAACAGCTTTTAATTGCTTTTTCTATATGGCAATAGCAGTTTATAATTTTAAAAATAAGTTACTTTAAGAGTGATGGGATTTATTTTTTTAAACTGCTGCATGTTGTTGTATGCTTGGATGTTAATATGACAGATTAAAGAAAGTGTAATGGAAGCAGTATTGCTTTGGAGTCAGACCTGAATTTGGATCCCCGTTCTACCAGTCTACTGACTCTGGGACTTTTGGCAGGTCATGTAAGCACCGAGCCTCAATGATCTCATCCGAACAATACCAGCCTTACAGAATTGTTGTCTAGAACTACCGTATTTCATTAATTCTAAGACACATTTTTTCCTCTACATTCTGGGATCTTTGACATTGAGAGGCTCATAATCAAAGACATGCAGTAGTTGTTTTGGTGTTTTTTTTCTTCTTCCTTTTTTGGCACATAAGATAATGTTGGTCTTAAAATTAATGGCATCTTATTAGATTTGATGAAGTGGGGTGATGCCACAAACTGGCACAAGTGAACTGTGCTAGGGCATGGTATAGGCAGAGCGAGTTCAGTGTGATGAGGGAAGTTCAGCAGTGGGGGTGCTGGTTGGGTCTTAGGGGAGTGGGTATAGCAATGGAAGTTCTCTTCCAGGCAACAGTCAGCACAGCAGAACCACCACACAGCAAAAGGATAGTGCAGTTGGTTGATGGAGCACAAGGGCAGACGTTACCCACAAATCTGGGTATATGGAAGTTGGAATTGTGGCAGATTGTTGGTGGGTAACAGGACTTTGGCTCAGGGTTGAGATTAAGGAACTGTGTGCTAATTATAGCAGGAAGACTTCAAAATAATGGGGCTATGGGAAAAAATTTTGCAAATGATACATCTGATAAGGGATTTGTATCCAGAATATATATATATGTTTAAAGATTTTATTTACTTACTTGTCAGAGAGAGCGAGAGCACAAGCAGGGGGAGCTGCAGGCAGAGGGAGAAGCAGGCTTCCCACTGAGCATGGATTCCCAGTGTGGGACTTGATTCCAGACCTTGGGATCATGACCTGAGCCAAAGGCAAATGCTTAACCAGCTGAGCCACCCAGGTGTCCCTGTATCCAGAATATATAAAGAACTCTTACACTGAACAATAACAAAACAACCAATTTAAAAGAGGGCAAAGATTTGAATAGACATTTCTCCAAAGAAGGTCCATATATGGCCAATAAGTATGTGGAAAGATATTCAACATCCCGTTATGGAAATACCAGTCAGAACTGCAAGGAGGGGCACCTGGCTCAGTTGATAGAGCATGTGGTTCTTGATCTCAGGGTTGTAAATTTGAGCCCCACATTGGGTGTAGAGATTATAAAAAAGATTCTTAAAAAAAAAAACTGTAAGGAGATATTACTGTACACCCGCTAGGATGACTAGAATCAAAAAGACACATGTTCTGCAACAAGTATCGGTGAAGATACTGAGAAGTTAGAACCCTCAAACACTGTTGATGGGAATGTAAAATGGCACAGCCACTTCGGAAAAGAGTTTGGCAGTTCTTCAAGTTAACGGTATGATCCAGCAATTCCTGTACTAGAAATGGACCCAAGAAAAGTGAAAACATAGGTTCACCGAAAAGATTGCACATGAATGTTCATGGCAGCATCATTTATAATAGCCAAAATGTAAAAACAACTCCAATGTCCATTACCTGATGGATGGGTAAATATAGTATGACATATCCATATGATGGCGTATAATAGCAGAGAAATGAAATACAGATGTGTGCTATGACATGGACAGATGTTGAAAACATATGCTAATAAGTAAAAGAAGACAGACACAAAAAGACCACGTATTATATGATTGGACTTACATGAAATATCCTGAGCAGGCATGTCGATAGACACATGAAGTAGATTGGTGGTTTAGTGGTCCTAGGGGTGGGAGAGGATGGGGGGAAGGGGAGATGCCTGCCGAAGGGTGTGGGATTCCTTTTGGGGTTGGTGAAAATGTTCTGGAATTAGATCGTGATGACTGTTGCACAACCTTGTGAATTATTAAAAACTGTGAACAGTGTCCTTTAAATGGGTGGATTTTCTGGTTATATTCCAGTATTGCTCTTAAAAAAAAGAGGGCCTACTTCTAGGAATGGCCTGGATTACTTACCTAGAAGATTATCTGCATAAGAAAAGAGTTAAGAGTAGAAGCAGCCAATTGTAAGAGCTGAAATACATGTTGATTGGGAAAGTCTGAGAAGAAGGAGGAGAGATGGTGATGTCTGGGTTGGGAATAAAACAGTAGCAGTTACCAGCATTGTTACTGTCCTGCCAAGGTCAGATGAGTAAGAGCTAACGATGCTGAGACTCTGAATGTGGATCTTAAAATGGTTGAAAATGCTTCCTGCCTAAAGTCCGTATTGGCCCCGAGGTCTTTGTGGTGGGGACTCCCATCATGGGGAGGACCCCGATATGGAGAGGAAGGATACAATGATGGGACCCGGTGAGGCCTGGACAGTTACGTGCCCCAGAGGTCAAAGACTGCCTTCTTCATCTGAAATGTCGCACAGAGGCCAGTGTAACGTTGTTTAGGCAGCTGTGGTCTACATAAGGTGGAGGTAAGGAAGGCTAACGTAATGTAAGGAAGGATGGGGTGGATCTGGAAATTCCCTAGGAGACAAGGTTCAGTCAAGGCAAGAACGGAAAGACAATAAAAACTTGGTGTGTTAAAGAGAATGTCCTGGGATTTACTCACATTTCCCATGGGGATAGTATGAGCTATTTATTAATGTCCACGTATCATTCACAGGCTTATATGGCCCTCTGTTGATTACTTCTGTCTGTGCCAGTTGTCATTGTGCTTTAAAAAAATTAAATCTTATCCTTAAAACTTCATTTAGGCTTTGTACATTATCTTTCAAAATAGGATTGCAGCTCCTGGAGGATGAGAGCAAATGAATATTAAGCTCAAACAAGGAAAATAAACTTCATTATGCTGCATGATAGGCGCTACTGGCTTACCGTTGTTTACTGGTTTCTAAATACTACGGCACCTCTGAAGGATGAGTATGTAGTTGTGTAGGCAGTACCTGAGTTAAGCTTGTCGTACCTACTAATGGTCTGTGTATGTGAATAGTGGCTGTAGCCATGGCAGGGCCCCCTCCTTTCCTTTTATCAAAATCTCTGCACTCGGACTGTCAGCTAAACATTTCTGTCCACCCAGTAGGTTAGTTTACAAGTTGTGATAGGGTTGGTGGAGGGAAGTGAAAGAGGAAAGAGGAAAGCCATTCTCTTCCCTTCTTTCCTTTTGAAGCCTTGGATTTGGAAGGATAAAAGCTTTGAAGGGTAAGCTGACACTCCCTTTGGGGAGCTGATGTCATGAAATGGTGGTTTACCCCCCTGACTAATTCTCCTTTCACGGAGTCTGAAGCTTTTCTTTTTCTTTTTGACCTTTGCCAAAAATGTTACTTAAGATTCATTTTGGTTTAGAATTTTGCTTTTTAAAAGAGCAAGCATCACTTGAAGGGTTGGGGTGAGCTCCTACTGCAGTGTGCTCTAGTTTGGACTGATAATTTTCCGCCTAGTGCCTCTGGGTGAGCTCTAGGTCTCCTGAGGGGATTGTTAGTTTTAATTTGAGAGTGGAAAGTGGAAGGAACAGTGGGCAGAGAGGTACGTGGTTTTGTACCTAGGATGTTCTCGGAGGGAAGCGAATGCTAGGATAAGAATGAGGTAGTGGAACGTTAGGAAAGGGTGATGTGGCTGGGGTGTCTGGGGGGTGTCCCAAAGACATGCTTTCCCTCCTTCTAGGTGTAGCTTCGGCCTGGCTCTCTACACTGGGAAAGGAAGGGAAATTCCCTTTCCGTCTCTTCTTGGGCCAAATGCCTCTGCTACAGAGGTTAGAATAGAACACAGGGTTAATGTGGCTCAGGACCATATTTCAGTGGTAGCTTTTGTGGTTTGGCCTTATGGACCTAAACGCAGATGAGAATAGTTTTTACCTGGGGAAATGAGCGCTGACTGACTTAGAAACAAACTTTTTGAAATAGAACCAGTTTATAAGTTGACTTTGTACTGTACTTTTTCTTGTTGCATACAAGGCCCATTGATCTTCACATGAGGTGTGAATATCATCCCTGAGATCACACAGAAGTCACATGAAAGGCACACAGTGGCTTTGGACAGTCTGAGACAATTAGCAACATTGACTGAAGGGCGGGGGAGGGGGGGAAGTTTTGTTAAAAAGAGACTAAAAGGATTACGTGACTTAGGGTAGCCTTTTATTCTGGAGGATCCGTTATGGGGATCTCCGTAATTATACTTGTTAGATTAAATGAAATACTAATGCAGTCAGGAAAAACTGTGTTCTTGCCTGAAGGAGTATCAGGCATATTGGAAACATTTGACAATAAGGGAGGGTGTTGCAGGGAACAAAGGTTCTCTGTGACTTGACAGCTGCTGTTAAACAGTGACACCAGGAAGAGCCTGAAGCTGGCCCCAGCTGCCTGAAGTTGCTACAGCCTTCTCTAGTGTTACCAGAGGAATTTGCACTGCTCTTGTGTTAGCAGATAGAGGCTGCTGATGGATCAGTAACCAGGTCCTTATTGTGCTCTGGGAAGTCAATTTCTGACCTCTCAGTACAATCTTCTGAACTGTTGGGTTTCCTAATGGCCAGTATTTTGAGGTTCTAACTATGTACAGAGTACCTTACTTAACTCCAGAGAAGTTCTAAGAAGCATAAGCTACGCCGTGGATACATGAGATCTAGTTGGAAATAGGCTTTAAGTGGAACTCTATAACATGTTTTAGTTTCTCTTGAAGCCCAGAGGCTGAGAGTAAAGTTACCCTCATATTTCAAGGACTTGCATAGAGGGTGGCCTTAAATTGGTTTTGCACATATCTTACCTCCAGGAAGTAAAAGTGTGGAGAATTAAGGGTTCTAAAACAAGGATGTTTTTGGAGAGAACTGTTAGTATGTGGTGTGTTCTGTGTCTTTTCCCACCTCCACACACAGCCTCTGGAGAGGAGGATGCTTCTCTTAAGTCCCTCTCATTGAAGCCAAATAATAGGGGAGGCTCTAGTAGAATCATTCTGAGAACTTGACATGTATCCCTTGGTGTTTGGCAGAGCATAAGGAATAGTATGTGAATCTGTGGGTCCCTAGCAGAGCAGAAAGGAACAGGGCTGTATAGTTAGTAATCTGCATTTCAGAGGGCAGTAGTGTTTCTTTGAGCTTCTGGATGGAATCAGGTTAAAACCTTCTAAAGAGGGACACTGTGTGTGACCACCTAGAAGATGATATGAACCAGGAGGAGGTGCCCGTGGAAACCCTAAGGATTGAGGGTTAGAGGTGTAAATGGTCAGTTCTCATTCAAGTTCTGGGAATTGCGCATGGAGGGTCCCATGTAGGGACTCTTCCAGGAGACCCATAGAAAGTCAGCATGGACATCAGATTTCGTTGGTGTGGCCTTTTCAGTGCCCCTTACTTCTCCCCACTCCTTCAGCTCCAGCCCAGAAGGAACCAGAGACAGCCTTGTTAGAAGTTGAAGAGATGCAGAAACAGATGGGGAAAGACAGACAATGACTGGTGTCACGCCCCGCCCCACCACCCCCGCCCCAGCCCAATTGCAGACTTTTCAGCTCTAGCTCAGAAGGGGAAAAAAAGCCTTTTAGTTTAGATGAGTATTGACTAACACACTGTACTAGACATCTTAATTATCGAAATCATAACGTCTTGGGGCTGACCGTGATTGAACAACTATTTATAATCAAAGAATGATTGGAAAAAATTAGGAGACTTGCGTTAGATTTCATTCAGGAGCAAGGAAAAACTTGTCCACAGAAGGGCGTTGAAGGAAAGTTTTATGCTATACCCTGTTAGGTTTAGCTCAGTGCATCATTTATACATTCACATATACACATATATGAAAAGATAAGCAAATGTAAAAGGAAATTGTAAGTACCAATTAGAAAGGTATACATAAAGTTTGGTGTACAGATTTTCCAAATCATAACATAGAATATTTGGGAAAATCTAGACCTATTGTCTTAAGGTAAGAGGAATCCAGGCATACTGAGATTGCTTTCTGGTTGGAGTGTTGTAGGTTTGCAAAAGGAAGTAAGATACAGATTGCGCTTCAGTAGCTATGACTTGTAAGAGCCTACTGTGTGTCATAGGTTGTACTTTGTACTCCACATACATTATTTTTACTTTTCACAACAATCCTGCAAGCTTAGTATTATTTCCATCTTTTTTTTTTTTTTTTGAGAGAGAGAAGGGGGGTGGGGCTGAGGGAGAGGGAGAGAATCTTTGAAATATATTTTAAAATTTATTTTAGAGAGACGGGTGGGGAGGGGCAGAGGGAGAGAGAGTCTCAATCGGACTCCATGCTGAGTGCAGAGCCTGATACAGGGCTCGATCTCATGACCCTGAGGTCATGACCTGAGCCGAAATCAGGAGTCGGAGGCCCAACTGACTGCTCCACCCAGGTGCCCTAGTATTATTTCCATCTTATCAGACAGTGAAACTGAGGTTCAGACAGGCTAAATGAGGTGCTCTCATTTCCCACAAGTAGTAAAAGTAGAGAGCTGTATTGTCTGACTTACATCTCAGGCTCTTTCCACTCCACTCTGCTGCCTCCCTGGCGGCCCCCCACTAGGATACAGTGGTGGGATAAGGCTGCATAACCTCTGCAGATGCTCCTAGCCAGGAAGAGAATGGGGTATACACAGCACTCACTGGCGACTGCAGCTCCTCAATCCCTCTGGTCAGCTCCCCCCCCACCCCCAACCTCTTTCTGGAAGGTATCTTTTTTCCCATGATCCTCCAGAGCCACATCTAAAGTGGGCACTGGGACAGGGCCTCCTTAAATTATCCCTGTTCTTTACCCTTTCTTTTGAGAAAATGGGCTTTAGAGCTGTTGATCAATTTACCCAAGGACTCAAAGGTTAGGAAGTGGAAATGGCATCTGGGTTTGAATTTCAGGTTTCTCAAACTCTGGAGCCCATACGTTTTCTTTTCATTGTATTGCCCCCAGCAAAGGCTTTATAAGTGCATGTATTAATAGAAAATGAGCCCTTAGGAAACCTTATGTTTTAGTTTATTTTATCATGATTTAAAAAACATAGGTTTTGTGGATAGAATTAAGAATGGGAAAATATTGACGTGAAATGGAGGGGCAGAGAACCACAGAATTCTGTATCTGGAGAAGGGTGAGCCGAACAGGATGTCAAGAAAAGAAAGTCTCCTTTTCCTTTCTGTACCCCATGTTTTTAGAGGACTCCTGAGACTCTTCCTGAGATTGGCACTATGCTTAGAAATGCCCTTTCATTTGTTTACAGCTCCGCAGTGGCACCTTAGATCTAGCAAGGGTAGTAAACTTAACCAGAGTGCTGGATTTACAGAGTTTCACACATCTCCAGTAAATTACCCATCCCATTGTGTAGACCAGGCACCACTCTGTGGCAGTGCTCCGGAACTACACTTTCACCAGTAGCTGGGGGTCAGGAGAAAGTGGGCTCTCACTCCTGCCCCCTAAATGCAGAAGTGGCCTCAGCTCATTCTCTCTCCTCCCCTTCCCCCTTCTTTTCTTTCTTAAGGCAGCTTCTTTGAATGGGTAGATAGTGAGCTGGCAGTTCTCTTAGGCCAAGCATAATTCCTGTTGTGCAATCTAGTGGCATATAATCAGGGATACTGTTCCTGCCATTACAGCATAATGCTCTTGGATTATTAAGGGCTTCTGACAACCTTACCCAGACCAGATTTTATCAAGGGGAAATCGACTCCCTGTCTAAATGGGATAGCTTCCCTAATCCTAAACTTTTCTCCATAAATCTTAACAACCTTAAGGAGACTTATGTCCATTTGCCCTTTGTACTACCTGGAAGGCATCCTGCCCTTTGAAAGTAGGCATTCCCTTTCTTTCTGGCTAGGGTCCTTCTCCATGCATCCTTTCCTGTGATACCAAGAAAGCACGTTACTTTCTCCCTGCCCCACCTACCCCTTTCATTGTGTTCTCTACTGTCTTCTGCTATGCAATACTGTGCTCATTTTTTTTCCCCCTTGCTTTCTGCTATAGAATATCCTTTCTGGACTGTGGTTGGCAACTTCTTTCAGCCTCAGGACAGAGACTGTTTTCTTTTCTGGCAAATTGCTGGGCTATGTTTATAAGTGAATGTACACATAGTTCCTATACATGACTACACTCTTTAAGCCACTTAAATTTTGTTGCCTTCTGAACTAGCATGGTATTGGCATTTCGTGCCTGTATATTTCACACTCCCCATTCCCCTCACCCCCAGTCGCAGCACTGGATGTTGTGTAAAAAGCAGTGAGGCTCCATGAAAGTTGGGCCTTGTCCCCGTGATGCTCCATAAATAACTGTCAAACAAACCAATGAAACCAGGAGAGCAAGAGCAATTGGCTGAGGATTTCAAGTAGTAAAAAATAACGCTGCTTATGATGAACAGTACAGATCAAACTAGAAGGCTTTGCATGCTATGTAAAGAAGGTACTGAATCCTGTAAACAGCAGGGAATCATTAAATTTATGTATCTCATAGAGGTCTAATTTGTGTGCATACAAAAAAGTGCACACATCGTGTGTACAGCTTGATGAGTTTTTACCTATGTGTAGATCTGTAATTACTGCTCAGATTCCAGAAAAAACTCTCTAAAACTTCACATGAGGAGATTTTATCTTGACTCACAACATTTTGGATGCCAAGTGCCATGGTTGGTCTGTGGTATAACCAGGATTGGAATTATTACAGCTGTTCCCAGGATTAACAAGTCTTTATACTTGAATAAAAACACTCTTACCATCTAATTGTGTGACAAAAATACTGCAGCGTGGTTAACGTTTATCAATCATCAGCAAGTCTTGGCACTTTATAGGTACTACTTGAATTTATCTGCTCCACGAGGGTTTGTTACTGTCTTGTTTTTTTTTTTTTTTTTAAGATTTTTATTTATTAGAGAGAGAGAGAGCACAAGTAGGTAGAGTGGCAAGCAGAGGGAGAGGAAGAAGCAGGTTCTCTGCTGAGCAGGGAGCCTGACACGGGGCTGGATCCCAGGACTCTGGGATCATGACCTGAGCCGAAGGCAGCCGCTTAACCCTGAGCCACCCAGGCGCCCCCTTACTGTCCTGTTTTACAGATGAGATGCTAAAGGTTAGAGAGGTAAAGTAACTTGCCTCAGGTTCTATACTTAGAAAGTAGCAGAATTAGTATCAAATCTAGGACTGTCCCTCGCTTCTTGTTGGTGATCTGCTGCCCTAAATATCTGGTACCTAGGTTAAAGCAACAGAAATGTTATGTCTTTGTGGGGGGAGGTGATGATTCTATTTGTTACCTGCACATGAAGAATGCTCTTTTTAGGCACATTCTCACCTGTGGCTTACAAGCATTATGAGAGAGAAGAGGGTGTTGGATTCCATGTCATTTAGGCCCTGGAGCATTGTTATTTGGATGGGTTTCTATGAGGGAGGAAGATGCTTTCTGCCTCCCTAAAGTCAACATATAGAAACAAAATTATGGTCTCTATAGTCACAATTTGAAAACAAGACACAGTGAAGATGAAATATGGACCTAAATACCAGAAATTCCAGCAATTAGCTTGTCTTAAAAATGTCAGTGGAATACGTGTGTGCCAGTGTTAGGTAGCAAAGTGGCAAAATTCTTACTAAGATTATGTTGGGGCACCTGGGTGGCTCAGTTGTTAAGCGTCTGCCTTCGCCTCGGGTCATGATCCCAGGGTCCTGGGATTGAGCCCTACACCAGGCTCCCTGCTAGCGGGGAGCCTGTTTCTCCCACTGCCTGCTCCCCCTACTTGTGCTCGCTCTCTCTCTGTCAAATAAATAAATCTTAAAAAAAAAAAAATAGGAGTCCAGCTCTTGATTTCAGCTCAGGTCACCATCTCAGGGTCGTGAGATCAAGCCCCGCATCTGGCTCCGTGCTGGGTGTGGAGCCTGCTTGAGATTCTCTACCTCCTCCTCTCTCTCCTGCTCTCTTAAAAAAGAAAAAAATTATGTTTGAAGAGCTAAGAGGCCCAAAAAAAATGTGAAACTTCCATAGTCACTAAAAGGAAAAATTATTTTAATGGCCCTCATAGTTGCTTAAGCCCAGTAATCTTCTACATATGTTAATGGCTTAATTCTTTCTCATAGTGTAAAAAAAAAGTCACATCAAACGAATTTGTTACCATGCATGACTAAAATATATTTAATATTTGTCCATTATTTTTTCAGCTGAAGTGGGAGGGACAGTGCAGTACACTTTAGCACATTTAGGTATAAACTGGGAGTACTCAATGAATTTCAGGTTTTACAAGATGAAAGCATGGCAGGAAGTATCCCATTGCTGCACAGAAACATGTTTCAGGAAACTAACCTTAAAAAGATATAAACAGTATGCCTCTCCAACTTGCTTGGGGGAAAGACTGCAGTTTTAAGTTGTTTAGAATAGTGTGTACAAAGATACTGTTGCCAGTTGTATCACTTTTTGAAGAGATGTGGGTGCCAAAAAGCAAGTTCAGGATTGTTTTGGTATCTGTTTATTTTTAAATGGGGATGGGGTGGTGATGGAGATGGTTTTCTACTCAAAGCTACTCCTGTTGGTAAATGTTTCTTTTATAGACTTTGAAAAATCATGCATTTAAGTGAAACCATCCAAAGGGAAATAGAATTATGGATACTGAATTCTGTGATTAAAGCTAATCCTAAAATATAAATAAAATGTGGAAAGTGTCCTTCAAAAATAAAATATATCAAGTCATAGTAGCAAGCAGATCAGTGTCCTACCCTCAATTCCCCAACCAGGGGTTTCTTTACTGTTTCGTTCAGAGCTCCTACTTCTGAGTAGCCTATGGTGTTTGCGTACATCACATGCCGGCGGGGGTGGTGGTGGGGGGGTGTCACTTGAGAATGCAGTGTCCCTGGAACCAGCAGGTCCAGCTGCCAAGAACCCTTGCCTGAAGAATGGCTGAACCCCTTTGGCTCTGGTTCCCAGCATCAAGCTGCCTTTCTCTAAGTCATTCCCTCAGATTTGGTAATGAGCCAGTGGGAAAGTAGGCTTTGAGGAAGTCAGTCAAGAGGGGAGAGCAAAGGAGATGCTCAGAACAAAAGAAGGATGATGTCAGTGTCCTAGTTAGTGCCCTTCTGTCAGAAGCGGGAAATAAATTCTCTCTCAGATTCTTAGTTTTGCCATTGTTTTCTTTTTAAAAACTTTAAAGAAATTGTGAAGTGTAATAATAGACATTTTTAACTGGCTCACTGAGATTCTTCCCTTCTTACTCTGCTACCTTAACTGTCCTTGCTTCTCGTGATGATTACAGAAGATAACAGTTGGGAGGCTTTGCTAACAGAAGAAGACAGAAACAGAAGTTGAGATGAAAAAAACAAAAATATCAGTGAAAGAATAAGTTTGAGATCCCTGCAAATAAAAAAACAAATTCTGAAATTCTATTTCCTTATGATGATACACAAGGCAGCTGAATGGGAAAAAGACAAGGTGTGAGGAAAGAAGGGGAGAAATGAAGATGAGGCATGGAAACTTCCAGGCCCCTATTTGTTGTCTCCCTTTGTTTCACACTGCTTTGTTCTCAGGACTGATGCTTACCACTGAGTTGCAAATAGACCTGGATTTATAACTGACTGTTTTTCTAGTTTTTGAAGAACATGAGATCTAGATATATATTATCTTGGGTATATATAATTGTGAAAACATTATTGTATATAATTATGAAAAAACTGTAGTAGGTCTTTTGCAGTCTTCTTGCATATATCAGATAGGAAAATTCAGAGCTGTTTAGTACCTGTTCTCTACTTGGAAGCTGCTCTGAATAGATTTCATTCAGTGGGAAACCAATATAGTAGTTTAAACCATAATACAATGAAAATATTGTTATTAATTCTGGATAAGTGGGATTTGATTAAAGTTACATTGGTACTTGGCAAGTAAACATAAATTTAAAAATAAGATTATTTTTCTTACAGTCCTATTTTGTAACGGATTATGATCCAACCATTGAGGATTCCTACACAAAGCAGTGTGTGATAGATGACCGAGCAGCCCGGCTAGATAGTAAGTAGTCTTCCTTTATTTGATAGTTCGCATATCTTTTTTTTTTTAGAAAGTAAGCTTGGGTGTTTTGCTAGTTGCATACTACAATTGAAATTTTAGATGATCTTGAACATAAGCCCACCTCTTTCATTAGTTTGATTGATGAATCAGCATTTAAATAATTCCTCAGTAAATGTAATATAAAACAAGAATTGTGTTGACCTTGTGCTGGTGAAACTAATCATGTCAGTGTAACTTGTTGAAGTTGTATTTTTGGGGACAGTTGGGAAAAAACATGAAGTTTTAGCTCTTTCTGCTTTCTTGCAAATGTTAAAATGGGTGAAGTAAATATAGAAAAGATTGAATATTTGTTAACTTGCTTAGAATTTTTAGCACAGAGGCGTTAGCAAATAGGGTTTTGTGCTTGGTCACACGTTCCGTGTCTCCACAAAAGACAGCCCTGTTCTTTTAATGATTCTTTCATTCACAGAGATCAAGAGGTACATTAGTACCTGCACCTTAAGTGTGGTGTTGGTGGGAGTAGACCAAGGTTTCTTTCCTGAATTTACAGGTATCTTTTTCAGTTCTTTGCATGGAGGAGATAGAACATCCAAGTGACTTCAGAGGTGATCTGACTCCATCTGCCTAGATGTATTTGATATTTTTAACCTTGTAGTTGGTATGCTAATATATTCTAGCTATGAAATCAACCCGTACTGATGAAGATGACCCCGAAGCTGTCTGCTGTGAGATATGTTTGTCTCTAGTGTCGAGAATAAAGCACTCCGAGGAGAATGCCATGTCTTTATTACACTAAGTCAGATGTGCTCTGAAGGACCCACGTTCATTGGGCCTGCCCATGTGTTGTTTTTCTCTTTAGTTCTGGATACAGCAGGACAAGAAGAGTTCGGAGCTATGAGAGAACAGTATATGAGAACTGGCGAGGGTTTCCTGCTGGTCTTTTCAGTCACAGATCGAGGCAGGTTTGTACCAGTATTAAAATGTAGATCTTCTGTTCATGCCTAGATCACTGTTGTATTGAATTGGACTTTCTTGTTTTTAGAGAAAAAGGTAAAGTAATAAGATACTAAATGGGGTGTGAGACTAGCCAAGTTCTGATATTTGAGCAAATTGATTTGTCTGTTTCTGTTTTAGTTTTGAAGAGATCTATAAGTTTCAAAGACAGATTCTCAGAGTGAAGGATCGTGATGAGTTTCCAATGATTTTGATCGGTAATAAAGCAGATCTGGATCATCAGAGACAGGTGAGCGGAGTGTTGCTCGTGGGAATCCCATTGTTGATAATCGTGTAGGTGAAGAGATGTGTTTCATGAAACCGTTGAAAGTGCATGATCAGAAGAACTGCCGAGCTTGGCACACTGGACTTGGGGAAATCAAATTCTCACATATATTTACACAGAACATCAGTGGACCCTGTAAGCCTGTAAGTATTTGTACCAGCTCCATTCACGTTATAATTTCTTGGATAATCTCCAAAATTCTAACTCAGTTAGCTCATCTTAAAGTTACCCTTATTACAGGCCAAGTTTATTCAGTGTTAATGCTAAATTACTTTCATTTAGAGAGTAGTTTTGACCTGAATGACAGTATTTGGGTTTTCCCTGAGTTCCATCAATGACAGAATGTTCTGTTCATTCTTTACACTGGCAGGCTCTAACACCAGTAACCTGTAAGGGACTAAGATTTTTAGTATTTAGTTGTAGGCTAGATTATACTCGCTTGTTTCTTTACCCACTTATTTCACATTTAATTTTTAAAATTTGGAGTATATATTGTCCACTCATCTTTTTGTGGGCGAGCAGAACAAGGTCAGATGTAAATTAGTGCAGGCTCTCCATTATTTGGGGTTTCTTTGTGTCTTTTTATTTCTTTTCAGGGTTTAGCCTCTACCCTACATCTGGAATATAATTGTTTAAGTTGTTTCTTAAATTTTGCTGGTATTTAAGTTGTCTTTTGTTTTTATATAGCTTTGTGTTGACACTTTTAAGATTTTGTTTGAAAAGTATAAACATCAAGAAAAATGGGTTGATAACAGCATTGAGGACAACCTTCCATTTTATAGTTAACTATTTAAAACAAATCTTTGATTTGTGTGCTCTATTTGTAAAATTTTGTTGAATGTATACCAAGTTTAAAACGTGGGCTTAAGATTTAGAAAAGTTTACTGGTGATACTTGATGTAGAATAAATTTTACTGGTAGGTCTTTTTGAATTCTGAATTATTATAAAGTTAAGGTGAAAAAATTTGATTTTCACTCAAACCAATATAAACTTTTTGAAATAATTTAGAATATGGCGTTGTTCACATCTTAAGCCTAGAGTAGATAGTCCCATCTATTTTTTAAATTTTTTATTTTTGAGGTCATTTTCTTCGGGGTTTGTGAACCTAATTATATTTATTAAATGTTGCGAGTAGAACCTGTCTGCTGATCTTCTCAGTCCTTTATAGTACTAGAAACACTTGTATATGTCACTGGATCTGGGGAATAATTGCAAAGTAGCTCTGCAGTGAGCAAGAGGCTCTCCTCCCTGCCTCTTCTCCCCGACTCCTGAGTGCTTTCTGCCCTGATGATGGAAAAGGTTTTTCCCATACCTTTTCATGGTTGTATACAGCTCCAGTAACGGAATAGGTGGGAGGACTGGGGTGAGTTGGAGGTCTCCAGTAGGGTAGGCGGTGGCGGGTCAGGGAGAGCGGGGAAGCCTATGTCTACCAGAGCAAACAGGCCCTACCATGATGGGCCTGGGACAGAGGGTCTGTAGGAGTTATATCTAAGTCATCTCTATACTGAAGATTGCCATTGTTTGTGGTACGGTTTCCTCTGTCTGCAGATAGTCAACATATTATGGCACTTCTCCTTTGTTTCACACCATGTGCTTATAAAATTTTGCATTTAAGTTTTTTCCTTTTTATAAGAAGAGTAAAGATTCTCAGGGTAAAATAAAAAACAAAGGTGATGAGAGGAACAACGTAGGGAATGATAAGTTTCACATTTCCATCATCCTGAAGATCTGCAGTTAGCCTGGAGTAAGTTCTTCTATATTCATTTCTCTGCTTTAAACTGTATACAAGATAAATTATGTATATGCTGAAAGCTCAGACGTGTATGAGAAGAGGAGAGAAGGGAGGGAGAAGAGCAAGTAGCTGAGACGGAACTGCTTAATTTTCGCTCATTCCTGTAGATTCTGCTCTCTGAAGGATAGGCACTGAGAAAAACTGGATTCCTGCTTCTGCTTCATCTTCTCTGGTCTAGGTTCCTTCACACCTGCACTCAGGACTCCTGCACTTACGGGAGCTTTGAGTGCTGGCTGGCTGCAAATCCTACCACCTTTCCCTCATCCATTCATTTCCCACTTGTTTGCATGATTCTTACTCACTTTCTCATTCTTAAACTGACAGCACTTTCTTCCCCTTCCTCAGCTAATGATGAGTAATATTTTCCTATTTCACTGAGACATTTCTGCACATTTCCACCTCCACATGTACTAACCTAAGTGCACATGTACCCCATCAATTCTGCCTTCCCCCACTTAGGTGGCTAAACTGTTCACCTCTGTGTGCCCATCCTCTCTGGTAGGCACTGGGTCCCGTTCCTTCTCACCGGCTCGTAGGCCTCACCCCAGCAACGGTCCCGTTCCACTTGTTCTGTTTCTCTGCTGCACGATCGTTCCCCTCAGCATGGATCTCCTCTTTAAAACAAAAGGTAGCTACAGCAGAAGCTTGTTCTTAATCTCACATTCTTCTCTGTGTACCTTTCTGCTGCTTCTGTCAAGCAGAACTCCTTAAATGTGTTATCTACACTTGCTCTCTCTCCTCTCTTTCCTGCCATTCTTGCTTGCCCCGACCTCAGGCGTGCAGCGCCCGAGTCAAGGTCACCATTTACGCAGATGTCAGTAACATTTGACACGGTTGCTCATACTCTCATTTTTGAAACACTTTGTTTACTTAGTTCTGGGACACCGTAACTTCTGCCTCCTCCCTCCTCCCTTTGCTGATATTTCCTTCTCTCTCTCAGGTGTCTTAGGGCTCAGGTACACCTTCTCCTAAGGCTCTGGGTGTATAAAGACTACGATGCTTCACCTCCCAGCCTTTGAGAGCCGTGTACAGCACATTTGAAATTGAGGTGCTATGCTAAAGGTTTTTTCCCTTTGTAAAGTCTCTTCAGAATTAAAGGTGTTGCCTAGAATGTCTTAGCACCTTCCCTTGCTTTACCAACAGCCTGGACAGGCCACAGGGATCCCATAAAAATTTCTTCCCCCTGTTCAGAAATGCTTACTTACTGAGTAAGAACCCCTAAAAAGTTCTTACTCAGTAACCAGTCTGGCTTGCTTCGTTATTGACCCAGTTCATTGTTTTCTGCATTTGTCTTAGATACGATCTTTTGGACTTTTTCTAGTTTCTAGCTAGCAAATGCCAGTTCTCCATGTTCTTTGAATTTGTGGGTCAGCCCTGGGCATTCCTCCTCCTGATTCCTGAGATTCTGAACCTGTCTGGGAAGGGAGACCAGCCAGAAGAGATTTTGCTTACTTTCTTTTGGCTTCTGGATCTATAGATTTGCTTCTTCCACCCACCCACCCATCCATCCATCCAATATTTATTGAACCCTTTTTCTAGACACTAATGACAGAGCAATAGAAAGAACAAAGTCACTGAAGTTTACATTAAATAAAGAATTTGAATGGTTAGTGTTATCACACATTTAGTCCCTTACATTGATCATTTTGTTTATCCTGTCAAAGATATAGCAGGAAAACATAGGTAAATGACTTGTTTGTGCTTACTGAAAATGTTAAAATAGGTAAATATGATAGCACACTGATTCTGAAATTTAATACAGCAGTATGTGGGCTTGGATTGTGGGCTTCGTGATAGCTCTGATTTCAAGTTTCTTGTCCTTGACTCAGCCCTGCCTAGAAACAGACGGTTTTGCTTTTTGTTTTTACCCTCTCTTTTCTCCTCCAGCTTACCTTAGCCTCCCCCTCTCCTTTCCCCCGTTAGGTGCTAGTGGCCACTGTTAATTTGAGAAAGGAACCCATTACACTTATAATAATACCTAACTGTACTAACCCCCACTCTGTTAGTACCTTGACCACAGTCTGCCCCTGTAGCCTAAGAAAAGGACATCACCCCTACCCGCCAATAGTAGATTAAGGGTCCTCTTCTTGCCTTACCTGTTTGTGCCTGGTCTGCATCTAAAAGATTTGTAAACCATTGAGTTTATGTAGCCTGAGGGCTTCTCAGTTTTGAGAGGTTAGTTTTGTTCATGCTTTGTCCTTAGCACATAGAACAAAGATATGTACTCAATAAGTAGTTGCTGAATGAATGATTCAAGGCATCAGTGAATCAAGCCGTGGTATTAATTTGATCATTCTTTCTATACGGTAGATATTTTTGAAAACAACAAAACAAAAACAAATTTTGCTTCTGTAAACTTACATTATTCATTAACTAGACACATCCTTAAGTGAGCATTACGAATGTTTAGGTCTATTCCTATGAAACCCAGTTTGTTTAATGAAATTGCTCTCATCATTCTTATTTTGCTCTTCTCTATTTGGAAATACATAGTACTAGATAAACTCATTATTGTGGATTATCTTCTAATACTCATTTGTGCCTTGGAAGTGAGACTCACTGGAGGTTCCCAAGTGTAGATCTGTGAATTTGTTCTATCAGATTCACCTTTGTTGTTTAAAACAAAACATTTCTGGGTAGTGCTGACCTACCAAGTTAAAATATTCAGGAGATACGGTTTAGTATTTGGTATCTTTATAAAATTCTCTGGGCTGGGAAACCTCTAGGAAATCCTTATTTGTGTAGCTTTCAATCTGTATATGCAATATTCTTTGTTCCATGTGATAGTCTTTTTGTGCATTTTTGTTTGCTTTGGTGGTAGCAGTGTTATTTCTTAGTTAAAATAATGCTACATCAGTGAACTCAAAAGCAGCTATATATGTGGTTAGAGATTTCTTGACCAGAAATGTGTATACAAACTCTGTTGACCTCGATTCCTAGGAGACAGTGATGTGAGACCATGCTTTAAAAGTAAATGAATGAAGCACATAAATAATCTTATTAGTGGGATTATCTTATCATCTTGGTCATTAATTAATTTTTCTTACTAGGTATAGATAGGTCATTTGCCATTTCTATCTAGCTGAATTACATTATGAAGGAGGCATGGGGGCAAGATAGCTTTTGGAAGAATAATTGAGCAGAAAGACAAATAGCAAAATTCTTAATTTAAAAAAAATTTTTTTTAAATAGCAAAATTCTTAAGGGCATGTATTTCCCTTCCCCAAAGTTATATTAATAACATAATTTGATTGACTTGTCTCAAATATTAATTTTTATTTTTCTTCCTATATGTTTTCATTTACTTATTTGATTGGTCATACTCTGCCTACTTAACATATGTCTTTATTAGTTAATGACGCTGCACTCTTCTGGGCTCTGGGCGTACAAAGACAAATCTGCATTACTCCCTAGCTGCGAGGTATTTGATGTTGGGAGAGTGGGAAAGCAAACCCAAGAATTGGAGTTTAGTGTGTTTAGGGTTTTGTCACTGGTCACATGATGGGAGCTCCGGGGTGCTGTTCCGAAACCTCAGTGGCACTAAGGGGGAAGTTATTGATTGCTTGAGTCTTGAAGTGTTATTGAGGAACAAATTAAGAGTATAGATTTGGGAGAGAAGGGGTGGCATCCCAGGAAGAAGGAACAGAATTTGTGACAACACGGGGATTTTTTTGTAGGGAAGGAATTTCCCATGTCAATTTCAAATAGGAATTTTCTTTTTAAATTGGCTTCTGTAAAGCTTTCTTTTCTTACTTGGCTTCCTTGTTAATTGCTTGCTTGATTTGATTGATTTATATTTCAAAACCATAGGCCTTATGGTATATAAGCCATTTTGAAGAGAGGCAGGAAAGCTTAAAATTTACAAAAACTTAGGTATACCAGTGCTGTGGAGAACCTGCCTGCTGCCCTTTGGAGCACAACAAGGTTATCAACTATTATGAAGTAATTATTAGATGTATGTGTTAATGTAATAAACTAATGATACTACATTGAGGTTGCCGAATTTTGGAAATGGAATATTAAATTAGGAGAACAAGCTACCTTAAAAGACTAGAGGGAACAATACCTTGAGCTCAGATAAGGCTAGGAATAATTCCTATTCTAGTTAGCCAGAGTGAAAAATCTTGTAATTCTTGGGTTATTGGGTAGTGTATGCAGACAGGTTTTGTTCCAGTAGTAGGGCAGAATTAGCCCTGAATGAATTCTGTTCTGGTACTGTGTAACAAAAAGGATCACACTTTCCAAATAACTGCATCCCAGAAGAAAGCTCAAGAACATTTATAGGAATATAAACTTTCTAGAACCCAGTAGGTAAAAGTCCAGTACCCAATCATCCACTCAAAAATTACCAAGCAGGAAGCAGGAAAATATGATTCACAATAAGGAGAAAAAGCGGGGACTAGAAACAGACCCAGAAATGACACAGTTGATAGAATTAGTGAACAGATAACCTTAAACAGTTCTTAGGACTCTATTCCATATGTTCAAGAAGCTAGAGAAAAGACTGAAATTGCATATGGTAGGTAGAGACATGGAAGATGGAGAAAGATCAAAATCAGACTTACAGAAATTAAGAACTACAATGTCTGAGATGAAAAATACCCTGGGTGGGATTAACAGCCAGAAAGAATAGCTGAAAAATTTCTGAACTTGATGAAAACTGTAAAATGCGTACATCTAAGAAACTCAGCAAACCCTGGCATAAGAAATATGAAGAAAATTACAGTAGGACACATACATTTTAATGAAATTATTTAAAACCAGTGATAAAGAGAAAATCTGAAAGATAACCAGAGGAAAAGAAAACTATTACACACAGAGGAACATAGCTAAAGATGGCAGCAGTCATCATGGTTTCTCATGGGCAGTGATGCAGGGGAGAGGAAGATAGTGGCACAACATCTTTCAAGTATTGAAAGAAGAAACTTGTCTAGAATTAAATGCCCACTAAAAATGTATTTCAAAAATGAAGGTGAAATAAAGACTTTCTCCAGATCCGCAAAAGGTGAGAGGATTCATTACCATCAGATCTGCATTACAAGAAATGAAAAGAAGGAAGATTATACCAAATGGCAATCTGGATCGGTACCAAAAAAATGAAGAGCACCAGAAATGATAATTGTGTGGAACAAATATAAATTACTTTTACTGTTCTTTAAATCTCTTTAAAATACAATGGGATGTTTAAAGCAAAAATAATAGCTGTCTATTATGAGGTAAAAGGTAATAACAATAAAACGTGGGAGGGAGAAGTGTTATATTGTAATAAGGTTCTTAAATGATACGTGCATTGGTGTAAAGCATTTGAATTAGACTGTGATGAGTGAAAAATGTGTATCATAAACTCTAAAGCAGTCATTAAAACAACATAATACATAGTTCATTAGCCAATAAAGGAGAGAAAAATGGAATCATAAGAGCAATACAGTTAACCCAAAAGAAGGGTTAGTTCAAAGAACAAATGGGGTGGGTGGGAAAGAAAGTTCAAGATGACCCCGTGACATCATTAATCACATTAGCAGTAAATAGTGTGAGCATTAAAAGGCAGACGTCAAATTGGATAAGAAAGTGAGACCCTACAAGAAATCTTTCAGTGTAAAGGCACAAAGAGGTTAAAAGTGAAAGGCTGGGGTAAGATATAGCATGCTGATCCTAATGGAAAGCTCGTTGAAATGGCAACATAAGTATCAGCCTAAGTCTGTTTCAGAGCAAAGAAGATGACCAGGAATAAAGAGGATTGTTTCATAATGAAAAAGAGATTGTCATTAAGAGAACATAACAATCCTAAACATTCGTATACTGAATAATAACTTCAAAATTCTTAAAGCAAAATTGAAAGAACTGCAACAGGTAATTGACATACTCATAGTCGCAATTTTCAACATTGCTCTCAGTAGTTAAGCAGAGAGAAAATCAGTAAGGATCTTGGCGGCTTGAATAACATTATTGAACAACTTATTCTAACTGACATTTAGTGAATGCTCCACCCAACTATAGCAGAATACACATTATTTTGAAATGAGAACAAGTCTCAATAAATTTAAGAGGACTCTAGTCAGGCCAGGTATGTTCCTCAACCATGGTGGGGCTAACAGAAATCAGGAAATCTCTAAATATGGGGAAACCAACGAACTTCCAGCTAACCCTTGGCACAAAGGAGTGATCAAAAGGGAAATTAATGAAGTATTATGAACTGAATTATAATTAAAACACAACATAATCAAAATTTGGGATGCTACCAAAGAAGAAAATATAGAGAAATTTATAGTATTAAGTGGTTATCATTAGGCAAGAAAAAGTCTCCATTCAAAGACTAGCTTCTACCTTAAGAAACTAGAAGAAAAAAGCAAATTAAAACCATAGTAATTAGAAGAAGGGAAATACTAAAGACTGGAAATCAACGACATTGAAAATAAAAAATCCATAGAAGGATAAATCTGGTTTTTAGAAGATTAGTCAAAGTGACGATTTAGCCAGAATGACCACGTGAAAAAGCAAAGCACAAATTACCAATAGAGTAATGGAAGAGATTCCATCACTTCAGATCTTACAGATATTGAAAATATAATAGATACGATATAAAGAAATACTGTGCTATAAAGAAATACCATACTATAAGGAAACTTTATACCAATAAATTCAGCAAGTTAGATGAAATAGACATATTTCTTAAAGGGCGCACACACTGCCGAAACTCAAAAAAAATTAGATAACCTGAATAGTGCTGTATCTATATAATAAATTCAGCTGGTTGTAAAAACCTTCCCTCAGAGAAAACCCCAGGCCCAGGTGGATTTGCTGGTGAATTATGCCAAACTGATTTTGCTGAAAGTGTTCCAGAAAATTGAAGAAGAGAGGGTTCTTTCCAACTCCTTATATGAAGCCAACATTACTCTGATACCAAAGCCAGACAGAGACGTAAGAATACTATAGTCCAATAATTCTTGTGAACACAGATGTAAAAATTCTTAAAATTTCAGCAAATAAAATCTAACAGTACATGTATGAAAAGGACAATGCATCATTACTCAAGTGGGGCTTATTCCAGAAATGCAGTGTTGATTTAACAGGCAAAAATGAATCAACACAGTTCACCGTATTAATAGACTAATGTGGAAAAATCATGATCTCAGTAGATGAAGAAAAAAAATTTGAGAAAATTTAACATGCTGTTGAAAACTCTTTCCGGATGGACTAGCGGGAACTTTGTTGACATGGTGAAGGGCATGTGCAGTGAAGGCCTACACCGAATCGTGTGCTTCATGGGGAAGGACTGAATGCTGCTGGCATGGCACTGATGTGCTACACTGGGAGGGCCGGCCAGAAAGAAATGAAAGGCGTCCACATAAGAAAGGAGGCAGCAAAACCATCTTTAGTAGCAAATGTCATGATCCTGTAGAAAAGCCTATGGAACTTAAAAAAGAACACCCAGATAAGTGAGTTTAACGTAGTTTCGGGGTATAACATAAATACACAAAAATCATGATCCGATTTTTTTGTAGAGAGAATGGTACATCACTGAAAAAAGACCAGAAGAATGCGGTTTTCTACGGGAGATAGGTTCCTGAATCCACCCCCTTCCCCAATCTGTAGTTTCTAACTTCTCTGCAAGTGTTTACTTCTGTGGTAATGACAGCAATAAAAGTCATTGTTTTAGAAAGAGTTTTCAGCCACGCTATGTAAATGTGATGTAATTTAGCGTTTTTCATTTTTTGGTAAATGTCATGACTTCATGAAGACTTTTACATTGAAAACGTGGGGCATTGTATTCATTTTATGTTTCTTATTCTGTCGTACCATTTTAGGTTGTTAGCTCTGCCACCCTTCACATCCTAGTATCAGGAAGGCATTGTGATCGTAATCATTACTCCTTTTTCTCATGTATTTATTGAGCGTCTCCTGTGTACCTGGTATTGGGGAATGCAGAGGTGAGGAAGACCCACGGTCTCTCAAGGCTTCCGTTCTCACCTCTTCATTATTTTCTCTCTTGACTTCTTGTATTTAAGCTTTTCTAGACTTCTTTTAGTTCTAGGAACTTGGAAAGTGCACCCCCCCCGCCCCCATTGGCTCTCATACCTGCCGTTTCTTTTGTCAGGGATACTTTCTTACCCCACCCCACGTCACTCCATACTCTTTATTTAGTTCTTAGTTTAAATGTCATTCCTCAGGGAAGCTTTTCCTCATCTGCCCAACAGGGTTATAGAGTCTGCTAGCACCTTGTACTTTCCTTTCCCAGAATTTATCACCATTGTATTTAATACTTCTTGAGTAATCACCAGACTGAAACCTTGTTGTATGGTCATATTTTCATCATTGAGTTGTTCTTCAGAGGTGGGCTTCAGTATATTTTGAGCTTGTGAGTCTCTTGGTTTATCTTACGACAAAGCAGCTTGGCCTCTGGCTGGATTAGCAGTGCAGTCCACGGCCAAGGGTTAGATGGAGCAGATCTGATTTTTAATTCTGTACCTCAAATACAACTCTTGGAATTTCAGGTAACACAGGAGGAAGGACAGCAATTAGCGCGACAACTTAAGGTAACATACATGGAGGCGTCAGCCAAGATTAGGATGAATGTAGATCAAGCTTTCCATGAACTTGTCCGGGTTATAAGGTAAGTGAAATACATCTTAGAAGTTAGTTTTAACTTATTGAATTTGACAGGTAATCACACTATGTTGTTTAAAACCATTAGCTGAAAAAGAAATTGCCACTCAGTGTTTTCTGTAAGAAAGAGGAAGCTGTATGTAGAAGTGCTTCTGTGCTAGGAGCTAATGCCCACAGCATGTCACAAATTTTAACTAAGGACATATTGTACACTGGGTACTTCCTACATATAAAACCAAAATCAGTTACATTGAAGGAGAGAGTACACGTAGGGATTTTGAGAAGAATCTATGCTGCTTTCAAAGGTGTCCGTGGAATGAAGATAGGGATGACAATAGCTAACATTTGGGTGGCAATCTCTGTCAGATACTGTGCCTCATACTTCACATGTATTACTGCACTGAATCCTCACCACAACCCAGTAAGCTAAATCCTTTGATCTGTCCTCACTTTTGGATGAGAAAGCAGGTACACAGAGGTGAGTTAACTTGCTCAGAGTTTTAGCTTTAAATGGTAGGGCTGGCACTCGAATCCATCTCTCTGATTCCAGAGCCTGTGCTCTTCAGCTTTGCTTCATCCCCGTCTCTTCCCAGGCTAAAGGGGGCCAGGTAGTATAGAGTCAGGCCTCCCATTCGTGGGGTGAAGTATGATATCACAGATAACCAAGGGGTTTTCTGTCTGTTGGCCTAGAAGGCCCCTGTGGTTCAGAAGGGGTTAATGGTACCAGGAAGCTTGAGGTGATGGGTGAGGTCACCTGGAGTTAGTTTCATGTGAGAAAGGTTGAGTTGCTTTGTAGTGGGAGGGGTTTAATTTGATTATTTTTATCCTTGGTGGCTTGGCCTCTCCTTCACCCTGGGCTCTCTAGACCTGCTAGTCTCTCTGCCTGACAGGTATGTGGAGTGAGCTGGTGTTAATTGTGTATCTAAGGTGAATCAACATCTGAGCTATGGGCTTCTTGTGCTTTTTTAGCCCCTTGCCTGGGCATTCTCTTTGTGGGGAAAGAAGAGTAAGGATTATAGTTTTTCATTTTTTAGTGGTTTGTTAAAAGTATGAGTTCCATTTTTTTTTTAAGATTTAATTTATTTATTTGAGAGAGAGAGAATGAGAGATAGCACGAGAGGGAAGAGGGTCAGAGGGAGAAGCAGACTCCCTGCTGAGCAGGGAGCCCAATGTGGGACTCGATCCCGGGACTCCAGGATCATGATCTGAGCCGAAGGCAGTCGCTTAACCAACTGAGCCACTCAGGCTCCCCACGAGTTCCATTTTTAAATGAGCACAGAGTTTCAGTTTTGTAAGATGAAGAGTTCTGGGCGTGGATGGTGGTGATGGTTGTACCACATTGTAAATATATTTAATACTATTGAAAGGTATGCTTAAAAATGGTTAAGATGTTAAATTTTGTTATATGTATTTTAACATGCTTGCGTGTGCACACAAATCAGGACTTTCTTAACATAACTTTTACTGCCTTTGGAAATATTTTGTCCTTAGTTTTGATCCTCAGAATCTGTATCCATATCCTTCAATCTGGAGTGAGGAGTGGGTTAGAGGAGGCTTTTTAAAAAAATGTTTAATTTTAATTTTATTTTTATTTTAAGTAAGCTCCACGTCCAACGTGGGGCTTGAACTACGACCCCGAGATCGAGTCACATGCTCTACCCACTGAGCCATCCAGGTGCCCCTAGAGGAGGCTTTTTTATGCCAGGCACTGATAGGCCTTTAAACATAACAAGATCTTCTTAAATCCTCATAGCAACTGTGAAAGGTAGAGTTTTATTATTCCCTTCTACAAAACTGAGGCTCCACAGAGGTCAGCTGACTTGTCTAATGCTGACTTGTGGCTAGTAAGTGGCAGAACAGGCATAGGAACTGCGTACCTCGTACTTTATATTTTACTCTAGCAATGGACGCTTCTTCTTAAGTATACCTTATAGTCATGGAATTTCAAATTGGGAAGGGAACTTAGAGGGCACTGAGTTCAGGATCTCAGTCTGAGTCAAGACTCACCTATAAGTGAGACTCAGCTCTGCTTATGCCGGTGTTGAAACATTTGTGCCTTTTTTCCCCTTGAAGATTTGCTCTGATTCCCTAGTTGAAATTCAACATTGAGAAGCATATGCACATAAATTAGGCTTGGCCAAAAATTACATATTTGTAATATTACCAGCAAGACAATTATATGTCGATTTTTCTGTCTTACAGGAAATTTCAAGAGCAGGAATGTCCTCCTTCACCAGAACCAACACGGAAAGAAAAAGACAAGAAAGGCTGCCATTGTGTCATTTTCTAAGAATCCCTTGAAGTTCAGCTACCAACTGCCAGGAAAAGCCCTCTTCTTCTCTCCTTATGGTTTCCGTCACATCACCTGGGACCTTTCTAGCCTTAGACAGACGATCACCGTGGTAGCCTTAGACCTAGAAGCTGGCTAATCCTTTCTGTGAAGCTAATCCTATGGTCATTTCAAGACAGATTTAAAAGAAACACTAAGGCTGCTTCAAAGATTATCTGATTCCTTAAAAATACTGATCTTTATACACAGACACATTTCTTTTTTAAGGGCTTACATTTTAATGGGGATGAATCAGTTTTGGAACCTAAGCTGTTTGCCAAGCTGAAGTCATAGGTTGTGAAATAACTTTTAACTTCTGGAATCATATTTCCTATTGTTACTCTAAATAGAAATGTAAGGAGTTTTTTTAAAATGTGAATTTTTGCCTATCTTTAAAAATTTTGATGTCAACTTTAGTTAACCTGAAATACACTGAACTGAACCACAAAAAATGAGACATCTCAGACCTTTATTGATGCTACAGCCTTTGTTTTCCAGTGGCCAAAATACCAAATGCCTATTGTATTTATAGGTTAAAAACTGCATATGAAGCCTTTATTAAGTGCTCCACTCCTGAAGAGGATAGTAATGTTCTGTGTGGCCAAATATTTGGACTTACTCTGAACTTAAGGCATTTCAGTGTTCTTAGTTTTTTAAGTTAACTCTTTTCACAGCCATGTGGAGAGTAAAAATAAATAATTTCTGTCTGTCTTCCTTTTCAAGTATTTCTGGATAAGGGATTCAAAAAAACTAAAACTGTTTTTGTTTGTAATATAAAATATGGAATTGATCTTTCCGAGGTCAGAGATGATTAATGTTTTTGCTATATACTTTTATACATTATTTTCTTATCAAACTAGTTAACAAGTATTTTTATATGTTTGTAAGCAAATATGCTTTCACAGCATACCTTGTGTATATGTAAAGATAAGTATTTAATTCTCACTGTTCACTTTTAACTGACAAAGAAAAAAAAAACAGTGAAAACTACAGAAACTGTGGTAGAACTTTACTTGCCGTTCTGGTCCTGGTCCTGGTGGCGCTCACCTCTGGCCGATCACGTACCTGCTCGAGAAACCTCCTCCATAGATTACAACAGGATGAGAATCTGAAGTCACTTTTGATACCCTGTACTAGGTATTGGCTGTTACATCAAGTAGTAAGTGTAAAACTTTTAATTGACAATTAGTATAACTGTGGATGGCTTCTGACTTTGTTTTTAATTCTGTGGATTGTGTTTAAACAATTCAAAAGTTTGTTCCTGATTGTGAGATACTAAGTGGTATTGCACAGTTGTCACTTTATTGAATGTGTACAACAGTCCCATGAAGTTGATAAAGCGTACCCTTGTATAGCTTCAGGTGCTAGAATTAAAATTGATCTGTTATCACAAGATAAGGTTTGATGACTTGTTATTTTGGTGGTTTCTTGAAGGAATGAGTGTTGGAAGAAACTTATTTTAGTAGCTAGTTCTGTGCCTTTTTCTGACAGTGCCTTAGGGTTTGAATCTAAAAATCAGTATTAGTTATTTAGCAGGTGAAATTGAAGTGAAATGGCTTGGTGTTCTTAGGGATTTCCTGAATATTTTCTTGAGTTGGTGTTTCTTAAACGTTTTCTGTGAAGTGCCCCTGACAGAAAACCCATCTCTGAAGGAGAGAGGAGGGTGAATACATACACATATACTCCTCTGAAGATGAAGCTTAAAACAGCTGAAGCAAAACACACACATTTATTTGAATGCTTATTAAAATTACCACCCAGGAAGGTAGTAACCCATAGTTATCGTGTGGGTTTTAATACTATAGTTCTATTGCATATCCTTGTTAGGACTTTCATTTGGGAACATTTTTTATTTATCATAGGTAACTTCAGATAACAAGAGATTGTCTATATAATAGGTAGATTTAATGGCAAACCTTTAATTTTATTCTGAATAGATGATTTATAGCGAAGCAGTTTGAAGGTTAACATCAGTTTACTTTTTTTTCCTCTCTGTGCTTCACTTTGGATACTTTTTATTGCTACATCTTCAAGTTCCCTAACCTTTTCTTCTTCTGTTGTTTCATCTGTTGTTAATCACATTTAATGAATTTTTCATTTCAGACGTGATTTCTTTTTTCTTCTATAGAAGTTCTGTTTGGCTCTTTTTTACATCTTCCATCTCTCTCACTGTGCTCATGTATTTCTCTTATCCAGCCCCTCTCAGCTGAGTTCCTGGGGAATTGAGTCTAATACCTATCTGTGGTATGCAATGAATTAACTAACTTCTCTTCAGTGCACCCACCTAGATGGGTGGTTCTAGCTGTGTATCATCCTTGGGAGAATTGAAAAAGGCTGCTTTGAATATTTCAACGTGGTTATAATGGCTGTTTTTAAATGCCTTATCTCTATAATTTTTGGATCTGTTTCTGTTACTGATTTTTCTCTAGTTATGGATCACATTTTTTTTTTTGCATGTATAGTAAGTTTTGATTGGATGCTGGACATTGTGTATTTGTTGGGTGCCTAGATTTTGTGGTCTTCATCTAAGGTTTTCACCCCCCCCCCGTAGTTAATTTACGTGTAGTTCAGTTTAATCCTTTCAAGGCTTGCCTTTAAACTTTACACAGTCTCAAGTATCTGCCCCCACACCCCCCCCCCCGCCCCCCGCCCCCACAGGATGGTTTAGCTCTACTACTAAGGTGTGGCCCTCTTAGTGTCTCTACTGAATGCCCTGTGTAATCAGTGAGGACTCTCCAGTTTGGCTAATGGGAACCAAACAATTCCCAGCCCATGTGAGCTCTGGGGAACCATTCTATCCATAGCTCCTGGATCATTCTTTGCCCAGCCTCTGGAGTTTCATTCTATACATGTATATCTTAATATCTAGCAAAAACTTGGTGACCCTATGCATATTTTTGGAGTTCTTTTTTTCTGTGTAGCTCTCTCCCCTCCAGAACTTTGTCCTGCAACTTTCAGCTGTCTCAGACTCCCGGTGTCCGGGACAGATCTCCAGGGTCTGTCTTTTCAGCTTAGGGAAGCATTTCTGCCCTGCTTGGGATCCCCCATCCTTTCTGCAATCTGGAATGTGCCTCTAGGCAGAAAGGGCAATCTTAAGGCTTACCTTTTTGTTTCTCTTTCATCAGAGATGGTAGTCCTGTGCTATCTGGTGCATAATGGCTGAAAATAGGTGTTTCACGTATTAACTCCAATTTTCTGGTTGTCTAGGGTAGGGGGGTAAATCTGGTTCCTGCTACTTCTCTATTGGAAGCTGAAGTTTCTCCCATGTGATACCTATCATACAATCAGAGGTGCCTTGTAGCCCTCTTAATTTATGACTTGAAATCTTTTTTTTTTTTTTTTTTTAAGAATGGCCAGTCTTGTGACATGAACAGTCCTTGTCTGTATGACCATTGTTTTTTTCCTCTATAGTTGGGGGATTGGCAAATTGTTTTTTTTGCAAAGGACCATATGGTAAATAGAAATATCATCTTGGGTTTTGTGGGTTATACGGTCTCTGTCCCAGCTACTCAGCTCTGCCATCGTAGCACCAAAGCAGCCTTAAACAGTGTATAAATGAATGAATGTGGCTCTGTTCCAATAAAACTCTATGTGGGGACATTGAAATTTGATTTCATATCATTTTCATGTCATGAAATATTAATCTTGTGAATTTTTTAAAAAATTCATTTAAAATTGTAAAAACTATTCTGTACAGATGGCAGATTGGATTTGATCTGTGGGCCATGGTTTGCCAATCTTGCTCTATAGCACATGTAGCATTTGAGATTACATTCCCAACTTTAGAATCTCTTCTCTTTATATATGTGAAAATTCTTTCGAACAGTATTTCCCGAACTGAGAGTCATGAATTTCTGTCCTAGGAATTTTGTCTCTGTAATATTTGTTTAGGGATTTATAGTATTTCAGGGTTGGACGTTATGCCTTGTTGACATACATCTTACACTGATGATTCCTCTAAATTTGGGGCTTCAAAGTTTTATCATATAAATTGGTCCCTTTATCATTTGACTTTTAAAATTTGCTATAACAAGGTTCTATATACATCAGGTCTACCTTTTTCCTCTTCTGACTTTTCATCACCACTAGTTTTCTTTCTTTTCCCATTCCTGTATATAAATGACCCCATTAAACAGATAGCTGGCAAATAAATAGGATGAGATGATGATAAAGTGGTTACTTTCAATATCACTTGACCACTTAAGATTACTTAATGAGTAACTGCATATAAAGTGTCAAGGAGCCTTTTAGAAAAAAAGGTAATTTGAACAGATGTCTTTCTGCAGGACTTCATTAGGTGTTCTGGGAAATGGGTAAACGGGGAGTGTTTCCTTCCTACAAACTTTGGTTATCTAGTGGAGGAAGACTATGAGTGAGAAGACAAATACCAGGGCTGTAGTTAAAGCAGAGTGAGAAGCGTTCACAGAGCTGTTCGGTCCTGCGGGTGCTATCTGTTCCATCTGGAAGATCTGAGGGAGCTTCTTAATTAGAAGTGGTGCTTTGGTCAGAGCTTGATGGATTGGTGGGATCTCAGATGGGGAGGAGAGGAGAAGAGAGGTGGTGGGAAGAAAGGCTGGGGAAGAGTCTGGGCAAAGATACAGAGTTGGCAGAATGCAGGGAGTATTCTGGGATTGGAACCTTAATCTAAAAGGCTTTTAAGTGCAATGGGAAAAAATAATGATAAAGTAGACTGGGCTTGGGTTGTGGAGAGCTTTAAAAATAGGACGGCCCTTCTGTATGTAATGGGGAGCTGCCAAGGGTTCTGAACAGGGAGTGCCTGTACCTAATCTAGTGGTACGGATGACAGAGCAGTGCGGCTTTGAGGAAGGGTGGTCAGGTAAGAGGTTATTCGAGTCATAGACTCTGTCTCTTTCCAATTTGTTCTGCCACCTCTGTTATTGCAATGGCTTTTGAAGTAGTCTTTTTATGTGCATTTCCCCCCCACAAAGCTGTTCTGTAAATACAGCTAAAGGGATCTTTTTTAGCCCATAAATTAAATGTTACACTACTGCTTAAAATCTGTCATCACCTCAGTGCACTTGGACTAGTATCCAGATTCCTTCCCATAGTGTACAAAGCAAGCCCCTTGCAGGATCTGTCCTCTCCTTGCTTCTCACACTCAGGCTGATGTACTTTCTTACACCCTGTAGCATGCTGGGGTTTCCCAGACTGTTGACTCACTTGACTATTCCAGTTAGGTGTTTCGTCCTTTTGCTTTTATTTTAGATGCCACCTGCTCAGAGAGCCCTCTAAGACCAGCTCCCCATAGCAACGCTTTGCCTTGTATTTACTTAGGGACACGTAGACATCTGTGATGATTTTGTCTTGTCTGATCTGTACTTGAGTGTCGGAGGCTCTGTGAGGGCAGACGTACACCTGCTCTGTTTACTGCTTTAACCCACATTGCCTGGCATGTGCAGGAAAACCATTTAATGAATGAGTAAGGCACACAGGCAACTCTAGTGGTAGAAATACATGGTGATTATGGCAGTTACATGCAGGGTGAGTCCAGGAGGCATTTGGGAATGTGGATTGGAGCTCCAAAGAAGAGGCTAGGACTGCCAAGTGCAGGTTGGGAATTTATCTATTTTGATCTGGTGATTGCAAGAGGTGGGAGTGGATTGAAGTAGAAGGAGTTTATTTGAGAGAAGATCCAAGGGTAAAACTTTTGGGGAAGACGAACATTTGGGGATAAAATAGTAAAAGGCAGAAAGCCAAGAGAAGCAGCGGGAAACTGGAGAGAACTAGGAGACTATTGTTAAAGAAGCCAAGGGGTGGTCAGAAGCTGTGAGTGCTGTACAGAGATTGGGGTGGGGGGGTGGGGGGCAGTAAGGGGCAGCGGTGATTGTGTAGATGTTCCTGATGACTTTGAAAGTTTTGTGTCAGTCATCTGGTTGTGGGAACCAGATTGTAATGGGTTGTGGTGTGATTGGAGGGCAAGGAAGTGGAGGAAGTGTGGGCTACCATTCTGAGAAATTCTCTGGCAAAATCAGAGGGTGATGGGGCAGTTACCGTGCTTGCACAGGGTCGGCTGTTAGAGGAGTTAGAAGAGCCAGGGCATGGTACTTAATCATAGATAAGTAGGTATACAGGTCTGGAAGTAGGTATTGCCGTGTAGACATGGATGCTTTGGAGACATTCAGAGGCTGGCATCCCTTTTTGCCTGGGTACTGAGAATGGTGAGCAGCGCTGCCCTTCTCACACTGTCTCCGGTGAACGGCCAGTTGGGAAAATGGTTCCTCCCTGCTGCTGTGGAACGATACTTTTGCTAAATGTAATTTAAAAAACCCAACTCTTAGAAAAATGATCATACTCTTGGATAATTGTGGCAATGTCAAATTACCATAAAAGTTTCTGAACACTCGTTTTCAAATTTTGTATCTCGTTGTAGGCTGGTGACGGTTGGTGGACGTTCTCAGGCTGCACGTCTCTGCGTAGCGCTAATGTAGTGGGTAAGGGAGCGGCAGATTGAGGTATTTTTCACAAGTGCTCCTTCTGACTTCCCAGATAGGCTCGTGAATTCCAGGGGAAGAGCCCAGTAGGATATGCTTGCCTCCTAAAAACACAGACTCTACTTTTATATTTTTACAGAAAAAAATACAGACTACTTTTGTAAATGTCAAGTGTTGTAAAGGAGTCCATGGTCTTGAATAGGATGTTTGCCGTTGTCCCTTCTGCTAATACTTAAAATTATTTGAAGTAAAGGAAAACTGTTCAAACACATTAACAGTTAAAATCTGAGGACCGTTAAATATGAGAAGTCCTCGAATATGAGAACTATTACCAGTCAGTTCTAAAGCCAGGAAGTGGTTAAGAACATATTTCATGAGAATTTAGAGCAGTATGAGAAAATGTTAATGAATGCTATCTTATGTTCAACATTATAAATGGTAAGTGAAAAATCTGAAGTTGCATTTTGGTCTGATGAGAGCCAGGTTAAAAGTATTGCATGTATATTTTATTTGTCAGGACATTTTCAGTTCTAGGTGGCAGAAACACAAGTCAGGCCAGCTTCAACACAGAGTGGGATTTACTGGTTTCTGAAGAAGTGGGGGGCTGCTGAGGTGAAACTGGCATCCAGGGACTCCTCTGTCAGCATGCAGTCACGACTCGTTCTCAGGATGAGAACTGGCTAAACTGGGGAGGTGGGGCGGAGAAGTCCTTTAGTGTAAGCCTGCCTGTGTCAGAGCCCGAGCCAGAAAAGGGGAAGTACCTGGCCCCCGCTCTCACGGCTCCTCAGGACGACAGCAGTGGTTTGAACACAGGTTCCCTGTGCTCAGCCATGGTAGGACTTCTGCTTCTCTGCCCCGCTGAGTGTATAAAACCTTCCAAACCCACGGGGATCTAAAGCAGGGACGCCATTATTTAAATTTGACATTTTAGTACAGATCTTTTGCTCACAGATTTCAAAGGATTTAAATTGAAGAATTATCTTCGTGCTCATTAGCATTCAGTTGCTATTTATAGTTTTACAGCAGCTCACTCATTTTCAAAAGGGATTAATTTCACTCATTCTCCCTACTTTTGGGCAATATGAAGAATAAAATCAATCATTGTATTATTAAAATTAATAGCACCTAATAACCAAAGAGTGGAATGAGTGTGTCTTCCTTGATTCTGTGTTGTAATTAGGGATTAAACATGTATGTTTACTCTTATTTGGACAGTAGTGTCCATTTCTTTAGGGTGTAAATATTTAACGGGGGGGGGTAAGGGGACTCACCATACAGTTCTGGTACACTATAATATTTAGCTCCTTTAGTCTGTTGCCTGAAACATGTGGGCTGTTTGTTAGGTCACAGAGATCATTTGATACAGAGAATTATTGTGTATTGACATTTAGCCACGGATTTGACCTGGACTAAGTTTCTGGAGAATTGTCCTGTGGGAATGTGTAATGTACTCTTACTTCCCATAAGAAGTATACGGACTTTTGAATATGCCTAAGACATGTTTAATACACAAAGTCTAAATTATAAGCACAGCACGAAATCTTTTTTTTTTTCAGTTCTGGGTCTGAAGAAGCCCAGGCTTTATTCTCTTTTGCTACAACAAGATTTCCTTCAATTAATGCAGTGGTAAGGAAGGTGGCAGGTGAGTGACCCATTGTCTGTCTTCTGTAATAGATCTCTGAACTCATTGTCCTCTTAAAATGTGGATGTAAATTGGGTTACAACTGGTTTGACATTGATAAAAATATATACAGTTGTAGCTCCTCTTTATGTGGCGGTTCCTACTGGATATCTTATCTCTTTATTATCTTAAGTGCAAGTTGAAACCAATTTCATTTTTGTAGGAAAAAGTATTTCCAAAAGGATTGGTTAGCCAGGGAAACTATAAACTACCTAACCCAAGACTTTGGTAAGAAAGAGATTTGATGCTTCTTATGAATTCCTCCTTGCAAGAGAAATAATACTTATGTAACAAGAAACAGGTTACCCATTCTCAGCCATTAACCAGTTACCTGGTTTTAAGTCTACACAATTAGGATTTAAAATGTATCCCGTAGAGACCTGATAAGAACATGAGACACCAGGGTGGCTTGTCCTTAGACTTAGGAATTACTGACTTGAGGAACTTTGATTTTCATGGGTTGAAAATAAGTATGCCTCTAGATGGCCAAGAATAATGTTGCACAAGTGGGCAGATTCTATATCAAGATTTTCTGTCCTAATTAAACCTTTTAACTTCTTTATATTATGCTCCTTTGTGGGGCAAGATAGCAATTCATTTAAGGGTTACAAGAATAATATTGGAAACAACTCAAAAGTTCCAGAAGACTCAGGGATGTGGTAATAATGGTCCCACTCAAATGAGGGAGCAAAAACTGTATCTTTTGCTGAATGTGATTCAGGTGGATCACTGGAAAGGGCCCAACCTTCTGAACACTTTTAATTAGTTTAAAAACACGGAAGACCGGCCCAAAGGAGTTTTTTATTGAAGATTCAGGGCTATATCATATATATGTTGTGTTTGCAAATATTCTGATGTGTTGAATGCAAATTCTTAAAGTAGTGTATTCAAAAACATTGTATACATCTCATCCATGATACATATTTGGATTAAGCATAATGAAAACCTGCAACAGAAATGAAACAGTTTTAACAATAAATGAAGGAGTAAAAACTGCTGCTGTACTCAGTTCAGTAAAATGTCTTCTTACACAAATTCTTGGTAGTCAGAATCCCTGAATTTGATGCTTTTGAGTGCTTGTAAGGGGATGGAAAACCATGGCCTTGCCCACACATGTGTTGGAGGACCAGAGCCCTGGTGTGAAGAGCCCAGGTAAAGTTTGGCTTTCCCCCCAATTTTCCTACCCGGCCCGATTCTGTAATATTCCTTTCTCTCTCAATCTGTTTTGCTTGGTCTCTGAAACACTTTTCTATGTATAAAAAAACTTTATGATTAAAAAAAAAAACCCTATAAAGTATAGATAGTATTTTTGTTCGAACAGTGGCTTGGTGGGATGTGGGCAGACGTATAATTAAACGATGTTTTCTTGGTAGAACTGGTTTGAAAATTTAAAAGTCTAGATATGTGTCAGAAGATTTTAAAAGCGCAGGCTTGGGACTGCTAGAGAGGCCAGTTTTGCTGCCTTGGCGTTGGTTCTAGTAAGTATGGGATGTCAGAAGGTTTATAGGGCTGGCTTCCCAGGAGAATTGTGGCCAAAAAAAGCCAGGGAAAAATACTTTCTAGACTGAGTGCCTTTTAGCTCAGGTGTAAGAACTGGTGACCTTACGTCCCAGTAAAGCGGCCATTATTTCCTTTCTCTGGGCTTTGGGCACCACTATTGGGAGGGGAGGTAAAGGTGTTCAGAACTTCAGAATTTCTGAAAGAAAAGCCATCCTCTATCAGTGCTCTTCACGTCTACCAGCTCTGTTTTCCTCACGTGGAGACTTCAACAAAAGACCTAAAGTTCCACTAAATGAAAGGACATGGGCAAACAGGAGGTTCACTACATGAACGAGCAGGCCAAAGGTGAGGAGAGGAATCTGCGCTCTCTACCAGAGCAGGATGGTCTCCTCCCTGCTGTACCCTCGCTGTACCCCGAGGCCGAGGCATGGGAGTCCCTTCCCGCCCCAGCTGCCTCTCCCGGTGGAGGAGGCCAGGCCTCTGTGTGCTGCCCCGGTGGATGCTCCAGAGGGACACATTTCTGTTGAGGACAGGGGCTGCTGACACGTCTTCTGTGCTGGAGGAGGGCCAGCAGGGGAGGAGGGAGCCCCACGCATCCTGTGCCTACCAAGCCGTGGACAGAAAGGAGGTCCCCGGCCTCCACAAGACTACTGGGCAAACCAGACTGCAGAAATGAAGACTAGTGGATATGATTTAAATTGCCTTAAACAACAAGCAAACAGATACTCCAGCCATTGGCGACTGTGCAGATCTAGGGTGCAGCCTGGACCACTTAGACCCTGGCTAACAAGGGTGCACATTGCACGCTCTGATCTCCTTCTTGTCCTTGCAGCTGCTAAACTGGGAGCTTTTGAACCTCTTCTTGACAGTCATGTAGCGTTCCTGGATCCCGCCGCCACACAGTTTGGTGCACTCTGACCAGGCTGTCCACGGGCGCATCCTACAGCCTGGAAGCACGGGAAAGCCCAGTTAGGGCAGCAGAAATTGGGAGACCATGCCGAATGCTCAACACCAGTACACAGCTGTCAAATTGAGGGGTCTGGGCTTCCCTGCTCTTGAGTGAAATGATGGGTTGAGTTAAACAATGATTAGAGTCCTACGAGGGACTGTCCGCCTCTCTGTGACAGACTGCCAGCCTCTCTGTGACAGACTGCCAGAAATGACTGTAAATGCTTTGCAGCATTTCCCATCAAGGGGCAGAAGTCCACATCTCCACCTCTAGAGTCGGGGCTGGGCTATAGGATTTGCTTTGGCCCATGGGACATGAGCAAACAGGACTTGAAAAAAAGCTGCTGGGAACACTTCCACCACCATGTAAACAAGCCTGGCTAGAATGCTGGAGAGGCCAAGTGGAGAGAGGTTCCGGGCAGCCCTTCGGAGGCCCTAGGAGTGCAGGTCCAGTTGCAGGTGAGGCTGGTCTAGACCTTCCAGCTGACAGGAGCTTCATGGGTCTCAGCAAGACCTCAGAAGATCATCCAGCTGAGCCAGCCCAAGTCACTGACCCGTAGAATCATAGTGATTTTTCTGGGGTGGCTTGTAGATGCAATTAACCACTTTCTCCTAATGCTTTGTTCCCTCTGTACTTGGCCTCCTAAATGCCAAGTAAACTCAAGTATAATTTAGTATTTCCCCTGCACAGATAAATATGCCTGCCTTAAAGAAAACCGACTGAGCTACCCAAGCGCCCCAGGGAAGTTAAGTGTCTGACTCTTGAAATTGGCTCAGGTCATGATCTCAGCGTCATGAGATTGAGCCCTGCATCAGGCTCTGTGCTCAGCGGGGAGTCTGCTTGAGCTGCTCTCCCACCGAGCTGCACCCCTGCCTTCCCACTTGCTCGTGTGTGTTCTCTTGTGCTCTTGCTAAAACAAAAACACCTTCCCTGACTCCCAGAGGTTAGATCTTAAAAAAAAAAAAAGTTTCCATGGCCCTCTAGGTTACTCTTGTACAACCAAGCACATTTATGATTATCCATTCAATACTATGCTAAGTTTCCTGGAGAAGACCATGGCACAGTGCCTGCTTGGCACATAGTTGGGCTTAATGAACGTTTGTTGAGTGGCTGACTACTGTCCAACAGACAACAGTTTGATATGTGCACAGCTCCTTAACAGAAAGGTAGTGGAGCATTTCCTAGGTGGAAGTGAAATGTCTTGAGAAAAAGGTGTAACTTGAGCTGTGGTTTGTTTGTTTGTTTTTTTTTTTAGGTTTTATTTATTTGACAGAGACACAGAGAGAGGAAACACAAGCAGGGGGAGTGGGAGAGGGAGAAGCAGGCTTCCTGCCAAGCAGGGAGGCTGATGTGGGGCTCGATCCCAGGACCCTGGGACCATGACCTGAGCTGAAGGCAGACGCTTAACGACTGAGCCACCCAGGTGCCCTGAGCTGTGCCTTTTAAAATAGAAACTCAGCATACCCATTAACCTTCAGTTTTACATGGTATCTTCCTCACCCACTCCAGGGAATCTAAACACCATCAATCAGTCTGTACCCAAGACTGAACCATGAATCTTTCCAACTCATTTAATCTGTTTGCCAATGAGAGTGCAGTCCTTGCCTCTGGGCCAGCTTATTCAACAGTGAAGCCCCCGTTTTTTTTTTTTTTAATGCTGGAGTAGGGGACACAGATTTTCCTGGGCTACCAACCGAATTGGCCTTTGTGCCTCTGTTTTTGCCACCTCCAAACCACTCAACACAGGTCAGTTAAAGTCCCTCTTGCTTAGAGCCGCCTTGCACAATCAAGTCTCAAATCTTCAGCAGGCCACTGGACTTTTTATGGTCTGGTGGTACCCCCCGTCCCCGGCCCCGCCTGATTTCCTGCCTCTTCTCTTGGGCTCTGCTCCATCTGCCTCTGTTTCATTGACCCTCTCATGCTCTTGGGCACTTCTCTGCCTTTGCAAGTACTGTTCCCTGCTGCCTGGGATGCAAACCCCTATCACTTCAAGACCCACTCTCACTTCCCCTGCTTTGACATTGCCCTGCACTCCAGCCTCCGGTTTAGGAGCAATACCTGGGAACTGCTCGCCATCAGACTCTTCCCGCAGCTGGTCACTCCTCCGGCTCTCTCGGGCCTCCCTCCAGCGCAGCTTCTGGATGGATGGATTTTTCAGGCATTTCCGGATGCGGCACTTTTTCCGCTGCACAGTCTCTGGGCAGGGTGCACCTCCAAACTGAGGCTCCATTTCGATCATCCGGGTTCGAATCATGTGGCCTTTCCCGCAGGACTTGTTACATGCTGACCATTGGGACCACTCGGTGAGCTCACAGTCAACAGCTGGCGAGACACAGATGGGCATGAGTGTAGCTCATTCCTGTCTGAGATAGCATATGGCCCCTTACATTTTACTTTGAGCATCTCAACCCAAGCCTGTGAGAAATGCAAAGAAGGTGCCGTTATTCCATTTTACAGAAGAAACTGAGGCTTCCAGAGGCAGATGGACTTCATCCAGCCCGCATGGTTGGTGAGCCGTAGAGGCAGGATTGGTGCCCAGGTCTTCATCAACATTTTATGCCCACATGACAAAATGCTTTGGGGGGAACTTGGAAAACATGTTCAGAGCCCTCCTGCCCTGCCCTGTAGCTAGAGTATTGTCACATCAGCCTCTGGTGGCATAGAATAGCCTTCCACAGTCCCAAGGACTTGGATTTTCTCAGGGAAGGTACAGCTCACTGGTGCTTTCACAGCTGACCCCAGTGGACCAGTACCCAAGGCCCTTGTGACCTCTGCAGTAAGACCCCATAACTTCTCTTGTTCGCCATCCTCCTGGGTCCGATATGTGGCTGTTTGTGCAAAAAACATAGGAGCTGGAAATGGGAAATTCAGTAGAGAAAAAGGGTGAGAAGAAATGGTGTCTTATGGCTTATCAGGGTTACAGGATCCAGCAAATTCTTGTTACTAAGCCAGCATCTCACAAATGTAGAGGGGAAATAACCCAACAGTCTGATTCTCAGGCTGTGACCTAAGGAGGCAAAGACTCCTCACTGGCTTTGCAGAGTGTAGATCCAGGCTGGATCTAGGAAGAACTCATTTTGGTCAGTAGTTTTGGGCCTTTCTCCCTGTGAGCTCAGGTAGCTTTTTTATCTGTAAAATGGGGATGATGGTATTTTTTTGTATTGGGTTGTGAGGATTAGGTGAAATGCATCCAGCCCAGTTTCCGGCGCACAGTAAATGTTCATCTTCTCCATTCAATGAACCTGTGAATGTATGTTTACATGGTTAGCTATCTCGGTCAGAAGTTCTGGAGCCCCAACTCTGGTGAGCTGGGTTGCACACAGGGTCGATCTTAGTTATTAAAAGCCTCAGGTTCAGTTTGATAGTCTGGGTGTTCTCCACACATGACTGAGTCCAGCTGGACCCGCTCAGGAACTGTAATGTGGAACATCAAGTGAGGCCTATGCTTGTCAGGTCTAGTGCTTGACACATTGTGCCAATTACGTGGTTTAACCCACAGAGCGACCTAGGAAGTGTGTCCTGCTGTTTTACAGATGTGGAACAGGGATGCTAAGTTATCTGCTGAAAGTTGTGCAGCCTATAAGGGACAAAACTGGGATTTGAACCCAGGGAGGCAGCCTGAGTAATAACAAGGAAGAGGGAGCACGAAAGACCAAGTGCGTTTCAGAGGAAGCCAGAAAACAGATCCTAGCAAGCGAGTCTGACTTTCTACCTCCTAAAAGGGAAGCTCGCTTGGAGGACTAGCCAGAAAAATGGGCTCTCTCCTTGGAGGTTAGTACCTGCAAAATACAGCTCATCCCAGGGGTAGGGTCGGGTGGGTGGGGGGGAGTTGGGGTCAGGCATTGAGCCTTTCATGGTTTGGCTTAGCAAGGCTGCAAATATACAGGAGTCACTGATTTAATGTCCACCCTCTGGTCAGGGGTAAATGGTCCCAGGGAGAAGGAAGAGAAGTAAAAAGCAAGGAAAACCCATGGATCAGACAGTTGCGGGGGTTGCGGGGAGGGCAAGCCCTACGTGATAAGGCATCTTGAGCCTGTGCTGAGTGTTTTCCATTCTAGTCTCCTCTTTGGACTTCATAGCAACGTGTAGTTGGGGTGTTTTGTAGCTGATAGTGGAATCCCCTCTTGCTACTGAGGAGATTGAGAGTTCAATAGCTTTGCTAACACCGAGATCCAGAGCCCACGCGCTTTCTTCCCAGCAGACAGCTCTACTACAGGACCTGGCAGTAGGACCCCCACCCAGTACTGGGTAAGAGGAGAATGGGGGTGGGAGTTGGGGGACACCGGAGCCCCAGGACTTACGGCATTCAGGCAGCATGCACTTTTCCACCTGCTCCAGCTCCTCATTACAGTCCCCGAGTTCAGCCAGAGACTTGAGCATCCGCTGGCGGGTCCGCATGCCCTTCCCACAGGTCACACTGCAGTCACTCCACTCAGACCATGCGGACAGCAAGCAGGGGATGGTATCTAGGCCAAGAGCCAGGTTTGCCTCTGAGAACAGGCTCCTTTTACTTTCTCTGTTCTCCTTTTTCCCCCTACCCCTTGTCCACAACTCTGGCCCCTGGAATCAAGTGAAATGGACCGATGGCTTCAGAAAACCCAAGGGACCCCACGGAGCAAGAACTGGCTCAGCAGAGTACTGCTCTTGTCACTCTCCTGCATCTCCCCTGGGGCTCAGGACATCAGATTAATTCAGTAATATGAATACCCAAGTCCCCACTTGAAACACCACCCACTCCCCAAGAATTGTGCAATATAGTTTTGGACACTTGGTGAAATCCTAGAATGTCCATGTACTTGTGTGCATATGTATGCTTGTATACTGATGTGTGGGCCTTTGTACATTTGTGCATAGAGCTGGGGTTGTAATGTGTTATGAGGCCAGGCAAGTCCCATGCAGAACAAGAGTGGGGACCTATGACCTGTGGACTGGATGTCCTGCCTGAATGTTACTCTACAACCCCTCCCCCCACCCCGACAACCAAGAAAATCTGGGGTCCCATAAAACAGCTGCAGGTAAATGCTTTCCAGAGGCCAGGAGTTTGCCATCTCAGCACTGCTCAGAATGTCCCTCAAGGGAGGCCCCTCTCTCTGGGTCTGCTTGATGGCCCTTATCTTGCAAGGACAGTGTGCCGTATTTCCTCCCAGCACCCGCTCAGCCTCTGGCCTTGTTGCTGGGGGATAGGAAGGGTGCTGGGATCCTCCACACCACCCCCATCCCCTGCCCCACGCCCACTCACGACACTCGGGCATCATGCACTTCTCTGCCTGGGATGTCTCGGCCTTGCACATGGAGCCGTCCGCCGGGCTCATCTTGACCATGCGGTGCCGCTTCTTCATGCCCATCCCGCAGGTGGCGCTGCACTCATCCCACTCACCCCACTCGGTCACCAGGCAGCTGCTGGGAGCTGGAAGGCCAGCCCTGTTGGAATCGCGGCTACGGCCTCGGCGCCCCCGCCCCCCGCACTTACTGGGTGCCCCTACTCACAGCACTCCTCGTTGACCGTGCACTTCTCCGTCTCCTCCGTGGGCAGCGTGCACACAGAGCCATCCTCAGGGAACTGCTTCACATACCTCTCCCGGGACCGCATGCCCATGCCACAGGAGATGCTGCAGGGTGACCAGGTGATCCACTCGGACATGGTGCAGGTGGAGCCGTCTGCAACACACGAGCAGACGCTGTGGCCTGTGCGCCCAGCTCCCCAGTGCAGGGATCGAGAAGGAATGGGCTGGCTTTTCCATTGCATATTCTTGCCTCTTTTGTCCAAGATTAATTCCCCATATAATGAATTTGTTTCTGGGTTTTCTGCTCTGTTCCACTGATCTACTATAGGTCTTTTTGTGCTAGGACATGGTTTTGAAGGGGAAAAAGTTTCTTCAACAAATGGTGTTGGGAAACTGAACAGCTACATGCAAAAGAATGGAACTGGACCCTTTTCTTACACCATACACAAACACTCAAAATGGATTAGGGACCTAAATGCGACACCTGAAACCATAAAAATACAAAAAGGACAGGCAGTAATTTCTGATAATCACTGTAGCAACATTTTTCTAGATAGGTCTCCTGAGGCAAGAATTAAGAGCAAAAATAAACTATTGGGACATCAAAATAGAAGCTTCTGCACAGCAAGGCAAACAACAAAACCAAAAGGCAAATGGGAAAAAATATTTGCAAATGACCTCTCGGATAAAAGGTTAGTATCCAAAATAGATAAAAAACATAAAACACCCCCAAAATTAACAAATGGGCAGGAGACATGCACAGACATTTCTCCAAAGAAAACCTACAGATGGCCAACAGACCCATGAAAAGATGTTCAACATCACTTATCAGGGAAATGCAAATCAAAACTACAATGAGCTATTAACATCACACCTGTCAGAATGGCTAAAATAAACACAAGAGACAAGTGTTGGCAAGGATGTGGAGGAAAAGGGAACCCTTGCGCACTGTTGGTGGGAATGCAAACTGGTACAGCCATTCTGGAAAAGAGTATGGAGGCTCCTGAACAAGAAATATCATATCCAGTAATCACACTACTGGGTATTTACCCAAATAAAAACCCACTAATTTGAAAGGATATATGCACTCCTATATGTACTGTAGCATTATTTACAATAGCCAAATTATGGAAGCAACCCACGAGTCCATTACTTTGGTGAATGGATGAAGAAGATGTGGCATATGCATGTAATGGAATATTCTTCAGCCATAAGACCGAAGGAAACCTTGTCAGTTCCAAAAACATGGATGGAGCCAGGGAGTATAATGCTAAAAATAAGACAAATCCCAGAGAATTTCACTTAATGTGGAATTTCAGAAACAAAAACGAAAAAAAGTCTTACTCGGTTTATCTCTTAACCTTAGAGAAACTGGTGGTCACCAGAGGAGAAGGGGGATGGGAGAAACAGGTGCAGGGGACGAAGTACAGTTACCACGATGAGCACTGAGTAATGTACAGAATTACTGAATCACAATATTGTACACCTGAAACTAATACAGGACTGTATGTTAAATATCCTGGAATTAAACCTAAAAAAAAAAAAAAAAAGAACTGGGTAGCATTCAAGGGGAGTTAGGCAGTTGATGGATGGAAACTTAAAAGGTATACATCTTGAAACCAGGAATTGTTCTTGAAGAGGAAGTGCCTGTTTTCCAGGTGCATGGGGCACTCAGGATTAGGCCTTATTCCATGACAATGCATTTGAAAGCTGCTTGGGTGGGTGGAATGTTTTATTTATACATAAAATTTAGGATAAATCATAATCTAAAGGCATACATCTGTATGGTCTAGGATATCCTATATCCAAGACCATTAAATAAAATGAAAAATACACTTCCTCAGTCACTAACTACATTTTAAGTACACAGTAGCCATGTGTGATTAGTGGCTACCATTTTGGACAGTACAGATACAGAAGTTTCCCATCACAGAAACTTCTGGACAGTGCTGGAAAGATATATATACATTTTGAGATACAGTATAAGCTCTTTTGCTCAGAGGAACCAGAGATTTTATAGTTCTTGTCTAAAGCTTCTAGTTCCCAGTCTAGAAAAATTGATGAGAATTTGGTTCCTGTGGGTAAAGACTGGCCTTCGGACATAGGGACCTGAGGATAGACACAGGATGGATTTATACCCAAACAGCAGATTATACTCAGTGACCCCAGCCCTCTGATTGCCTCTACTGAGGCTGGCTACAACGGGGAGCAGATGGTGGGGTGGGGAGGGGATGTGTGTGTGTGCTAGAAGAGGGGACATAGAGGAAGAATGAGGAAGGCCATATAACCAGCCTTCTCTGTTGATACCTTGGGCTGTTTATGGCTTTGCTCCTATCACTAGGTGTTAGCAAAGGCCATGATCATATAGGAGACACTCTGGAAGTTGTTGGAAAAGATAGAGCTCTCAGCATGGCTTGGTAGTCCTGTTTCCAAGTAGTGGTGGGAGTGCTACTCCTGGTGGAAACACGGGGAGGGTATGTGTGTGATTGATTGTGTGTGTGTGTGTGTGTGTGTGCGCGCGCACGCTTAGTTCTTTAAGAGGGCAGTGAAGTCTTCCAGCTATCCATTTACTCGTATCAATAAAGATTTACTGAATGCTTTCAATGCTTCATGGTATGCTTGAAGTTAAAAAGATGTGTAAGATCTGGATCTTGCTCTACTTTAGAAAGAGATGGGCACAATAATTCCAGGTATCAAAAGTATGCAACAAAGGTAAGCCCAGGGAATTGAGCATAGAAGAGGGAAAAAACTCACTCCTTGGAGTTTGGGGGAAGATTTCACACAAAAGGGCACATCTGAGTGTACTTTTTTGGGTAAAGGATACCTGCATTTAAGGTGAAGGGAAAGCTTACGCAAACACCCTTGTATAGAGAGTGCACATATACATGGTATTGGAAAGTGAAGCTAGAAAGGATTGAGTGTGAGTCCAGCCTGCACATGTCCGTGGCTGTCATTTGCACATGTGTTGCCTATGCAGGGTTATTTAACCTATGGACAGTGCTGGTGGTATGTGTAAGAAATCCCTGCTGGAACCCACACATTAGACCCAGAGACAAGGCTAATTAAAGGCAACATGCACTACCAAACAAGAACATTATGTTCCAGTGTAATAATAGTTAGGGGTAGGGCTTGACAAGCCCCACTTCAGGCTTTCTAGGACCTGATAAGAAAGACATTACCCCAAGGAAGGCAGAATACGGTCCCTACCCGAGTATGTACTGACAGGCCACACTCTTCCTAATTTCAAAACTTACCTGAATCTTCCTGACTCACACTTCCTGATTTCAAAACTTACTACAAAGCTACAGGAATCAAAACCGGGTGGTATTGGCACAAGAATGGACATACAGACCAATGGACTAGAATAGAGAGTGAGCCTAGAAACGAAGTCTCACATCAAAGGGCAAATAATTTGACAAGGGTGCCAAGACCATTCAATTGAGAAAGGACAGTTCCTTCAATAGATGATGCTGGGAAATTTGAATATCCATATATGAAAGAATGAGGTGAGACTTTTACCTAAGATCATATTCAAAAACTACCTTGAAATGGATCAAAGACCTAAACAGAGCTAATACCGTAAAGCTCTTAGGAGAAAACACAGGGCAAAACCTTCATGACACTGAATTTAGCAATGATTTTTTTGGACAGGACACCCAAGGTACAGGCAACCAAAGAAAGAGCCAAACCAGATTTCATGAAAATTTAGAACTTGCACAGAAGGACACTGTCAAGAGTGAACAAATAACTTCAAGAATGAGAGAAAATATTTGAAAATCCTGTATCTGATAGGGAATTAATATCTAGACTACATGGAGATGGAAGGGTTCGCTCCCCTCTGAAGGGCCTTACCAAAGGCACAAACGACAATAAGCCACTGTGGGCATCCAACTGGGAGGGGTATCTAAGACTGTCCCCAGGAAGAGCCAGAGGGTGAATGACCTGCAGTGCGAGAAACTTCCTTCAATTATCCTGGGCTTGGAAGCGGTTTTCTTCCTGCCATAAACCAGCCCAAATTCTGCATCCTTTCCTGTTGCCTCACGGCACCTCTGAGAGACTTAAGGTCAAAGTACAGAGAGAGTCGAGATCTGTCCAGGTGGAGAGAGTGGGTGTGCCCTGGAAAGTAGGTGGCTGACTTCTGCCCGGCAGGCAGCCCAGTGCCATTCTGAAGCTGCGAGCCATCACCACCAAGGTGGTGCGAGCTCCTAGCTCAAGCCTGATTTTTGAGCAGTGTCAGAGAGACAGAACTCTTGTAATCAGCCTGGTGGTCCCCACACAGAAAGTAGGTACTCTAACTCAGGCAGAAGGGAGACATGAAGGTCCATAAAAGACACAGGGCAATGGATCTAGAGTCAGTGTTGGCTACTTTGTTCTGTTCCTTCAGAAGAGACTGGAGTGGAAGGCCCAGAAGCAGGCTGCTTCTTAGAGTTGTGATTGTCATGTTTGCTAGCTCTTTAGTGACTGGCGTGTCGTTGATTCCATGGCTGGAGGGAGTTGGGTAGATAATCAAGAATTTTTTTGATGTCTTAAGACATTGTTGGAGATGGGGGTCTTCCCTAGTGGTCCCCACCGGCCACTATGGTCAGGGTCCTGGTGCCCTCCTAGGGACACTGACCAGGTGCCTCTGGCAGCCACTCGTGCCCCTGGGTTGTGCGCTCACCTTCATCGCTGCAGCCCGGGCCCATGCAGGGCTGGAAGTCCTGGGTGTCAGGGCAGGGGACACTGAGGTCCAGCTGCGCCTTCAGCATGCGCTGCCGCATCCTCTTGCCTTTGTCACAGGTGGAGGAGCTGCAGGCGGACCACGGGGACCAGTTGGAGTAGATGCAGGTTTCAGGGGTGTCATCTGGAACGAGTACGTGACAAGTTTTCCCTGGGAGCCTGTGGACACTGGGGCTGGCCCTCTCCCCCACACAAGCTCATCTGCAGATAAGATCCCTGCCGCTTGACCTTCCTCAGCGAACCTGGGTACTCTTGGGGTGGAAGCAGCTACTCACTTGCCTTTACAAATTATAATCATTGCAATAATATCTAAACAACAGGGAAGATCTCTTACTATCCATTCCCCTCAACACGTGAAGAGCTTTTCATTTCTAGTCCCATCTTCCCAATGACCCTATAACAGGAGTCACGTGTTAGGGCAGCCTACACAAGGGCAGCCAGTGTTCACGGAGTACTTAACTACATGCCAACAGCATTCTGAGAACCTTACATGTTTTAGCCCATTTGATTCTTGCAGAGACTCTCGATGAGGCAGGTTCGGTGATCATCCCCATTTTACACTAGGACACTGTGGTGGGATGGGAGCTTCTTGCCCAAGGCCACAGGAGGAGCCCCAGTTGTGTGGCTCCAGATCCCATGAGGACACAGGCTCTGCGCCTAGGCTCTGGGCCTCCCCTTCCTCGCTAGGGAAGTGGTTGTGTCCATGCATCACAGGACAGCATGACAAAGCAGAGAGCGCTGGGGATACTGTGACACCCATCCAAAGGCCCGATACCAGTAAACACATACTCCGATAGCCCACTTACACCAACTCCCTTATATTCTGTGCCCAGTCCTGGCCTTATTTTGGATGATCTTCCATGCAGTAGTCCTCAAAGATGGGATTACCAAGTCAAAGGACATGAGGTTTTTGCAACTCTTCAAACCTGTTAGAAAACTGCTTTCCCAAAAGGTATGGCCAGTTTATGTTGCTACCTGCAACGAAGGACAACTACATACCTTCATCTTTCTCTTCTGGAGCCAGATCTGCTACAATATCATCGACATTGTCAGGCACAATATTGCATTGTTCGCCCTGCAAAAGGAAATTTTGCTTGGAGGGCTCACATTAAAGAATGGCATGTGTGGAGGACAGAGGAAGGAGGACATAAAAACCGGACGCCTGCCCCGTGTACAAACCCCAGGCCATGGTGGAGTTTTGAGCCAACGTTTACAATCGGACTGAAAGAAATGGCAAGAAAGCCACAGCTTCCTAGTTCCTGACCCATGGCAGACATTAGTAATCAACTGTGGAACTCACAATGAAACCTGTTTTTCTGGATCGCATCATTCAGGAGGGCATAGAACCTTACCTTTCTGTTTATTTTGCTCATTTATAGCTTATGAATAATTTGCATGCTTAGAAAGCTTGGGAGGTCCAGGAGTTCTAGATTCTGGAATATGCAAGGGACCCCACGATTCTAGAGCAGAAAGGGGTACAGTCTGCTTACACTCCTGGTGGGAAGGGTCCGTGCCATGGTGAGCTCTACCCCATTACCTTCCGGGCGATTCTCTCGATGACGACTCTGGCCACTTGAGTGATAGACCCGCCCTCTGGATCGTAAAAAGGACTCTGAGGATGGTCCAGACTGGTCAGGGGCCGGATTTTCTCCTGGGGAATTGTGGGCTTGTTGGGTGACTGTGGGGGGTGGGGGAGAAACACAGATACAGAGTGTGGGAAACAAAGTGGTTAAAAACCACAACAGCAATTTGATTGTAATAGGATCAGAACAAAAGCCGTGATAGGGATTTCACAACAGCTATAACTACTATGGATGTTTCTGCAATTCTGTCCGCCCTGTGCATCGTGCAAGGAAATGGGGGACCTGTACTTTCAGACTCTCCCAGGTACACAGGATTCCATCCTGATGAAGAAAAGGTTTCAGAGAGGTCATCCCAGCCGGGAGACAGCTGAACCAGGCTGGCCTGAATCCAGAGCTCTTCCTACTAGACCAGGCGTTGGCAAACGAGTCTGTAGAGGGTCAGATCGTAAATATTTCAAGGCTTTGTGGGCCATCCTGTGTCGGCTACAACTCCACTCAGCTGTTGTCATGAGAAAGCAGCCCCTCGCAACATGTAATTGGGGGCGGCTAGGTTTGAACCCCTTATTTACAGATCAGGTGGTAGTCCCAATTTGGCGCACAAACCATAGTTTACCAGTGTCTGTTCTAGATGGCCCTGCCGCTGGTTTTCTAATGGCTTCACATTTCCATGCAGTTGGTGTGCTGACCACAGCTGAAAAATTTTAACATTCAGGACAGAATCCAAACTCCTTAACCTGGCTGGTTGTCTGGAAACCTCCAGAATCTGGCCCAGTCTAAAGTATGGACATCGACTTCTGCTGCCCATTCTCACCCCTTCTCTTGCTCTGTGCTTCCCTGCCTGTTTCCTGCTGTTCCCTGGCTTCCCTAGGAACTGCTCTTTAGCAGGTTCCCTCTCCATGGCCTCGTGGCCAGCTGTGTGGGTCACACCGTATGTGGTCTGTGAAAGGGAGACGATGCTGGCCTGCCCGACCACACCGTGTGTTCATCTACATCATTTACGTCCAGGCCCCCCAGCGCGGGGCCAAAGAGGAAGCACCCAGGAAGGGTCGTCCGTCACCACTGCAGGTGCTCACCCACCTCATAGGTCACCCCGCTGTCAGTGCCAGCGTCCCAGGGGATCAGGTCCTGCACCACCTTCTGGACCCAGCCGCACTCCTTGGTGCACAGATCCTCCGCAGACAGGCCCACGTTCCAGTCGGGGCTGGGGCCCATCATGGTCAGGAAGGACATCAAGTGGCGCGTCCTGTCCACTGAAAATTCAGCCGAGGGTGCGGCTCTCCTGGAAACCAAACACATTACATTAGGGGCCGAGGGGGTGCACACTCTGAGGGACATCTGGCCAGACCATGGCTAAGGGAGGAGAGGACAGAAAGAAGGTGGATTCTTGGTCTTCCACGGATCTCTGCCTTTGGCCACGACTGGTTGACACCCTTTACTGTCCTGAGCCCCTCCACTGGTCACATGTGGAGAGAATCACCTGCTACCACGCTATCCAGTTCCAGTGCACTCAGAGCACTTACTGTTTCACATAAGCGTATTTAGCTGTTTACTGATGGTCAGCTGTCACTGGATGTGAGCTCTGGGAAAGCAGGGCTTTTGTCATTCTTATTACAGGGCTTGATTTCCAGTGCCTGGCACGGGGTAGATGCTCAGTAAAAGCGATTCAATAAATGGGTGAAAAAATATCTTGTGTTAATGTAGCTGAACTCAAGCTCATCTGCCTGATGCCCAGCAAAGACAATCACTGAGACACGGCCTAGGCAGCCAGCAGAGGTTTCGAGAGGCAGCCAAATGGGGAGATGGGAGGGCAAGCCTCAAATCCACCCCCCCCCCCCACCGCCCCCAGGAGGAGAGTCAGGGAAATTTGAAGGCAAATGAGAAAGGTCTGGGTTAAAAAGTTGCAGCTGAGCTTCCTAGTCTACAGCTGCGATCAGTCCCCTTATCCCTTTGGTTATGGGTTCTAGTCCCCACTGTCCTTGGATCCTTCCTCATCCTTGAGGGAATGGGGATGATGACTGCTCTGGTTACTTCCTGCTGAGATGGGGTGAGGACCAGAGTTAGAGGAATGGAAACTCTCTGCCCGCCATTCTGCAAGACCGAGATTTGTGTACTTTGGTTGGTAGTGCGGGAACTCCGTTTTACCTACGGCCTTCGGGAGATTGGTCGGAACCAAGCTTCTTGTAGGCACAGGTTTCCTCAGACCGGCTCTCCTGATGAACAGTTTCAGGTCTGCCAGAGGCTGGCTGCGCCAAGCAGTGCTCCCTGCGAGGTCCTCCTTGCCTACAGGCTGTAGGAAACCCGTGGATTCTCCTAACTTGAGCGTGAGGAATGCACAGCTTTCTTCCCTCCAGTCTCACTGAAGAATGGGTGGTCAGCAGCACCCAGCAAGGTCCTGCGCGGGGAGCCTGGAGCTGGCCTTCCCCATGCTCGCTCTGCGGGTCTTCAGTGATCCCCAATTCTCCGGGATTCCGGCGATGTAAGTGCACACCTGCGGGGCACGTCAGCCTGCTGGCAGTGAGCCTGCCCACTCAGTGTGCCTGATAATATCCAATTCCCTAATGGGAGCCCCGTCAGGAAGCCCTAAGTCATGAAAGGGGTGTAGAAGGAGTCTTCTGTATAACAGAGACTTAAATCAAGCCCACTCTGGGGGGCCACTCTTACCCAGAGCAGAGCAACCAGCAAGGCTTTTTCCCAAGTTAGTTTCCTGGCGTATCTTTGCCAAATTTTTCTTTTTTTTTTTTCCCTCCAGTCGGTGGGAGGCTCCATTGATCGCCTAAGGCGTTGGGCACCACCTGGGTGACTTTTGCCACAAATGCTGCTCCACGGTCGTCTGAATTGTTAGCGGCGATCCAAACCTAGGAAGGATTTTGCTTAGAAGTGTTTTGACAACTTCTGAAGCCTTCTGTGAAGGGCGTGCGAAAGCTTCAGCCCAACTTGTAAAGGGATCTATAAATACTGGCAAGTATTGAAAATTACCTGTAGTTTTAGCCTCATGGTAAAATCCACCTGTCAGTCTTGTCCAGGTTCAGAGCCTAAAACTTCCTAAGACATTAGACAAAGTTCTAAGGTGTTGGTTTCCTCCCCCTTTTGGACAGATTTTGCAATGGAGAGAATATGAACTTACCTGACTTTGAATGAACACAGGCAGAAAAGTTTTGTATTTAATGCTTTTAATTCTAAACACATGTCCATTTTAATTAAACCAGCAACCTTAAGTTAGCTTTAATACTGAATAGTTTTCAAGATCATGTGAAAGACACTTGGGTTAGTTTCTGTCTTTGAGTTTTAGAATGGCCAATTATAACAAGCACTTCCTTTTTAACGGCTTAAATAGAGCTCTCGAACAAATTAATCTTAGCAACACCATGCAGACGTAGAGAAACTAGCTCACACTTAGAACACATATGGACACATACAAATACATAAACAAGGTGCAAATAGGGTCTTAAAGGCCCAATTTCCAAATCTTTTATAACACAAATCTAATTGCAAGGTAGTATAATTTATGGGTCCATTAGGTGGTCATTTTTCTCAGGAGTCTAATGAATATGGCGGCTAACCAGTGTTGCAAAAAAAATATTGCCCCGTTTTGGAGAATAGAGCCCAACGGGCTGCACGTAGGGATCAAATGGTCACTTCCCATTTTCCACTTAGAACATGGCCAGTTTTATTCAAAGATCCCAAAAGCTGCTACAACAAACGAACCAAATGAAGCCCAGAGGCTGGCGTCTAAGGGCCTCGGTTCCTCCACAAAAGTCCAGGCTTCACTGATTGAACCAGATGGCTTCCTAATTTCCAACCCCCCCCTGAAAGTCAGAGCTCCACTGGCTGAACCCAACCGTTTGCTAGTCAGCCTTGTCTTAAGGAGGCTAAGAGAAGCAAAACCCTCTACTTGGAGGCAGCTGAATGAGAGGAAGAAATCCAAGAAAGCCAAACCAAAAGGGAGGAAGAAATAAGCTCCTTGCCACCGCGCACGAAGTACTCACCCAGACCCCTCTGTCCAAACCAGACCCCCAAAACCATTGCCTGGCTGCAGGAGTGAATTTAGGTGCTGAACGTTGGTGGGGCCCTGAGGACAGGCCCCAGGACAAAGAGCCTAGGCAACTTCTCAGGTCAGCAGGCTCCCGTTACCAGCTGGGGGCCAACAAACAGGGGCACAAAGCTCCTGCCGGGCTCCCTGTGTTTGCATGCAAACCAAAGGTCATCTGCCTGGTGCTCAGCAAAGACAGTCACTGTGAGACACCGAGTAGGCAGCCACATGAAGAGACCGGACACCAAATCTCAGATCCACTTCCTCCAAGGAGCAGAGTCAGGGAAATTTAAAGGCAACCGAAAAAGGTCTGGGTAAAAAGAGCTGCCCCTGCGTGCTTACTGGTCTGCAGCTGAGGGCGGTCCCATTAACCCTTTGCTGGTGTCGCGGTGTGCCCAGCTGTGTTGGATGGGAGGCGAACTTTACAAATAACAGCTGTGCAATCCCCCGAGCCCCTGCTCAGACATTCTCACTGAATCCTCAGAACTGACCTGAGAGAAGAATGAGTGACTCCAACTTAAGGATGAGGAAACCCAGGCTTGGGTCCAAAGTCACAAAGTTAAATGGCAGACGGAGACCTTGACCCAAGGCAATATAAGCTCAAGATCAGTGTTCTTCTCATCATCAGTTTCAAATTCCTTCTCCCTGCCGCCTTTTCACTCTACTGAGATCTACGTTGTGCCATCGGAGGGGGTGTCTCTGTGGCCTGCTCCCTCTGTTGTCCTCACGGGGCTGCCTCCAGCAAGACCCTGTGGTCCCAGAGCTCCCCCAGGGACTCACATGCTTCCCTGGCCACATCCTCCAGGTGGTGAGCAGGTACCCAGCTATAGCAGCACAGACCTTTGCCTGACGACCCCCAAGCCACAAGAGGTGATTGTCTTCAACCTCTGTCTCAAGTTGTTAAGAAGAGGTCTTACGCATGGCCAGGGCTGGGTGAGTCACTGGTGGTGGCCCCTCCCCCCCTGGGGGGGGCTGGGGAAGAAAGCGTTCTATTCACTCAGCACACACTTGGTGGCAGGCCCCAGTTATTTTATTTCCCCAGCCCCATGACAATCCCGTGGGGTTAGAGTTATTCCGTTTTGTAGATAGGAAAGCAAGCAATAGAGAAGAAGAGTTATTATCCCGTTTTGTAGAGAAGAACCTATAAAAGTTAATGGACCTAGAGACAGCTGGTAGGGGCTGAGGTTTAAAAGCAGCTCCCCCTGACTCTACACCCCCAGGCCACTCATCGTGGGGAATCCTTGGCTGGGGACCAACTCGTCTGTTCAGTTCAGCTGGCAGCCGGTACACCTCAGCTGTCCGGGGGGTCCCTGTGTGCCTCTCTGGAGACCGGCTGCTCTGGCTGCCCTGTCCCCAAAAGCAATGACCCCAGCCCTGGTTAGGCCTCGTGGAACTGGACCCCCTGGGCTCTGGCAGGCCGGATGGGGTCAAACAATGAGCAGAGAGGGACGGAAGCCTGGGTGTGTCCTGGCACGCTACCTCTTACAGCTGCGATTCCTTGGGCAAACGACCAAAGCATTCAGTGCCTCAGTGTCCCAATCTGTGAAATGGGGACCTCCCTATGGCTACACGAAAGTTTTAGGGTGTGTAATGAGAGAACTTGCATCCGGTACTTAGTCCAGTGCCTGGCCCTTGAGCTATGAGTACTCTATCGAGACAGAAGCAGTGTAGGGTCATACAGAGCTCCGAAAAGAGAGGGAGGTGGAGGGAGGCCTTCCCCGAGGAGACTTTATGTTGTAGCCTGCTGCCACTCTGTGTTCTGGCCCAGGAGTGCAGGAAGAGCCTGTGCCCCGGCTGCCTTTGGCGTCAGCAGCTCAGCAAGCCTTGGTGTTGCCTTCGTCTGAATCCTCTTGCCTCCTCCCCTCCCCGGTGCCCTGGTCAGGCCAGCCGCGGGGCTGGTCCCACGTGCACTTGCCGCTGCTGGGAAAGCCTGTCTTCAGTGGTGGGCACAGTGTGGTTCCCTGGCAACTTGTTAGAAATGCAAATTATTGTGCCCCACCGCAGATTTACTTCATTAGGGACTCTAGGGTGGGACCCAGCCGTCTAGATTAACAACCCCTCCAGCTGATCCTAATGCACTTCAGGTTTGAGAACCGTTGCTCTGCTCATCTTTCAAGCCTCGGGTCATGAGCCACCTCATTCTGGAGCCTCTCTGATGCCCCTGATCGGGGCCCGTGCCCGTGGTCCGTGTTTCCACACACCACCTAAGGACTGACATCGCTCCGTCACCATGTGGTCCTCCCCGTGCAGACCGGGAGCTCCGGGGGGGGGGGGGGGAGGGCAGGAGCCCTGATTGGCGCCCCCAGGCACCCCGAGGGCTGGCTGAACAGGGGAGTGTGTGAGGACCTAAGCTCCCCCACCACGGGCTCTAGGTCTTGGCAGGAAGTCACTCACCGGCTTCCGCTGTGACACCACCTGCAGGGATGCTGTGGGGCTCTGAGGAGATGCTTTTCCAGGAAGCCTTTAGAAACTACTATGTCCCACGCCTACCTTGCCGGCTGTGTAGATGGGCATAAACGGGGGGCTTTCATCTTCTCTTCCGGGGTGTGCGTTTACCGGCTTGTCGGTGGGTGGTTGCGGCCTCTAAAGACCTGGCTTCTACGAGAACGGCAGTCTGGGTCGCTGGGCCACTGCTCATCCAGCGGCTCACGGGACCTGGGCCAGGGCCTGCCTTCTTGTCAGTGCGAGGCAAACAGTGCGGACATCTCCACGGGCGGTACTACGCCCCGGCCCTCCTTGGCCTGGCTCCTGTGGCGGGCAGACTTGCTCTTCCATTGCCATAGACCAACCGCTCCACCTGTTACCTTCCCCTCCCTCTGGGCATGTAGCTTTGAGTCGGTTAGTCATTTGTATCCTGTAATCCATGGGTGACACTATTCACTATGACAACCTAAGGGGAAAAATCCTCTCTGCTCAGGAGTCCAGTGCTGGGGAACCGGAACCAAGCCAGACCCCACATGCCGCCTGATACTTTGCTCAGCTGATGGATGTGACCATCTGAGAACCTGGTGGGTTTTACAAGGCATTATGCAAACTGTTCTCCGCAGGTGCATTTTGGCCAACTCTGTAACCTGACTGAGGTCTCCTCCAGACCTTGGTGAGTTTTAAGGAATAGGAAATTTGGGGCAACCAATCCCTGCACAAAATGCCTGACCTTAGGTTGGGTAATAGGGCAAATTTGAATCTGTAAGGTCCTGGGAACAATTTTAGCAATTTTCTAGCATCTTCAGGTATGCTCTGCTCTTTTCTCTTGCCCCTGACTGGGAAATTCATCCCCTGACCCCCAGCTCATATAATATGTCTTGGAGGAAGCATTTCCTGACCTCTCCTTGAATCGTTTAGGACCGCTGGTGCACTTTCCCAGAGTGTGCCAAGCTCACACTTTGCTTGGGGTTTCTTGTTTAATTTCCATCTTGCCCATGAGGTTCTAATAGACTAGAGATGATTTTTGTCTTGCTTACAGCTGTATCCCAGAGCCTGGCTCAGAACTTGGCGTGCAGTGGATTCTCCTCAAATATTTGTTTTAAATAAATTACTTAATTTAGGAAATGAATATGGAACTCTTGTACTTCCTTTGACCTTCAAATTTAATTTAAAAATCACCTCAAAGTATTTATTACTTCTATAATAAAAATGCTATTTAAGATGATGAAATGGATAAGAATACATGTGAGTTTTCTTTGGGAAAAGCGAGGTATGACTGGAGTTCTTTAATTTGTCCAAATCATAATAAAAATTCACATTCACTCTTTCTTATATACCATGTCTTCCCATATACGATATTTTGTTAATTTAGTTTTATTTTTCTATTCCGGGATTTAAATTTTTTTTTAAAGAGAGAGAGAGAAAGTGAGTCTGAGAGAAAGAGCACAAGCAGGGGAAGGGAGAGGGAGAAACAGACTCTCCACTGCACAGGGAGCCTGATGCGGGTCTTAATCCCAGGACCCTGAGATCATGACCTGAGCCGAAGGCAGATGCTTAACCAACTGAACCACCCAGGCACCCCTGGGATTTAAATTTTTATCAGTTTTCTAGCAAAAGCATTGATCTGGCCATACCGTATAACAGAGTATATTATAAATCATGGTAATTAAAATGGTGTCATATTCAGGATAAGAAAGAAATAGAAATGAGTGGCATAGATTGGAGATCCCAGAAACTTTAGATAACGTATTATACAAAACAGATTTCTCACAGTAGGAGGAAAAAGGAAAGATTGTGCAACAGTGGGGTTGGGCTAACTTAACTGCAATTAAAAAAAATATGGGATTTGCATCTAATTTCATACACCTAAAATAAATAAATAAATAAATAAATAAATAAATAAATAAATAAATAAATAAATCCAGAGCTACATGGGAAGCAACCAGATTATAGGAAAAAGTCAAGTTTACTGATCTGTTAGAGAAATGTTAGTTTTCTCAGCTTTGAAACAATAAAGCAATCACAAAAGTAACTGAATTATACACCAACTGAAGACACCTGTGTAATGAAACAACAGTGTTGAATTAGAAAAAAATGGCACATTGGCACGAACGTCTCCACGCACGGTGACTGACCAATGTGACTATCTGTAGTAGATACAGAGCTAATCCAAATCTGCAAGAAAAACACCTCTATCTCAACAGATAAAGGAAAGCTAGGAACAGACAGTCCACGCCAGAAAAATGAAAAAGGAAGAGCAAGTGAAGACATGGGGAAGTGTCCCGCCTTCTTACATTCAGAGAGGCAGCGAGTAGAGAAGAACAAAGGGTATTGGACAAAGCAGCTGGATTTGCATCTGGGTTCAGCCACTTTGTAGCTCTGTGCCACGGCCTTTTACCCCAGCATGCTTTGCAGTTACTAGGGCTGCAAAATGGGAGCCTCATCATAGCCACCCAAGGGCTTTGTGTGAGGAAACTGCTTATCATCGTGACCCGCACATCACAGGAACTTGGTAAATGTTGATTTTCTACTCATTCAGCTTTTCCAAACAAAACTTCGAAAAACACCATACAAAAAAGAGGCAGTAAGGGATTGTTATGCTCCTGCTAAGAACTTATTATCCCCTTTGAAATTTCAGAACCAAAGCAGTATGACTCAGGTCACTGGTGAGACTCAAGTCGCTGGCAATTCAGGTCACTCACATGCTGAGTTCTGTCTCCTCTGTATTTCAAATCCCCAGGAAAGAGCTTTCGAAGTTGCAGAAACCCCATGGGACCACTAGAGGGCGCCCGAGCCATGCGCTAGGCTGAAGCCCCTCGTGGGTGGAGGCCGGTCTGAGGGTGGTTTCCTGCCTCGGACAACTGCTGATCACCTGGAGGCATCTAGGACTCCGGTCCCTCTGGCCCATTCGATCTACCGCCTGCTCCGCCAGTCCAAGGCCAGTCTTCTGTGCAATCCTGAGGGCATCCACAGACCTGGGCAAGTGCTACAGGAGTCAGGGAGGGCCCTGAAACTTTCAGCCCTGATCCGAGAGAGATGCCCCTGTCCTCTTGGGGAGAGCCGCGGCTTGGGTGATTTACGGGGCACTGACCCTCCAGAGGCAGGATTTCTGGAGAGGGTAACCGTGTCTCTGATCCACCCTCCCTTCAGCTGTCTGGAGGACACATGGATGGTTGTCTTATCAAATACTAATTAAACAGAGTGGCTGGGAATCATGAAGGGGACTGCAGTCCCTTACAAGATTCATTATGAGAATAAAAAATGATTTTTTTAAAGTTCCAGTAATTCCTAGTATTCAGATGAAACTGGAGGAACTGGGTGGTGGAAATTCAGAATTGATCTGCAGGAAACCTGGTCATTTTCTACTCAGGTGCCAGAGGAACTAGTGAAGGATGTGGGTTTTGCTCAGCATCTGTCTTTTCTGTCTCTACCTGCGCTCTGGGCTGACAGAGCCGCAGCTTGATTTATTGAGCTAAACAAGTCAGCAGCTAATTTGTTCGTTCATGGCTGTCCTTTGAGAAGTGGTCCTGGGGAAAAAGATGAAGATCATTGAAAAGCAAGTCAGTTTCATGGGGCAGGACCTCAGAAAGTAGGTCAGCCTGGCTTTCCACTGGCCCGAGGGAGGCTGGAATCCCATTAACCTCAATTGGGAGGGCTCAGTGAGGGGGGGCAGGGCTGTTTCTGCAAAACAAAACTTGGCTGCGTGGAGGCTTCCTAATTTGACTTCCTAATGCGATTTGGAAGAGGGAAGGGGAGACTGGGGTATGGGAAAACCAAAGGAAAATTCCTTTCCCTTAACAAGCTGGTAGCACTGGGTGGGAGACGGTTTGGGCATTTGGGAGGTCTGATGTTTGCCACTGATTAATTCTGTTCCACGGGGGTCTCAGGAAGTCTGAGGGAAGGGTGAAGGGTGGGAAGGTGTCCCCAGGTATTTTGTGGTTTTTTTGGTCAATTTTTCAGAAAGTCTCTCCCATCTTAAAAAAGAAGGCAAAAACAAACAAACAGACAAACAAAACTTCATTGACTCTTTCATCTCCTGAGAGCTCCTGCTCAGTCTCTCTTCATTCCCAGCAAACTGCACAGAAGACTTGCCTGTACACACTGATTCCATAAACCCCCTTTCTGTTCACATTTCACCCTGCTCGAGGCCTCCTGCCATCGCTCAGCAGGTCCCTGCTCAGGAAGGTCCCTGCTTTTCTTCATGTTGATCCATCCAACCAGCATTTTGCAGCCCTCATCCCACCTGACCTCTCGGCCGCACGGGGCACAGCTTTCTTGCCTTGGCTTCCCTGATACCAAGCTTCCTCCTCAGTCAGTTTGTTACTCCTTTTCTGTTTCCTTCCTTCGCAGGCAGGTCCTCCTCAGCAGTAAATGTTGGAACTCCTCGGGACTTAGCCTTAAACCTTTGACTTACCCTCAGGTTCTTTCTTACTCGTGACCTTGGCGATGATAGTCTACTACTCCTTCATGGCTCCCGAGTTTATATGTCAGTGCAGAATTCTCCCTGAGTTTCAGAGCTTCATAGTTAACCGGCCACACCTCCAGCTCGATAATTCGAAGGCATCTCTACCATAGCACGTCCAGAGCTGAGCTCATGGTCTTTCCCACTGAACTTCATTTACTATTCTAAACCTTGTAAGTGGCCCCGCCAACTTACTAACCTAGATCTCTCTGCCTCTTTCACCCTCCTTATGCAACCTATCACCGCAGCCTGTGGGGCTCTAGTCCTATGCATCTCTGAGGTCTCTACACCCCTCCCATCTCCCCTCCCACCGTCCTTGTCAAGGTCACTGTGAATTAGAGAATTCTCCTCACTGGTCTTGCTTCCTCTCTTCTTAATCTTTTCATATTGGAGCTAGAGTGTTGTTTAATGCAGACCCGATTGTGTTGTCATCCTGCTTAAAACCCTTCAATGATTTCCCATTGCTCTTAATGTAAAAATCAAAATCCCTGATGTTGCATGGCTTGGCACGACACCAAGTTCACCTGTGATCTCCGGACCTAGTTACACCACAACTGTTTAGTTCCTTAAATATGCTGATCCCTCCTCAGGGTTTTGACACGTGATGGTCTCTCTAGACTTTCTAGAATGTTCTGTCCTTGCTTTGCTTCTTTACCTAGGCAAATCCTATTGATTCCTTAACTCTTAGCTCAATTGCCATCCCTTAAGGAAGCTTTCTCTGACCTTCAGGCTGGGTCAGGGTCCTCTTCACATACTCTCATGGCACTTTATGTCTTTACTTTGCAGACACATCACATCTGTCGTCATTTGGTTAATGTCTCTCTCCCTCACCAGACTGTGAGTTCATGAGAAACTCTGCTGTATTCCTAAGCACTTTTGACAGTACTTCCCCTTAGAGACCCACCACAAATATTTGTTGAGGCCATGAAATGTCTCAGTCATCCTTGACAGAAGGACACAAGGTAAGTGAAAGTCAAGATCCTATCTTGTTTTGGGGCAGGAGTCAGACAGTTTGGTTGTGGTCACATTGTTCATCTCATGCTGGCCTGAAGTCTGACTGGCAGATATAGTATCTGTCTCGATGGATTAAAAAATGGACACTGAATGAATTGTTACTTAATTGGAGGGACTTTGTTAGAAGTGAAGGGCACCGGTGGTGGAGGCAGCTGGATGTGGTTGGAATTCTAGTTCCTCCACCAGTGGAGCTGGATGCTGAGGTTGGACCTGCCATGGAACCTCTGAGCCTCAGTCTTGTCTGCGAAGTGAGGCTCAAATCCCTACCTCGTGGGGTATGTGTGAGGGTGAAGTGGGATAAGGAACAGAGGTGCCTAGCAGGGTACCTGGCACATAGTAGGTGCTCAAAACAAGAAGGTCAGCTCTCAGCTTTCTTCTTTTTCTCTCTTCTCTCTTTCCTCGCTCCTTCTGGAAGCACCTTGCTTTACAACTTCCTAAACCCAGGCTCCTTAAGGGAAAACTGGGCTCAGGGTTGCTTAGTGGTGTCAACATTGGCATCCACAAACTCTGGCCCAGATGCCCCCAACCCCTCCCTGGCCCCGAGCCCCTGCCTGCTTAGAGGGCCAGTGGTGAGGACTCCTTCACATACAGGTTCTGGAGCTGGGAGCCGCTGAGGAGAGCCTGAGCAAGCAGGATTCATGGTGGACCTTTTTTTCTGATTGATGATGATTATGTGAGGGGGGCTCAGGGCCTCTGTGAATTCACATCAGTGTTTTTTGGTGGGACAGGCCTGGGACAGACAAATGCCCACCTACCAGGGGACAGCCTGGGCAGCAGGGCCTGCCTCTGTTGTTTCTCCTTGGAGGGAAAGGCACTTCCAGGGCTTGGCAGGTTTTCACCCACTCTGGGCCCAGCTTCCTCAGAGGGGATCACAGCAAGCTAGACAAGGCCTCCATGCAACCAGCTGGGCTGCCTTGGGTCAGCTGTCCAAGGGTGGGCCTCTCTCTCTCCTCAGGTGCCCACGCAGGGCCGCAGGCCTCAGTACTACCCAGATCTGGGCCTCTCCGGGGGCAAGGAGCATCCTTCCAGACAGCCCTGGGACGTCTCCTAAACAAGGCTCTTGTGACCTCTCCCCAACCCTCGGCGGGGTTGTGAGCCTTCTCTGGTCTTCTGGAACTACTGATATCCTCATCATAACATTTACCCCCTTGGAGTGTACACGGCTACCATGATGACGTCATATTATATATATTCTGTATATGTGGTGCCACCTGAACATGTGTGATGTGTGCAAAGGGCAGCTCTGGAATGGTAGAACTCTGTTTTTGGTCCATCTCCCCCCACCCCATCCCCCCGCTGGGCATCCAGGGGGTGGGGACTGGCTGTATAGGGCTGGCATATCGTGGGGAATGGACCACTGATTTGCCGAATGGTTAAGGAGGGGGCACCAGGTGCCTGGCATGGCACCAGCTTCCTGCTCCCTGGTGTTCATGTGTGAGAGTGCCTCCTCCCTCCGCTCCTGCTACCTCACCCTGTGCTTCCCCTCCTATCATTTGGTATTTGCCTTTTCTCCTCCTGAGCAGAATCTCAGCATTGCCTGGGTTGCTGCTGTCTTCCTCAATACCATCATTAGTGGGTATAGATACTCCAGAGACTAGCTGGCCGAGCCATTCGTCATCAACCACTTTCATGTGGCTGGCGAGAACTCTGCTCCAAATCTTGCATCCTTAGAGGATGAGGGAAACCAGAGCCTGCTCAAGGAACTGCATGGGATTCAGTGTGGCTGGAGCGAGGTGCAGAGTAGGGAGGAGCAAGACCTGAGTCCTGAGGAAAAGGAGGCAGGGGCTGGGGTGTGTCCGGCTCCTGGTGGCCTCACAAAGTGATCCTGGAGACTAAGAGAGGTCAGGGTGGGATTCTAAGGAGAGCAGAACACAATCAGATTTGGATTCTTACAAGATCATTCCAGTGACAGCGTAATGGAAGAGGGAAGAGTTGAAGCAGTCCAGGTGAGAAAACATGGCGGTCGGAGATAACGGTGGGAGAAGGGTCAGGTGGAGACTGATTTGTGAGATTCGAAGATGGCAGAATCCATAGGACTTAGTGACGGGTTCCAGGTCCATGTACACCCTCTCCAGAGAGGTGTCCAAGAAACCGATGGATGGATGATCTATCTACTTACCTATCTACATATCTGCCTACTTACCTACATACAAACACAGCTACCTGGGGGAATGGTAGTTTAGAGGGCCATCAGCACACCCTTGGTCACCAAAATGCAAGGGAGGATGAAATCTTTAAGAGATAGAGTAGACAGAAAAGAGATGGGGACTGAGAATGGAAACTGGGGTAGATCTCGCCTTCCGTGAGCCAGACTTGGCCTCGGGTGAGTACCCCTGTGTGTGAAGGCATGTTCGGCCTGTGCTGAGAACATGAGTGAACACAGAATGGTTTTCATTGTGTCTGGTTCTGTTGTATTAGAGCCACTGGGGGAAACAGAGACCAAACCTGTTCTCCTGAGGAGATATGGGCAAGTGTGGTACCCGTGGCAGCGCACCGCACCTGCCCTTCCCCCTGAGAGGTATCGCTGACTTTACTGACATAACTGGCAGGTGGTGGCCAGAAGCTGGGTGGCTCTGAGTACAAGGCTAGGGCAGGGCTGGGCATGGCCAGCGTCTGGTTGGTACTTACACATTGAGAGGCTGCCAGGCTGGCCACTGAGCTTTGGCTTTGATGACGGTGAGGACCTCATCACTCTGCAAAAAAGGACGAGAGATATTTAGCGAGGAGAGCCAGGCTCCTGGGAACAAGAGGGCTGACATGGTGACACCGTTCACTCCCACTCCCTTACCTGCTGCTGAGGCTCTGCCTGCCCCCGGGTAGGGAAGCCCCAGAGTCTCGGCAATCTCAGGGGGTAGGGGGGCCCCCTGAGCCACACTTTGGTTTCCAGCCCGGTCCACCCCTCCCCCACTGTAGCCAGAGCTCTGACCTGGACTCTGCTTCTGCTGGCCAGACTTCTATATTGTGGCCAGCCCGGAGGGCAGGTCACGAGCTCTGCGTCCCGGCCATGGCTACATGAGGGGCTGCAGTGTGGCCAACACCTGCTCCAGAGGATTGTCCTTCCCGGAGCCCTTCCTGCTGTTGAGACCCACACGCCTGATCAGATTCCCTTGGACAAGGAGGCCAACCGCTCATGCCACTCATATTATTCTGCTCTATTTTGCTTTGGACAGAGTGTGGCATAGGCACTTAAAATGATTTTTTTGAGAAAGATTTTGATAATTAGCATTTTGAAGCATTAAGTCATCATCAAGGGGCAAAAATCAGAACTTTGTTGATCTTGCTTAACTTTGCAGTTTGTTTGGGTTTTTATTTTCAATTACACATCGGGGCAGAGGAATATCATAACCTTTTCAAGGCTTAAGACTTCCACAGGAGGCCCAGATTTGGCTTTGGCTAGGGACCTTCCCTGGAGTGGATTTAGCTGGTCCTGGATCTCCCCTTCCCCTGGCTGGGCCCAGCGGTGCTCAGACACCACTGTCCACTATGCCCAGAAAAACCTAGAATGTCACCAGCTGAGGAAGCAAGAACTTTGTTGCCGCCTGAACAGGTCCCTGATTTCCAGGGGGTCAGAGACTTGCTTGGCTGGCTTAGAGCTCTGCCCTAGTCCTTAGAGCCATGCCTGGCATAAATGCCTAGAACATACTTAGGGTGAACCGGTAAACTTCTCAATTGGTGGGTACCATGCCCAGAAAATCCACAGCCCTGAGGAAACTGGAAGGAGATCAGAGGTGTTCCCAGGCTCAGGCCCAAAGCTTATGAAAAGGCTTCTGGCCTGGATCGCCTCACCTGCAGCCCATTGGGTGGTGGGCCTTTAAAGAGGACAGGGGCTCAGCCAGATCCATCGTGGCCCTGGGCACCCACAGCCAGTCTTGGGGGACAAGCTAGCAGAGGCAACAGCTCTTCTTGAGCTCAGGCTTCCCTGACGGTTCCCTCTTTTGGTCAGAGGAAAGAATCTTTGGATGCAAAGACACCCCCACATTCACATGGCTGCAAGGAGAGCATTTCTCAGTCCCAACGGAGTGGTTTACATGGCTCATGGGAGACTTGTTTATTGGTTGGGAACGTATCCCTCACTCTTTTCTAATAAATATCTGGTGAATGGCTGAGAGAGGCTGTCTAGCATGAAGTCACGTGTGAGACACAACACTAGTGCTGGGTCTCCCGTGACCTGGTTGCCCAGGTATCATCTCATACATCCTGTGTGAAGCCTGCCTCTGACCCCAGAAGCCCGCACCTCCTCCAGGGCTCCTCCATTCCTCCATCTCCCACTCCTCACAGCGGTCGGGCTCCAAATCCAAGTCCAAGCTCTCGGTCGGCAAGTCCTCTGAGCCCTTCCACGGCCTCCACACCTTCCTCCTAGCCCTAGTGCACCCTCCACGCTGCTGCAAATCCAACCATCTCCATTCCCTGCCTCAGCCCTTCAGCGGCTGCCCACAACTTCCATGACAATGTCTTCATTCCTGAGTTCTCCTACATGGCCTTCATCATCTAGCTCTGGTATACTTTATTTTCCTTCGATTTTATATATACAGAATATTGCATAAGCAGAATTGTACATGCTTACTGTAGACAAATTTAGCATCACAGAAGCACACAGTGTGAATGTGGAGCATATTCCGCCCTGGCATCTACCCTGCCTTCCGCCTCCTTCTCCAGAATGTTACAGTGTGGTGTGTATCGTTCCAGACCTTTTACTATGCATATGCAACTATGTGTGTGTGTGTGTGTGTGTGTGTGTGTGTGTGTGTGTGTGTGTACATTAGACAGAGCTCTTCCCACAAAAACTGCATCATACTGAACATCTTATTCTGCACCATGATTTAAAACTTCTTCCTTAATATCATATCAGGGGAAACTTTCCATGTCAGTAGATCCTGCATCATAGCAATCCTTTTGTTGATTTTTAGTGTTGGAGATCTTCAAATTATGGTAAACCAAGTCCAGATGTATAAAAGAGAAATACAAGATAGGAGAGCCAATTAACGAGATACTGTCTGATGACCATCCCTTTGCCCTTGAAGAAATATTTTACTAAGAAGTAAAATCAACGTGGGTGAGGGGTGCCTGGGTGGCTCAGATGGTTAAGCGTCTGCCTTCGGCTCAGGTCATGATCCCAGGGTCCTGGGATCGAGTCCCGCATCGGGCTCCCTGCTAGGTGGGGAGCCTGCTTCTCCCTCTGCCTCTGCCTCTCTCTCCCTCTCTCTCTGACTCTCATGAATAAATAAATAAAACATTATAAAATCAGCGTGGGTGGAAGTAAGATGGCCACCAAGTTAGCTGGCCCTGCAGATTTACCTTGCATTATAATTAAATCTTGGTTTTCAAGTCCCAACTAACGACATGCTGATTTTACTTTTGCAGTATATAACTCAACAAAAGTTGTTTGGGCCCTCCGCTAGTGTTTATTTATGGTGATGAAATTCTACCTGTAATTTTGAGAGCTATGGAAGCTCCAAGGATGGTGGATCCACGTGTGTGGACATTAGAACAGTTCCTTGCTGTAAATTGTCTCACCTAGTGGTTGCATGCCACCTGCATGGTCAACAGCTTATTTTTACTTGTTTGGGATCATTTGTGTTAGCCAATCAAATAAGAAAGCAGGAGCATTATGGAAAATTTACTTAAAAAGCTAAAAATTTTTGAAGCATCAAAATTCTCTTGGTAGAACCTCACTTCTGCAGGATTGGAGAGTGTCTGGCTTGCTTGTTCATGGCCATATCCAGTGTGATGGATACTCAGCAAATTGTTGAAAAAGCAAAGCCTTCGATGTATAGTGGCATTCCACAGCATGGATGTTCTGTAATTTATCAGCGTTATTGGTGGATATTTATTTTCACGCATGATGCTATGATGAACACTTGCATGTGTATTTCTTTGCTTACAAATCCAAGGCTTCCTGTGTTATAGACTGCCAGGAATGATTAAAAGATGAAGCAAATTTATCATTTTGGTAGGACCTACCAAATCGTGCTCCGAAAATCTGCACCAATTTACACCCCCGCAAGATGTATATGTGCCCATGTTGCCACAATTTTGGGCACAGTCAATACTACCAAACTTTTTAGTATTCACTGAGCCAGCTGGTGGGACAGGAATGTGTTTGAGGGCATAAGCTATAGAATCACACCTGAGTTCAAATCCAGCCTGCACCATTAGATAGATAGCTCTGTGTCCTTTGGCAAGTCTCTTGACCTCTCTTAGCTTTCTCATCTGTGAAATGGGGATTTAAAAAGAGTCTCTCTCCTGGGGCACCTGGGTGAAGTGGTAGGTTAATCATCTGACTCTTGGTTCAGGTTGCGATCTCAGGGTGGTGAGATCGAGCGCCATGTCGGGTTCTGCATTCACTGGGGAGTCTGCTGAGATTCTCTCTTTCCTTCTCCCTCTGCCCCTCTCCCCTCTCTGAAATAAATACATCTTAAAAACAAAAATAAGAAAGAGTCTCTACTATATGAGGTTGTTGGGGACTAAATGACACAATCCATAGAATGTGCTAATACAGTGCCCGAATAAGCATATATTAGCTACTATTCTTACTCTCATTTACATTCAGGCCGAGCTGGTATGAGAATCAATTTGCACTGCTTGAGTACAGATTGTGAAACACACAGTTGCTTCTCCAAACCCACAAAGCCTTGGGAGAACACTCCCTCACTTAAAGTCAAGCTCTGAGTCTCAGGGAGCATATGATGGAGGTTTATGTAGCTGGGTGAGCCTTAGATGGGGCCGCTGGCGGGCTGGGCATTTTCCATTCTGAAGAATGAAGGACTTAAAGTCAGAGTAAGCAATCCAAACTTTGGACTTAAATGAAAAGCTGTTTTAACAAGTCTCTAAGGCACAGAAAGGATCTTTCAAGAATCCTTAGAGCCCTTCTACATCTCCCATAGGACTCTTTTCAAACCAAGTATTTCAGGGTATTCACAGTTCATGCCTCTTCTGTATGACATTAGCACTTTTCCAGAGCTATGCCAATTAAGAGAAAAAGCCCTAAAGAAACCACAGGTCACTGGTGTCCATCTTCATGGGGATGAGTTCTTTTGTTTTGCTTTCGGTAAAACTGTTTTGAAGATGTTACCGCTGTACCCCAACTTCAGAGGCCCCGACACCAACTGGGAATCACACAGCCGCCAACCGGCCACAGGCTGAGGTCAGATCTGGAGGAAGGAGGGTCATGCCGGGGACAGGTTGGGGGCGGAACTCACACCGGTATTAGGAGATAGCAAGTCTGAGCGAGCTGAGAGTAAGAATGTGCGTTTGAGGGATCGGGTGGGGGCTGGTGTCAGAATCAACCCCACCCAACACTGACCCTGGAGCGTCAATGCTGGAGGGCTCTGGACATCTCAGGCATGCCCACAGTGAAAGGCCAGGGTCTGTCACCTCCTCCTTGCCTGGTTCCTCACCCCCTCTCTGCCCTCTGTGCCTGTGCCTGCCTGAACCTTCACCTCCCAGTTCTGAACCACAGCCTCATTGCTCATCCTAAGGCTCCCTTTGCTGCTGGTGGCACTGAGCATGTCCTGCCCTAGGCGTACAGTCTGGGAGTCAGTCCGGACAACCTGCCTCCTCCCCGCAGGAAGAGAAAAGGGTGCAGTCCATAATCAGAGAGGAAAGTGATCAAAGCAAGTAGAAACAACAATAACAACAGTGATCTATTGTTTTGATGTGCTAAGCATCTTGCCAACTACCTTCATAGAGCACTTTATTTAGTCCTTACAAAACACTTGCAGGGTAGGTAGGTGTACACTTTTTAATCCTCAGAAACACATTTATTTGGCCAAATTAGTTACCCAGTTGGTCAATGGCAGAGCTAGAGTTCAAACCTCAGTCTGACTCTGGAGACCACACCGGTCACCCTGTGAAGCCAGGCAGAAGGGAGCCGGGAGCCTGAGCTGTGATGCAGGAGAGCCAGCCACTTGTGAAAGGTCAGGGCCCCCTGCCCACCTGCGCCTCTGCTGGCCCCAGGCCATGTCCTAGCCTACTCTGAGTTCTGGATGTTACAGCCGCACTCGGACGGTGTTCAGGATACTGGCAGTGTTAACGCTGCCCTGAGAACGGGTTTTGATGCAGAGCCGGGGAGGCACAGGGTGCTTGAGCTGGAGAGGAACTGCTCCTGAAGCGGGGGAATGCGACGGTATTAAATGCACATCCACACACTCACACAGAGCCCCCAACCCCTATCGCGCATTTCCTTGCACTCATCAGCTGGTTTCTTAGGAAAACCTCTGGGAACAGCTATCATCTCATTTTGCAGATGACGAAATGGAGGTTCGGAGAAGTCACGTGACTTGGTGAAGACCACCCAGGAACTACGGTTCCAACACAGATGCGTTTGACTCCAAAACTCCTGCTCTTTTCACTTTGTCTGTTCTTCCTCTCCATCTTGCTCTCGTCCCTCTTCCATTTTGTTCGTTTTTCAAGAGCATGGCTGCCCCGGCTGATGCTTTTCCCCAAAGAACCCTTGCTTTGAGACACAGGGTCACCCAGATCCCTTTGTGAGGGCATCTTATGTAAAGACTCTGGTGAACGGTGCTTGGCTCCATTATTTGCTTCTATCCTTTCCCAGAATTCCCACTTACTACCCATAAAAAATATCAACCCTGATGGTTTCCATGTCTGAAGGGAACTTTTCATCCCTTGGTGGGTGTCCTGGTGATGAGCAGCAGGAAATGAGCCATATTATGAGGTGATAATGGAGCTATAAGCATCTTTAAAATCAATTGTGCCCAACGTCATAGTTTCCCTTCATTTCGACAAGCTCTGGGTTTATTGGGTTATAAATAAAAACAGATGGTTCATATTGGTGGTGCTCTCTGGCTTGCCCGTGGTCTCATGAGGTCTGCAGTGCAGAACTCTTGAGGTAGGCAGGCAAATGGTTCCCATTTTTCAGATGAAGTAACTGAGATGCCTCCCTCCTCTGCTACTGCTCTGGTCAAGATCACCAATGACCTCACCACTGCCAAGGGTCAGTGTCCAGCTCTTAGCCCATTCAGCAGCCACGCTGCCCCTCGTTACTTCACTAACTCTAACCCTCAGGGCTCTGTCCCTCACTCCGTGTGTCTTGGCCATTCTGGACATCTCCTGTTTCCTCGGACACGCCAGGCACACTTAGCACTTGCTGTTTCCTGTGCCAGGAACGCCATCCTCCAGGTATCACAGCCTCGTTCCCTTGCCTCCTCCAGGTGTTTGCTCAAACGCCACTTTCTCTTGGGGTCTTCCTTGTCCCCACTCTTAAAACTAGCAATCCCATGGGGCGCATGGGTGACTCGTTTCGTTAAGTGACCCACCCTTGGTTTTGGCTCAGGTTGTGATCTCAGGGTCATGAGATCAAGCCCTGCGTCAGTCTCCACACTGGGCGTGGAGTCTGCTTGGTGTTCTCCCTCTCCCTCTGCTCCTTTCCCTCTCCCTCAAGCCCCCTCCCCCCACTTGCATGAGTTCGCCCTCTCTCTTTCAAAAAAGGAATTAAAAAAAAAATAGCAGTCCCTTGCTGGCTCCTCAACCTGGCACATCCCCATCACTTTATCTGATTGTGTTTTCTTCATCACATTGGTCACTGTCTGATATATTGTCGACTTGGCTTCTTTACTTTTTAAAAAAGATTTATTTATTTTTTTTGAGAGAGAGAGAGAGAAGAGGGAGGGAGGGAGCGAGGGGAGGGGCAGAGGGAGAGAATCCTAAGCAGACTCCCAGTGAGTATGGAGCCCAATATGGGGCTCCATCTCATGACTCTGAGATCATGACCTGAGCTGAAACCAAGAGTCGGAGGCTTAACTAACTGAGCCACCTGGGCGCCCCTCCCCTTTTTTTGAGAGAGAGCATGTGCACAAACAGGGAGCAGGGGGTGGGGCAGAGAGAGAGGGAGAGAGAGTCTTTTTTTTTAAGATTTTATTTATTTGACAGAGAGAGAGAGCACAAGCAGGGGGAGTGGCAGGCAGAGGGAGAGGGAGAAGCAGGCCCCCTGCTGAGCAGGGAGCCTGACACGGGGCTCGATCCCAGGACCCTGGGATCATGACCCGAGCCGAAGGCAGACGCTTAACCGACTGGGCTACCCAGGCGCCCGAGAGAGAGTCTTAAGCAGGGTCCACACTCAGGGCAGAGCTGGACATGGCGCTTGATCTCACGACCCTGAGACCATGACCTGAGCGGAAATGAAGATTGGACACTTACCCGACTGAGCCACCCAGGCGCCCCTGCTTATTTACTTTTTATGGTCTATCTCTCCATAGGGGACCTAGAATAGGGGCCCTGCGGACAAGGGCTTTCCTCTGTTTTGCTCCATCCTGTACTATCAGTATTTAGGACCGTGCTCAAGCAATATTTGTGGATGAATGAGAGGCTGTGAACAGGAAGGGCCGGTGTCCTCTGAGGCTCGGTCTACCAGCACTCCGTCGGCCTAGCCTTGTGAAGCGATGCTCCGAGATCTCTGCATGGAGCAGGCGGGCCCGGGCACCGGCAGGGCGGGGAAGAGTGCCGGCAGATAGCTCTGCTGGAACTGCCTGACCCAGACGGAGAGGGACGGGCCAGGACAAGGGGCCGCGTTAGGAACCGTGGTCAGAGCTCACAAATTCTGAGTCGGCCTCTGGTGGGCGCCCAGCGACGCGGGCGGGCCGTGTGGAAGGGCTCCTAGCAAGCCTCGTCCCCGGGCCCCAGCCGCGGTCACAAGCCACGTCTGATCCGCTATTTCAACGCCAGAGAAGGTGTGTGAAGCCCGTTAGCAGATCCACAAGAAGATGAGGTGGTTGCACAGACGCATTTCAAATTCAATTTCTTTTTAGTTCTTTTCAAACATAGCCTGTAATTCCGATGGGAAAATTGCATCGTGTCCATAGATAACAATTTTCCCGTGAGACGGTTTTGTGAAAGCAGCTTGGCATTTCTGAAGCCGGAGGGGAAGAACCCATCAGAGCCCCCCGGGTCCACCCCTCCACGCGCATCTGACTCTGGCAGGTGGAGCGCTTTGAGGATGGGCATCACCCGGTGACCTGAGAGATAGGGCCTTCCTTCTGTGTGCTTCTGTTAGCCACAGGCATCGATTTAGCTTGTCCTTTGGTGACCGAAGTGTCAATCCTGTGTTTAACCTCATTTTCCGGGCTTTTTCATTTTGTCCTTTGTAATGCTCATGAAAGTCTGCCCCAGAGAGCAGAGGGAGCTGGGGAGGTTGATGGGGCATGTCTGTCTCTCCTTCCCACCAGCCCTTCCCAGGCCCTCTTCCCCACCTTTCACCCTGTCTCCAGCAATCAGAAAAGAACTAAGTGCCAGGGCCAGAGCAGAGAAGTAGAAAAGGGGCCAGGCCAGGCGAGACTCTGACATCACACGGGAGAGGGCACGCTCAGCAGAAGCCGTCTGCTTTTGATCAGGCAGGAGTCTCAAGGAAGCCTAAGCCAGGTCCTGCGGCAGGTGCCTGTAGGGGCGGCGCCCCAACCCTCCGCGGCATAGCACTGGACACCCCTCGGCCCTCTTCCCTGCCTTCCCCACCCCCCACCCCACCTTCCTCTGAGGACAGCTCCAGTCCAGGTCTGGCCCCAGAAGCCAGCGGGAGAGCAGGGCTGGGGACTGTGTCCTCCCTGTGCCCCCAGCATTGGCTTGGGTTGGAGGAAGTATGCAGGGGATGATTAATGGGTGAGTTAATTAAAAGATTAATTAATGACAAGCTAGAGGAAGCCTCTGGCCTGCGCAGCCCTCCCGGGGGTCCAAGGGCACTTCTTGTGAGTGCTGCGGGACCGGGATGTCGCTGAAGGGTCCTCAAGCAGGAGAGTGTGACTTGATTGATATGCTCAGAGGGCTCTGCTGAACGCTCTGGGACAGTAAGCGCTAGTGGGGCATGGGGGAGGGTCGGCAGGGGGCAGGCACGGGGCATCGGACCAGGAGAGAGCAATGGGAGCTGGGGAGACAGGGGATGAGGCCTGTAAAACAAAGAGGGGTCAAGGATGACTCCAAGGGGAGGTGTCTTGTCAGCGGTTGGATATATGAGGCTGGAGTTCAAGGGACGAGTCCAGGCTGAAGATATAAATTTGAAAGGCATCAGCATGTAGGTGGTAGTTGAAGTTACAGGACAGAGAACCTGGGGAGGAGGCAGAGACAGAGAAGAGGGTGGGGACGGCAAAGAGCCTAACGCGGGACCGCCAGGGAGACAGGAGGGCACTAGGTCCTGCCTCAGGGCCTCTTCAAAGCTCTTGTGCTGTCCCCACTGCCCCCCTGCTGTCCCTTTGCTCTCCGAGGCCACCACTATCCCCCGATGCCCCCATGGTCCCCTGCCGCCCCACCGCTGCCTCGCTGGTCACTGCTGCAAATGCACCCGAAGCGGGTTTAGGCAAGACGAGCGGGCGCAAGCCCAGACAGCTCTTTGGAGGAGTCTGCTGTGTGGGATGTCGAGAAAATTGGCAATAGCAGGAAGGACATGTGAGATTAGTCTTTTAAAAGATGAGGGACATTACGGCACGTTCGTATGTGGAAGGGTATAATCTAATGCAGAAAGAGAAAGGGATGTTGCCGGAGACAGAGAGGGTGCACTTGCAGGAGTGGGGTCCTTGAAAAGATGAGAAGAGGCCAGATCCAGACCCGAGATGGAGGGGTGGCCTTCCAGCCAGAGCAAGAGGAGGGAAGAGCAAGGTGCTGTGCCATGGCGACTGATGGCTGAGATTATGGGCATTGCCGGGGGCCCAGCAGATCCTGGGGGAGCCCGCACCCCCTGCCAGGCTCCACTGTGGGGGCTGGAGACAGAGCCCAGAACAAGAGCGATGCCAATCCCTGCCTCATGGAGCTTGCCTTCCCTGCACGATGAGCAGTTACAGGGGGCCACACTTTGATGGGCTCTCTGGGGACAGCAGAGCAGGGGAGGGTGTGTGAGGGAGGGCCAGGCTCGCAGAGGTGGGGATGTGAGTACAGCTTCACTGACAAAGCCACTCAAGTATTCTTTTTTTTTTTAAGATTTTATTTATTTGAGACAGAGAGCGAGAGAGCGAGAGAGCATGAACTGGGGGAGAGGCAGATGGAGAGGAAGAAGCAGACTCCTGTGGAGCAGGGAGCCTGACCTGGGGCTTGATCCCAGGAACCTGGGAACATGAGTTGAGCCGAAGGCAGATGCTTAACCGACTGAGCCACCCAGGCGCCCTGCCACTCAAGTATTCTGAGATACAGGTGCTAATGCAAGTGAGGAGGGCCAGGTGGGAGCTCTGTCAGGATGGAAATTACCTCACCTACTAAAATAAGATCTTTGAAATTAAAAAAAAAAACAAATAATGTAACCATATTATAGGATGTTAGAAAAAGAGAGTGTGTGAGAGAGATGCAAAAAGAAATATCCATAATTCCACCATCCTTACCTAGCAGCTCCTATCAATTCATTGTTATATTTGTATGTTTTTGTCACATAGTTGAAATCCTAGCTCCCTGTGTCTCTGTCTCTGTCTCTGTCTCTGTCTCACACACACACCCATTTTCTTTACCCCTACCATTTCTTTGCACAATAGTAGCAAGATTACTATACAAATAGACGAGTACACAAACTGTATCCTGCTTTCTATAATTTAATATACTTCAGAGATGATCTCATTTGTGAAATAGCTCCTTTAACGATGGCTTCAAAGACCATAGAGCAGGAGTGCCTGGGTGGTGCAGTTTAGCGGCTGACTCTTGGTTTCAGCTCAGGCTGTGATCTCGGGGTTGTGAGATTGAGCCCCGCATCGGCCCTGTGCTCAGCACAGAGTCTGCTTAAGACTCTTTCTCCCTGTCCCCTGCCCACGCACACTCTCTCTCTAAAATAAAAAAATAAAATCTAAAAAAAAAAAAAAAAGACCATAGAGCAAAGTAAAAAAAGATACAAAAGCATATATGTCTGTGTTTTTACACTGCTCTATGGTCTTTGGGTTCATTATTAAAAGAGCTATATCACTAATGAGATGATCTCTAAAATACCCTATATTGAATTAGAGAGCAAGGTAGAAGCTTCAGGTACTGTCCTGTGAGCCTGTTTTGCTGGGTCCTTAAATATAATAACATTTCACTTCATTGGCTCCCTTCATCCACTGATTTCCATAAAAAGCTTTCAAATTATTAAGTAATGAAGCTCCAAATGACCTGGATGGTGGAGAAATAGGCGCGCCTTAAGGTGTTCAGAAGGCTAACATCAAATAAGATTCCAGAAGCTGCTTTCTTCAATTGTGCTATTTAAATGCAAAGGAACAGCTTCTGTAAGCTGTAAAAGCTTAACCCTTCTCATTCCTGAGGACCCCCCCCATGTCCTCACAGAGGTTTGGGGACAGACTGCAGAGGTAACAGGAGATGTTGTGCCTTGTGGCTGACGCTAAAGGGGTGCCCCTTCCGGGAATGTAAAGGCTGGCCTCTGCCAGGCTTCCCCTGGTAAGGGACATTTCCCTGGCTGTGAAACCCAGCTTCTAGTTATGACCGTGGCATAGGGGACCAGGAATTAAAGAGCAGTGTGGTGGAATAAGTCAGACCGAAGTTCAGATCTTGGCTCAGCCACTTTACGTGCTGTGTAAGTTTGGGGAAGTCGCTCATCCTCTCTGGGCGGATTCCTCATGCGTAAAACACAGATTTATTGAGCTCCCTTTACGGGTGAGAGACTGTGCTGGGCACGGGGCACAGGGCAGTGGACAAGGCGATAAAGTCCCCGCTCTTGTGGGCATGTCCTCTAGTAGATTAATCATAGTACTTGAGGATTGAGGGAGATGGCCTAAGTGAAGGGCCAGGTGAATGGTAATGAACGGGTAGCTGTGGTTACTTAGTTACACGCGCATGTCTCCACACCCCTTCCTTCCCTGTAATTGTCCCTTTATGGCCACGTATCTCTGTCCCCTCAAGCAACTCCTCCTTTGAAATGCCTAATATTTTTTTGAGTAGAAAGGTATATATTCAAGGTGTACAACACCATTTTGACATACAGATACAGGCCCACCTTGGAGATCTGGTGGGTTCAGTTCCAGACCACCACAAGAAAGCCAGTATCACAGTAAGGGGAATAAAATGGAGTTTGTGCTTTCCTGGTGCATATAAGTTATATTCACACCACCCTGAAGTCTGGTAAAGGTGCAACAGAATTATGTCTAAAAAAAACAAGGTGCATAATCAAAAAATACTCTACTGCCAAAAAATGCTAACCATCATCTGAGTTTCAGAGAGTCACGATCACTGATCACCATAACAAACGTAATTGTAGTGAAAAAGTTTGAAGAGAATTACCAAAGAGTTACCAAAAAGAGAATGACCAAAAAGTTGGCAAAAATGACCAAGATGTGACACAGAGACACGAAGTGAGCAAATGTCACTGGAAAAATGAGGTCAAAAGATTTGCTCAATGCAGGGTTGCTGCAAACCCTCAATTTGTGAAAAAAAAAGGGGAAAAAAAGCAGTATCTGGTTAGCACAGTAAAGTGAAGTGCAATAAAATGAGGTGTACCCACTCATAGTAACATGGTTACTGCACCCAAGCTAATAAACATACTCATCTCTTCCCATAGTTGCCTTTTTGTTTTTTGTGGTAAGAGCGCTAGAAATCTACTCTCTTAGCAAATTTCTAGTATACAATACAGTATTTTATTTTATTTTTATTTTTTAAAGATTTATTTATTTAAGAGAGAGAGCACCAGTGTGAGGAGGAGCAGAGGGAGAGGGAGAGGGAGAGAATCTCAAGCAGACTCCATGCTGAGCACATTGCCTGATACAGGGCTCGATCCCACGACCCTGAGATCATGACCTGAGTCGAAATCGAGAGTCGGATGCTTAACCCACAGAGCCACCCAGGCGCCCCCAATACAGTATTTTAAACTATAATCATGGTGCCGTACATTAGATCCCTAGACTTATTCATCCTATGTAACTATAACTTTGTACCCTTTGCCCAACATCTTCCATTCCCCTACCTCCTTGCCCTGGTGATGCCTTCTTGTTACCCCTGGATCCTCTTTTTCTGTGACCTCAACCATGTTGCATTATTATTATTTGCATGATTATTTGTTCACTTATGTGTCTTTCCCACCAGAAGGTATCTAGCAAAGCACCCATCTCATAGTAGGTGCTTAATCAAATATACCGAATGTCCAGTGAATCAAAGTTTTTATTCTCCCCAAATATTCTCTTTACTTGAGGGTCGTATAATCTAGCATTGCCAGGCAATTCTAGCAGCCAGGATGCGTTTGTGTTTATATCCCACTGCTGTTCTGTACAACTTTACTGTGGACCATGATGCTCTGCCCCGGTCCCTCCTCAGCTGCTGGGAAAGCTGAGAAAATGCGGCCCTTGTCAGTTTTTTTTTTTTTTTTTTTAAGATTTTATTTATTTGACAGAGAGAGACACAGCAAGAGAGGGAACACAAGCAGGGGGAGTGGGAGAGGGAGAAGCAGGCTTCCCGCGGAGCAGGGAGCCCGATGCGGGGCTTGATCCCAGGACCCCGGGATCATGACCTGAGCCGAAGGCGACGCTTAATGACTGAGCTGCCCAGGCGCCCCTCGGTTGTCAGTTCTTTTTAGGGATTGCACTGGCGGATAAAACCGCCTCATGTGATGTTGGCAGAGGCCTTCTTTGGGCCTGCAACGCAGCTCAGCCTCTCCCTCTGCCCATTCCTGCCTGCCGCCCCTCCCCAACCGCCTCACCACCCCAGGTGCGGTTCCCAGGAGCGGGGCCCTAACTTCACGCATGCCAGTCTGGACTCCAGCTGCTGCCCAGAGAGCCCAGCTGCTACAGTTCGTGGAAAAAGAGAGGCAGCGTTAACACATCCATGACATTCTCGCTGGGTAAAGCCCAAATGATGTGCGCGCCGTCAGTGGGCGGGAGAGGTGAGTTAGGCCAAGGCACTCTAGTGTACGGGCACAGCCAACGCTGAAGGACCCTGGCGGCCAGCCTCAAATCTGGATTGTGAGCAGTCAGTTTCAACAAAACAGCATCACCCACCACGTTCAAGCAATGTTCCTAATTAGCATTTTAAAAGGTTTGTGGTTTGTGTTAGCATGATTACCCTTATTTTGCTTTTAAGGTCATATGAGAGCTATAAGCATAAAGAGTTAATATCCAGTTATCTTTGCACACGTTTAAATAATATGATAATGAAAATAATTACGACTCAACCCTAGGGGTGTGTGAGCTTACATATGCCCTTTAAGAAAGATCCATACATTACTTGGTTTTGGGAATGTTCTAATTTTGCAAGAGCACTGTATGAAGAGCTTGGGTTTTAGAGGCTCTGTGGCTTAACTGTGCAGCTTTGGACACGTTACTTAATTATTTGAGCCTTGATTTTCTCATTCTGAAGAGTGGTCTAATGAGAACTACCTTCCTGGCTTGCTGCAAGATAGAAATGAGCTATAAAGGAATGCAGAATGCTTGCACAGTTCCTGACACATAGGAAGGGCTCAGTAAACGGCCGCAGGCGGGAGAGGCCTAACAGGAGAGAATGTACCTTTCTCCAGGCCCTTTCCAAACCCTGGAGAAGCCTGCTGTCTGCATCCATCCTTGAAAGATAGCAGGAGGATGGAGTTTTAGGTAAGTTGCTTCCCACGGGGAGTCAGTGTTAAATTTGCTTCAAAGTACAAGCAAGCAAGTAAACAAACATGAAAGCCCCAAGGTGCTCAAAATCGAAAGGTTAAAAATAGAAAACTAAAAAAACCTGAGGATCTAAATTTAAATTCAGAGAATTTCACATTTAAGAACCATTCAGTAAATATTCCCAAGGTAGGTTGAACAATGCCCCCCCCCGCCGCCCCAAGATATCCATGTTCTAAAATCTGTAACCTGCAAATGTTACCTTATGACCAGAAGGACTTTGAAGATGTGATTAAATCAAGGATCTTGAGATAGGGGGGCTATCCTGGATTATTCAGGGGGCCTGAAATAGAAGTGTCCTTGTAAGAAGGAGGCACAGTTTTGATGACAGAAGACAAGAAGGCAGTGGGAGGATGGAAGCAGAGACTGGAGTGATGTGGCCACAAGCCACCGCATGCCGGCAGCCACTGACATTCTGGAAGAGGCAAAAAGCCTTCTGGAGCCTCCTGAAGGAACCGGCTTGGCTCCCACCTTGATGTTAGCCCTATAAGACTCATTTTAGATTTCTGATCTCTACAAGTATAATAGATTAAATTTACCTCATCTTAAGATACTTAATGTGTGGGAATTTGTTGTAACAGCAATAGGAACTAATCCTATCCCTATGGACCCTACCTGCCCTTTGAATGAGTGGGTCTGGTGAAAATGAGGTAACTAAGACCAGTCGTTAGAAGGGAGGAGAGGAGGCAATAGCACTGAGTCTGAAGAGCTGATCAGAGTCGTGTCTCTCTGCTGTCTAGCTGCGTGGCCTCAGGCCAATTGGTCAGCTTCTTGGAGCCTCCTTGTCTCCGTCTCTACAATGAGACTCAAGTTAACTCATAGGCTTCTTGTGAGGATTACATGCTAAGACACTTGATGTACTACAAAACTATGTGAACTCTTTTCATTACTATTATAATTACCTTTTTAAGAAACCTCAAGTTGAAGATTGTAATCAAGATGCTACCTCTTACAAGACAAGCCTAATGGTGCATAACATGTCTATCTGAGGTGACTCTATGAACACGGGACCTAGGCATGGCCATTCGAGGTTTTGGAGCACGGAACCGAAAAATTTCAGTTCTTAGACCTCTGTCTGTAGTTCCCACTGAATTTCACTAAACTTCACCCAGGGCCCATCTGCAATTCCTTATTTTTACAACCCAGGCTGAGATGCTATTATCACTTGGACTTCTCTTTGAGTAGATGTTTGTTTTCCTTAAAAAGAGCATATCAATAAGCCAATAACTATGGGGCAGTTTTCCTGTTCTTGAAGCTTCCTGAAGTAAAAATCATGGAAAGAATCTGTGCCTGAAGCAATCACAATAAAAACGACTATTATTTTTCAAACTCAAGGCTCTTCACATGTCTCTGGTCTGGCTTCATTGGCACACTCTTTCAAAGCAAAAGGAAGAAAATAAACACCTTAAAAGTTTGAAGTTGGATCCTCTCAACAATTCCCCCCCGCCCATTTGTAATTCAATCGAGCATTTCCCTACTCAGGTAGTAAGGAAAGAGTTGCTGTTTTGATTGAAACTACATGCAGTTTTGTTTTTTTAGAAAACATTTTTATAATGGATTTTTTTATTACAAAAATATGTTCATTGTAGAACATTCAGAAAATTGAGATAAGCAAAAATAATAATATGGAGACAACCTGTAATCCCACCACCTGCAGCTCGCCACTGTTATTCCTTTCTATTTTAAACCAAAAAGCATACTTCAGTGTGCCTGAGTGGGACATTTGTGGAGTCAAAAAAGCAGCTAATTCCAGTGATAATAGGAGCCTGGATTTTCTGTTCCTCTACGTGGTCAGGCCCTGCCGTGAGGGAGCCAGCTGGCCCTGGAAGTCTGAGAAATCGCAGGCAACAGCTTCGTTGGTGGTGCTCTGAGAGGCCACCCCACCGCGTGGCCCTTGTCCCGCCGTCATATGAGTACCTGGGCCTCCTAACTCCTTCCTGCCTCCAAGGGTTCCTCTCCTGCTCCCACTCCATTCCCTCATGGGGACCTTTCGAGAGCATACATTGGACCAGCTCACTCTCTTCTTAACATTCTTCCTTTGGCTTTAGGGATAATGTCCACATTTTTTAGCATGGAACACAAAGTCCATGCTTTGGATCTGCCTCCTCTTCCAGCCTCATATCTCCTCCCCCACAAGTATCCTCAATCTCCATCACCACCATCTTCATCTTCATCACCAAACCGACCACCAAGTACTGGCTGTGGTCTATGTGTTAGGTACTATCTTAGCTCATCTCCACTCCTATAAGGTGGGGTTTATGGATGAAGCTCAAAGAAACCCAAGGATTCACTCCCCTGCATGTGGCTAATAAGCAAAGGAACCAGAACCTGAGCTCAGTGTCCTCTGATGTCAAAGCATCAGCATTAGGATACCTCCTTCCCTACTGAACTACTTGAAGTTTCCTGAACCAGAAATGCTTTTTTTTTTAAATTTTATTTATTTATTTGAGAGAGAGAGAATGAGAGATAGAGAGCACGAGAGGGAAGAGAGTCAGAGGGAGAAGCAGACTCCCTGCTGAGCAGGGAGTCCGATGTGGGACTCGATCCCGGGACTCCAGGATCATGACCTGAGCCGAAGGCAGTCGCTTAACCAACAGAGCCACCCACGTGCCCAGAAATGCTTTTTTCAAGCTACCATACCTTTGCATAAACCACCATCTCCCCAAGATGACTCTTAGCCCTTTCTCACCCACCTAATACCTCCTGGCCTTTAGAATGCTGCTCAAGCCTTTGGCTTAGTATAGCTGCCCTTCCTCTGTGCATTCAAGGTACCCAGTGTTGACCTTGGTCATGGGATCCACCTCACTGAACTGCAGTTACCCTTTTACAGGCATATATTCCACCCCCCCCCACCCAGCTGTGCGTGCCTCAAGGGGGGAACTGTGTCTCACTCACCTCTATCTCCCTCTTTCCCACGGTCTAGCACAGGATTTGGGAGATAATAAATAACATTTGTTTAATAAATGAATGAATGGGCGGCAGCTCCTAGCGATTTCAAATAGGCTTTGACTGATCAAAACTTGATTTGCTTATAATGTTCCTGCCAGAAGTAGCTCAGAGAAATAAGGAAAATGAAACCCAGAATTCTTCGCCCCCAGATCCCTTGCCAGGCTGGAGCCAGATGAAAGAGCCCATCATTTGTAACTAACTGCTGATCCGCAGCGGTGCAGAGGGAGCTGGACTCCCTGACCTTTCCTTGTTGTGTTTGACTCTTGTCACTTGGTCATTTTGTCATCAGGATAAGGTCCAGTGGCAGGTGAAGGGTAAGAGACTATGCCTTCCCAAAATATGCCTCTTTGGCACAAAGATTATTTTGAGAAACTGCAGACACTGGAGAAGCACTGAAAATAGTATAAAAGTTACACTTTTGCAAGGGAAAATTACATTTAGAGAGGGGGCCCCAGCAAGAGAGCTATTACTAGAGATTGCATTTTCATCTGAGAGACTTATCTGCATTGCAGGGCAAATTTTGTTTGTCCTGTATTTCCTTTTCTCACCTTCCTATGATTGCCTTCCTCCCCTTTGAAGCCCCAGACTCTTATCCCTTCTCTTAGCTCAGGATGGTATACAAGCCTCAATTACCTGGCTGCCTTTTGAGGTACTCCCAGATGTATAGACATATACATATGTATGTAATTAAATATTTTTTTCTCTTGTTAATCTTTCTTTTATTATAGGGGTGGGTGGGAATGTCTTAGTCAAGAACCTAAATGGGTAGAGGAAAATTATTTTTCCTCCCCTACACAGGGCACCTGGCTTTGGAAATTCTTTTTTTTTTTTTTTTTAAGATTTTATTTATTTATTTGAGAGAGAGAGAATGAGAGATAGAGAGCACGAGAGGGAAGAGGTTCAGAGGGAGAAGCAGACTCCCTGCTGAGCAGGGAGCCCGACGTGGGACTCGATCCCAGGACTCCAGGATCATGACCTGAGCCGAAGGCAGTTGCTTAACCAACTGAGCCACCCAGGCGCCCCTGGCTTTGGAAATTCTTGAGAGGCAAGGAACAGAGGCAGGAGGGAGAAAAATGTGTCCAGTGAACTACATTTTGGGAGTGGGGAGACAGGGAGGGTAGGGGGTTGGGGATGAGGGTGGGAGGTGCAAGGCTTCATGATGGTGAACATGAGGGAGGGGGTACTCACTACGCTCACCTGGTGTCAAGATGTAGGGACCATCCGGATTCATGGGGGTGGGTGCAGAATACCAGTGCTCCCCAAACTGGCTGTGCTTCAGAATCAGCTGAAGACCTTTTAAGTCTATTCATGTTCAGGTCCCACCTCGGAGCTACTGAATTAGAATCTCTGGGTGGGGCACAGGAATCTGTAGTTTTAAAAATGTTCAGAAAATGGTTCAGATCAATGGAACCTTTGTTATGTGTCTCAAGGTATTAAGACGATTAGGTGCAGCCTATGAAGTCACAGATTTCCCAAACAGGTCCTCTGCCTCTTCACACAAGGCCTCTGTCACCTGTCACGGCTCGACGGGATCTGGGTTATGATGGAGGCATAGGTACTCTCATTTAGGTACAAGGCCTACATGAGAAACAGGCTGTATAATGTGACATTGGGGAAAGGTGTGGCTTGAAAACATTTTTTGTACTTACATAAAGCTTTACCAGACATACTTCTCTGATTTGGACTTAGCCTATTGTATCATCTGCCTCTGAATTCCTGACTTACTTCACAGGGTGACAAAATATCTTCTGGGGCCCACATGACTCCAGCACCCATAACAACTGGAAGTGGTCCCAGTCCCAGTAAAAACTGCTGATTTGGTTTGGAGAAGACAGTGATCTCAGGGCCAAAATCTTCCGTGAAGGCTGGGAGTGACCAGAAGGCTGGAAAGGGGCAGTGACCAGGAGGACAGAGGCTGGGTGGGCGGGTGTGAGAAGCCTCAAAGGAGCATGGAGTTCTTTCTATGAGATGAGGGGAGAAGAGGTGATGGAGATGAAATAGAGCCTCACCCCTCCTCTTGCCTTGAGTTATATGGGATATGGGAGAACAAATGCCCTTTGTTTGGGAGGATGGGAAAGGGACACGGACACCAGGTTTTGGAGAGGAGGTGGGGAGAGAGCTGTGTGATGGGGCAGGGATGTAGAGGAGCTTTGCGTGACACATTAGGCCACCAAGACATTTCCCATTGCCCAGAAGTGCAATGTGTCCACCCAGAATGAGGATCTGGCTATCACCACCACGGTTGTCCTGCTCCATATAACTCTGTGCCATTTGCATAATTTATCACACTGCATTATAATATTTTAAAAGATGTCTTTATATCCTAAGTCCAAATTCCATGTGTAGTGAAAACAAGCTTAGGCCTTAAAATAAGACAGGCCTAGGCCTGAATTCAGATTCTTTTCCTTTCTAGCTGTGAGGCCTTGGGCAAGTCATTTTACCAGTCTGACCCTCAGTTTCTTCAGGTATAAAATGGGTATAGTAACTCTACCTACCCCATGGGTTTTAGTGAAGAATAAATTAGATATTGTTTGGAAGCATCCACTATGTTGTCAGAGATATAATATGTTCTCCATAAGCCTTGACTGTCCCTCCTTGACCAAATCATCTTTGTTTCTTAATGGTCTGACACCACTCATGGTTTTGCGAAGGTAAACAAAATACGTTGGTTGAATGAATGAATGAATGAGTTGGTTGAAGGAATGAATGGGTAAGTGAATTAATGAATTAATGAGTGAATGTTAATTTTCATAAAGATACGGTTGAGGAAGCTCATGGCACTCTGCCATGTCTGAAAGGACTTCTCCTGCAATTCTTTCAAACATTTAGCCCAGGCCAGGTCCTCTGTCCTATTTCAAGGTCAGAGCTATTTCTTTGTTCTGACCTTGGCATAATGAGCCATGAAAAGCTTGCGGCTTTTTTTTTTCTATTTTAATCCTTCCGTCCATTTAATGGGCTATATTTTCTCTGGAAACAGTGGGGTGAACATCACCAAGATAATGGATAATAACATTAACATTATCACCACTGGCATGATCTAGATATTATTCAATTAAAGTAATAACTCCTAATGCAGGATGAATTGTTTTTATCTTAAGAATCCAATTCAGCCATCAGCTCACCATCATATTCAAATGACAGAAATTACCTTTAAGTCATAGATCTGTAATGTGATGTTGAGATGATTTCTAGTTATATTTTCTGATGCTATATTACAGACATTTTTAAGGTCAGAGCGTATAGAGCTTGTCGTGTTTTCATTTTCTATCACCAGGCAATTTGAAATCCTTTTCAAATGTATAATGAACGAAAATTAGAAATTTGGGGAGCAAAATCACTTCAAAGGAGTGCTTTAAACAATCTAAAAATTCACCTTACTGAGACATAAACAAAGAAGAGACTCTGGTTGTTATTTAACATTAACACTGGTCCTCTGAAGACAGAGATGGGGAAGAAATGTCCCCCTCCCGAAGTTGAATTCAAGAGCTTTGTCACCGGGGATGTTGGCTGATCCATGTCCCGAGTAGACTCATCTCCTTTTTTGACCCAGGACCTTGATTTTGGTGGTGTGTGCTGAGAGGGCCAGTCGGAGGGCTGGCTCATGCTACCCAGACTCTCAAGAGGTAGAAGATGTGATCAGCGGTGAGAAATACAAAAGTGACGGGGCACAGCCTCCATGTGTAGCAAAGCCTTTTTGAGAAGCTATCATCTTAACTGAATGTTGCCTGGGGAGCACAGAGTTCAAGAAAGAGGGTGGAGGTGAAAGGCTCTAATGGACAGAGTCACAGAGCTATCTTAGTCAAATGCACTTCCCTCCATTATGGGAACAGATCCTCCTTATAGATCAAAACATCATGTCTATGGGTCATAGTGTCTCCTCTCTTGGCCTGCACAGGAGACCTTGACCAACTCTTTGACCACCCTCTTTCTAGAGGCTATGCACACCACTTCCTTTATCCGTACCTTCCTTCAGTCAGGCTATGATACACTACAAATAGGCGGTAGGTCCGCCCCCCACCCCCTGCCCCAGTATTCTTAGGTTTTTAATAACCCTATTTAAATTTACATTTTTCTCTTGAAATTGATACTTAATCCATATCTAAAATCTCCCTCCCCTCAAAACTAGGCAAATCTTTTCACTTAATTTCTCTACCCCATTCCCTTAGGAGGCAGTTTTGTAACAAACATTTGACTTGAGGGGACACACCCTAGTTGCGATGGCTGGCATCTGGCCATCCCCCACTCATCACCAGATCTCAGGACCCTTTCTACACGTGGTTTAACTCAGACCCTTCTGCACTGATTCCTCCTCCTTCAACTCTTAGAGGGTGCCTGCTCTCCTCATTATGGGGGCCCCTCACCATAGCCCAATACCTACTGTCTACACTCTCAGAGAGAGAGAGAGCGGCTCACCTGGGATAGCTTGCCCCTCAAAGCCTGAACTTAACTGTCAACGTTTTCTAGCGGAGGATGAATTCCCTGCTGCTTTTCAATAAAGTTGAATGTGACCGCAGCAGGTAGATGCACTGCAGTGAGAACGAAATAGGAAGGTCCCATAAATTACCATGTGGAAGAAGAAATATATATTTATTCCAGTTCTTCTGAGTGAACTAACTGAATGGCTTCCAGCTTAGGTGGGAGGGCAGGCTGGGGAGCGGCGTGGCTTTCTGCACCCACCCAGCATGAAGAGACCTGAAAGCAGCAACAAGCCCCAGAAAACCCCAGAATAGGGCCAAATCTTCTTCAGCTAAGGCTGCGCTCAGCTCCCGTCTATCCCACTGAGTGCTTTGTTCCTTTCCCACAAGCCCAGAGCAGAATTCAGTCCTCCACTGTTCAGGATTCATGAAACAGAAGTTATTCTACTCAAACCGTCAACAGACAGAGTTGATTTCAACTTCGCCTGCAACTGGGAAAACAATTATGACGGAGCAAAGAAATGGATACTTGCAGTTTACTTTTCTAGGCGGTTCTTAATGTGGTTCTGATCCACCCTGAGAGACTGTCACACAGCCTTGTGTGGCACTGAGCTGAGCCGATGGATGAAGGAGGCATGGCTCAGGTAACATTTCCCAGGTCCTTGGGCGATCCCGTTGCCTACTTGTCACCAGGGCCAGAGATATATTGGCTGCGAGGGCCCACCTACCACCTGAGCACTCTTGGAACAAACCACCCTCTGATATTTGGGGCTGACATCTCATTTACTCGCCACCCATTTATTAGGTGTCTACCATCTGTACCAGGCGCTGGGGACACAGAGATGATTAAGACACGGTTCTTGCCCTCAAAGAGCTCATATTTCATCAAGGGGAGACGGAACACACAGTGACAAGTCAGGGAGTTACGGGTGCTAGGGCTACTCGAAGGAGGAGCTATTCACTCTTTCTGGAGTGGCTGAGTTCTCTGAACGTATTTTACAAACCTCCTGACACACACAGGATGCAGACCCTCTGGGGGAGGAAGAGAGGACCTGGCGGGGGGGCGGGCGGAGGGCAGGAGGTATCTGGCTTTCCCCAGTCTCTCACCTTCCATCTCCTTGTAAGGAACAGTTCTGAGAGCCACACATGGCACTGAGTCCGTAAGACTCCGGGGCCCTCACCAAACAAAATAGAAGAGGGCATGTCTGCATTTGTTTCTGCACAAACTATTAGCTGTAGTGTCATGTGGATGTGAACATCATGGTCTTATAGGCTGGTGATCTGCGAACCTGAATGTGCATCAGAATCACCAGGCGGGCTTATGAAAGCAGAGTATTGGGACCCCTGCCCCCTGCGCACCCCCCCAGGTTCTGATTCAGTGGGGCGGGGGCGGGGCCTGAGGAGAATCTGCATTTCTTTTTTTTTTTTTTTTCAATTCCAAAAAACATTTATTGAGCCCCTATGAGATAGGACATGGTAAAGAGACAGCCCCACTGTTTATCCTCAGCTGGTACATCTTATGTCTTACTAGTCCTTTCAGTCTCCTATAATGGAACGGAAGCCTTGTTCAGAAGCTCAGAATCTTCTTGTTAGAAGAGTGATGTTCACAACTAGTGGAAGATCTGCTTCATTTTAAAAAAGTACTGTAATGGACTCGTTGCTTCCCACAGAGGTGCTCGGCTCATCTAGTCTTCTAGTCATGGGCTCTTCTGAATGAGCAGCAGTGACATCTTCCATGGCTTTAGTTGTTGCTTCCTCAAGGCTATGAGTGTTTGATTCTACCTCAGTAGATAATTCGAAAGCTTGTGTGTCCTCAAAATGCACATCCGTGGTCGATTCTACATCACTAACGGAGACCAGGTCAGCCGTGGACTCCAGGTCAGCGGTGGACTCAGGGGTCTTGGTAGACTCCAGGTCAGCAGGGGGACTCAGGGGTCTCGGTGGTCTCCGGGTCGGTGGGGGCTCTAGGGTCGAGGTTGACTCCGGGTCGGCAGAGGACTCCGGGGTGGCGGTGGACTCCAGGTCAGCGGTGGACTCCGGGGTCTCGGTGGACTCCAGGTCAGCGGTGGACTCCGGGGTCTCGGTGGGCTCCAGGTCAGCAGTGGACTCCAGGGTCTCGGTGGGCTCCAGGTCAGCGGTGGACTCCGGGGTCTCGGTGGACTCCAGGTCAGCGGTGGACTCCGGGTCTCGGTGGACTCCAGGTCAGCGGTGGACTCAGGGGTGGTGGTGGACTCTGTGGTGGCCAACTCTAGGTCAGCAGTGGACTCTAGTTCAGCAGTCAACTCAAGGGCATTAATCAAATCAAGTTCATTAATCAACTCAAGGTCAGTGATCAAGTCTAGGTCAGTAATGAATTCCTGGTGTATTATGGGGTAAGCCATAGCTAGGGCGAACCAGGCTGTGGGTACCTGGGTCTTCGCGAGCATTGTGCCAACAGGGAACATGTGAAGGTAAGGGAGGTGGCAGGCTCCAACTGTTGAGAATCTGCATTTCTAACAAGTTCCCAAGGGACAGCCACTGACCTAGACAGTGCCTGCCACAGAGTAAGGGTTCAATAAATGATGGTATTAATAGTATTAGGCACCGTGCTTTTAAAAAAAAATTTAAATTCAATTAGCCAACATATAGTACATCATTAATTTCAGAGGTAGTGTTCAGTAATTTATCAGTTGCATATAATACCCAGTGCTCATCACATCATGTGCCCTCCTCAGTACCCATCACCCAGTTTCCCCATCCCCCACCCACCTCCCCTCCAGCAACGCTCAGTTTGTTTCCTATAGTTAAGAGTCTCTCATGGTTTTTCTCCCTCTCTGATGATTTCCTGTTCAGTTTTCCCTCCCTTCCCCTATGATCCTCTGAGCTGTTTCTTATACTCCATATGAGTGAAACCATATGATAATTGTCTTTCTCTGATAGACTTATTTCTCTCAGCATAATACCCTCCAGTTCCATCCATGTCGATGTAAATGGTAAGTATTCATCCTTTCTGATGGCTGAGTCATATCCATTGTATATATGAACCACATCTTCTTTATCCATTCATCTGCCGATGGACATCCCAGCTCTTTCCATAGCTTGGCTATTGTGGACATTGCTGCTATGAACATTGGGGTGCAGGTGCCTCTTCGGATCACTACATTTGTATCTTTGGGGTAAATACCCAGTAGTGCAATTGCTGGGTCATAGGGAAGCTCTATTTTTAACTTCTTGAGGAACCTCCATACTGTTTTCCAGAGTGGCTGCACCAGCTTGCATAAACCAGCTAACTTAACCCTCATAACAGCATGATATGGTGGGGGATTGTTACTATTGCCCTTATTTTAGACACAAGCAGATGTAAATAGAGAGATCCCAGTATTTCGCCCAGGGTCACAGAGCTAGTAAGTGGCAGAGATGATATTTAAACCACGTCTTTTGAATAGAAAAAAAACCATCCATGTTTTCTCTGTCACTCTATTCTGCCTCTTCAGGAAAGAGGTATTTTTTCTTTTTTCTTTTAAATACAGAAGCTAAAGAGATTCAACTATAAATAAGTGAAGTCTAGAATCATAATACTCTCATTCAATTTCAAATATGTCCTCAAATATATTATTAAAATTATCCCTGAAGAGTCAGTGGAAAGACCATTTATTTCTTGAAAACAGTTGTGAGAATATATGAGAGCATAAGCTGATGAGCCCTGAGCCCAGGGAGCCTCCTAAGCCGATAGCCATCAATCCCTTTTTTTCAAGTAATGGAACACATTTTGTTAAGAAAAAGTATACTCAGAACCCCAATATATAAAGCAGACAGGAATAGGGCTGCTTTTAGACTTATAAAACAAATGTTGGGGCTAAAACGACTGGATTGTGAGCACTTCCCGGCAGAGATGGAGAGCTGTCCCCACAAAAGCACCAGCTCTGATCCAAGTGAGACCCAGCTGACCTGCTTTGGTGTGGGATGCAAAAGTGGTGCAGTGAGTTTCTCAGGACCAGGAAGAAGGCTGAAGAAATCCCAGAGAACACCCATGACACCTGCCACCTTCTCCTAAGAAGGGCTTCACCGACGCCCTAGTGAGGTGAAGCTGCTTGCTTGTTAGGCCTTCTTTATGGGACCGGTTTTTAACACTAGTTAGATCTGCTATATACTGTATAACCATTCAGTGAGCTATTGAGCGCTAGCACATTCCTTTTCAATGAATTCTTTTGTGGTCTTTGTGAAGTCTGGAGTAAGATGCTGCATCAGATATTTCTAAGGAGAAGGACCTCACCAAGTGAACCCAACTGATAATTATCCTCAGTATTCAGTGAGAGGTTCAAGCAAGGTACCACTCATAATAGGGGGTTACCTGCACATTGCTTCTGTGTGGGTGAGTGGCCCCATCCTCGGAGATGTACTCAGAGTACCTGTGATTCACTACCAGCCCTGGATGTGAAGATTCATAAACCAACCCCAGATACCAGCTTCACCATTTAGAGCTGAAACTCATCTACCACTGTCTATTTATTTTTCAGCTGTCAAGAGAGACCAAGAAGTAATTGTCTCTCAGTCCCATTCTCCCCATCTTCCATTTGGTAATAACTTACAGTCAGGTGTGACCATGGGACCAATATTTAGCCAATGTGATGCAAACAGAAGGGATGTGTATCACTCTTGGATCACCCTATTTAAGAAAGCTGTCTGCCGTCTGTTTTCATTACCCCTTCCTGCTGCTTGGAAAGGAGAAGGAACCACAGCAGCTGACTTGGACCCAGATATGGGAACCATGTGCAGAGCCTGGCAGAAACAGACCACCAGCCTTGTGTTGTTCCCCTCCGCACTCTTATGTGTGAAGGAAATAAACTTCAATCTGATTTAAAAACTGTATTTTTGGTTTCTTTATTGTAACAGCTTAGTTTACAACCTACGCATGGGTCAAAGATTACCATAAGTTCTATCCCTACTCCCACAAAAAGTGGGGGTCTATGTCCCCTCCCCTTGAATGTGGGAAGCTTTGTGACTGCTTTGGCCAATTTCTGGACCCAGGCTTTGAGAAGCTGGCAGCTTCTACATTCTGTCTTTTGGAACATTCTCTTTGGGAACTCGAGCCATCATGTAAGAAGTCTAACTCCCCGAGACCACTGTGCTGATGAAGCCATGTGTGCGCATTCCAGTAGACAGTCCCAGCCTCTCCAGACACCCCTCCAAGGTTCCAGACATATGAATGATGCCATCTCAGATCCCTTAGACCAGTCCGTTTGTCAGCTGAATACCGTGAGTAACCTGATCAACAGCACTCTGAACAGAAGAAATCACCCAGGTTGTCACATGAGGAGGCCAAGTGTGGAACTGCTGCACTGATCTCGTGGCCACCAAGGGAGCCATGGCTGATCCTTTAAACATGGCAGAGCAGAAAGATGGAGGTGGTTCAGTTCCTGACAACATCTGCGAACCACTGTCCTAACCTTGGAACCAGCTATCTCCAAACTTCTCATCGAGTGAGGTAGTACACGTCCGTGTTGTTTCAGCCACTCTTGGCTAAGTTTTCTCTTACTTGTGGCTGACAGCATTCTAGACATACCCTCCCCCTCCCCCCACCATCTTGCCTCTCAGAAGGAGTTTGTTACAGGAGCAAGAGTGTGTAGCTGGGCTTGCAACCAGACTCCTACTTCTTCAATAAATTTACTGGTTGGGAATGGCTGATTTCTCTTGAGGTTCTCCTGGAACTTGACACACAACCTCCAGGTATTCTAGCCTGCTGGCTAATGTTGCAGGTGGAATTCCACTGCATATCATCTCATCTGCCTTCCCTTCACCTCCCTTCACCTTCCCTAGGGTGGGGGAGTGGAGGAGAGCCTGAAAAACCCCCATGACTCCTAGAAGGAGAATGAAGGGAATTCTTCCAACAGTTACCTTGATACAAGGTTTTTCTGGCTAGGGCTGGGGGCTTTATGGGCAGAGGACTGAAACTGAGAGTTTCTTTCCCAAGATAACACAGAGAAAGGGGCTAAAACTCAAGCACTCAAGGAAAGGAGCAGAACCAAAAACCATACGGAAAAAACTAGATCTAAGAAGCCAAACTTTGGAGGTTGTCAAGCTGAGGCGGGCCAGAGGCCCTCTGGGAATGAGGATTTGGGGGCTGGACAAAGGCAGTGAGGGAGAGGAAAGCAAATACGTGTGAATTGGGAATGTGTTTGTGTGCATGTGTGCACACATGAAGTTGTTGGAATAGCCCAGAATAGCTGACATCTGGGGCATAGTGCACAGGTGCACTGGTCAGCTCATCCAAAAGAATAGGAAGGAACACATGCCTGTAGGAAGCCTATTTATGTTCTAAGATGCAATAAAATTGCACCTTGCTCGTGAAAGTCCTTTTGATCCACCCCATTCATCTGTGCTTCCACAGGTGTGCTTTACAACCTGATTATAGCATCTATTTCAACTTCTCTTGTATTACAGCCGGTCTATTACTTAGCCATTTCCCCAACTGGATTGAAGGACTTTTGAGGGTAGGGACTATTTCTTAATTCTTCCCTCATAGCGTACACCACAGTGGGTTTGTACATAGAAAGTGCTCAGTGAATACCTTTTGATTAATTACCGCTGTCAACCTTTTGGCTTATGTTTTATTGACATTTACAAAGAGATCAAGAATGTTTCTAACAGTGCATTTTTTTCTCAATGACAGAATAAACACAGAAATCCATCACCAAGGACACAAAATAAATCTTAAGCAGAAGAGTTAAACATATTTCAGAAAAAAAAGGGGGATAGGGAAACAAGAGAAGGATTTGGAGGCTGAAAATTTCTCTCTGTTTTAGACCAGCTCCAGGCAAGTGAATGCCCTTTGAAAACTTCATTAGCCTTTTTCTACACAAAGTGCTTTCTGACCATTTCTCTACAGTGTCTCTCCTATTTGGACACAGAGTTTCATTTATTAATCAAACATAATTGGGCCCCATTTCAAAAGGATGAACAAAGCCTGTTTTGTTGTCCCATTCAAAAGCTGGGTTTAGTCTGGGTAATGGTGTTTGTCAGTGTCTGTTTCTAGGCCCCAAAGGGTTGGATGCTAGAGCAGGACAGTTGGGGGCCAGTTGGTCAATTTCCCACTCCTGGGAGCCCTTGAAAGGGCCTCTCCCGAGCTCTGGAGCCTGTGTTCACTGCCTATGAATGTAAAGCCTACACCTCCACATCCCACTTGGCAAGAAAGGTCTAGCTGGATCCTTGTCAACTGTGTCATTTCTCACAGCATAGGCCCATCTTCTGATGATTTGTCCACAAACCCAGCTCGGACGCTCAATTACCAGAGCTGGTGTTCTTTCTTCAAAATCCTCCAGTGGCCCCCCATTGCTTATATGTTGCTTCTGAAAATATTAAAAAGACTATGAAAAATAGAAAGTCCATGCAAATATAATTCAGATTGGAAGGGAAAGGAGACCCACAGCATTAAAAAAGAGAACCTTGTGATATTTTCTATTCATTGAGGACAGGCACGGTGCTAAGAACTTTACATACATTATCTGTAATACAGCAACCCTGGGATGTAAGTAACATGACTCCTATTTATAGGGAAAATGATGTCAGAAATCAAATTAACTTGGTCAAAGTTGCATTGATAAATTAGTGGTAGAAGCTACATGACAATTCAGGTCTCATTCCATATATGAAATGTAAAAAGGGGATAAACTTATATGTGAAAAATATACCCAGTTACATGCTACTTGACTAAAAGCCTCAACACATGGACAATATTTTGTAATAAAAATGGCAGAGCAGAAAGAATGAAACAATGAAGTAGGAAACCTCAGAGAAAGAAATATAATAGAGAAAGTAACAGAGAAAGAAATTTAAAAATTTTTCAGAAAACTGAAAAAAAGCAAGGCACACAGACTTAATGGATTTCGTCAAACTCCCAAGGAACAGATAATTTCCAAGCTAGGCTGACTGTATCAAAACACAGGCTAGGATGGACTCCATCCAATGTATTCTATGTAACAAGTTTGATCTTAGTGAAGGTTACTCCAGGAATGTGGAAAACAAATCAATAAAAGAAAATCTATTAACATTAGATGATGCAAACTATTTCAACATATTTCAAAAGAGGAATTGATAAAACTTTTTCTTTTGAGTAAAATAACTAGGACCTTAACTTGATAAACATACTATTTAAAATCATGAAGCAATAATGGAATAACACTAAAAGCTTTTCTTTCAAATATAGGCTCGAAAGAAGAATGTTACTATAATTTAATATTGCTTTAGGCAAATTGTAAGACACAAAGAACAACTGTTGGAAAAGAAGTGAAAAATATTTACAAAGACTTTGCTAAATACTTGGAACTAAATCAACAAGCTTAGAAAGAAGGCAGATTTGGTATTCAAGTTAAAAAATCAGTAGCTTTACTATATACAATATATTACTGTATACTCTATATATTACTGTACATAAGCAGTAAAGAGCTAGAATCATATAAATATGGTAATATAAAAATATAAGACACCTAGAATATATGCAATAATTTAAGAAGTATAATGACTTGATGCATTCTAAATCCAAAATCATCACTTTTTCTTAGAATTTGACAAAATGATTTTAACATTTTTTAGGCAAACGGTGTCAAGAACATGAAAGGATATTTTGAAAAAGAAGTCTTCTGATTGGGTAAGACTAGAACTATAAATTCTACACATATTACAAAGCAAGGATAATTAAAACAGTGCAGTACTGGTATGAAACCAGACATAAAGAACAGTACAGGAGAATCAGAAGTGCCAAAATAAATCTATTTGTATACGACAACTTGATATATCGTGAAGTATGATAAACAACGAGTCAAGGAGAAGCTATTTAATAGATGATATCAATTTGTTTGTTTTTAAAGAGTTATTTATTTGAGAGAGAGAGAAAGAGAGAGAGAGTGGGGGAGGGGCAGAGGGAGAGGGAGAATCTGAAGCAGATTCCGCCCTGAGCCCGAGCCCAACATGGGGCTCGATCCCACCACCCTGAGATCATGACCTGAGTCAAAACCAAGAGTGGGTCGCTTAACCAACTGCGCCGCCCAGGCGCCCCTGATATCAATTTAAATATCAGTTATATCTATAGCATATCTAAACATGTATTGGATATGCTCAAATACATTAAAGTGTTAAATGTATTTTTTTAAAGCCACAGAACAACCAGAAGAATAGAGAACCAAGATTGCATCAGATCTTGGGAACTATGGGTAATGAACCAGGAAGAACTTTCCAAGGCTTGAAGCAATAAGAGAAATAACAATGGAAGAGATCCAAAGATTCCACTGGATAATACTTAACATATTTTACTCATAAAAAATAGAAGAAATGAAAGAAAAAGAACATTCTGAGAAAATACTTGCATCAAAAGAGTAAAATCCATAACATATAAGGAACCTGTTAAAATCAATAAGAACACATTTATTTCTAGAAAAATTGTCATAGGTATGAGGATATTCAACACAACATTACTTCTAAGAGCATAAAATAAAAAGTTGTTTTAACTGTGATGGGAGACCTGAATAAATTAGAGCCAACCAACCCAAACATTGGTCATTTAAAAAGGTAACCACAAAAGATGTGTCTCACGTAATGGAACAATATTTATGGTATGGTGCTAAGTGAAGAAAGAAAATACAAAATGATGTGTGCAACGTGACAGCAACTCTATGGAAACAAGGATGTGTGCACTCCAGGCCTGGAAAGGCGGTCAGAGAAATGACAAGCGCTCTTCGAGGGCTGGGCTTGTCGCAAATTCAAATGATAGCTGGGATCAGGCAGGTGAGGATGGGTAGAAACAAAATAGCAAGTGGGGGGGGGGCGGCTGTGGTTGACTGGAGAATCAGGCTCTGCCAAAGGCAATAAAAAACAAAAGTGAAAACACAAAATATTTAAACACTTGGATTTTGCGGAACCTCTTTTTTTTTTTGAAGATTTATTTACTTATTTGATAGGGAGAGAGAGAAAGAGCACAGGCATGTGCACGAGTTGGGGGGAGAAACAGGGAGAGAGAATCCTCAAGCAGACTCCCCGCTGAGTGTGGAGCCCAGCCTGGGGCTCAATCTCAGGACCCTGAGATCATGACCTGAGCCAAAAATCGAGAGTTGGGTGCTTACCCAACTATGCCACTCAGGCACCCTGGAACCTCTCTGATGGTAGCAAAGAGTGTGCAGCCCAGAGTCACATCCCTCCCAGTCATCTCCATGGAGACCTTACCCACAGAAGTCCCCAAGGGACCCCTGAAGCCCCGTGGAGGAACTCGAAAGCCATAGACCACAGGGAGCTGCACAGATTTTAAGTGAGGTGACTGCAGATCAGCAGGGTCAAACTGTGCCAATTTAAGAGACTGTTATGTCTATGGGTTTTCAACGTGTGACCTCTGAACAGTATTTCCTTTTAATGTTGTAATAGTTATTTTTACAAAAATGAAATTCAGATCTAAACAGAAGGAGTTAAAAGAAGTGAGGTTCTTTGTTAACACGGAGCTGCTTGAGTTGGTTATGAGAATGGCTCTGTGTCTTTGAATTCCTTCTGAATAAAGCTGTTTGGGGCAATGCCAGCTTGCTATCTAGTGGTGAATTAAACAGCTCCACATCCATCCATCAAATATTTATTGAGCGCCACCGCATGCCAAGCCCTGGAGGAAGACGGAGGAGGAAAGAAATGAGACATGGGCTTTATCTTCTGTGAGTGTGCAGATGGGTCCAAGATTCAGACACAGGTAATAATTCCACGTGCATCAGCACATACACAGACGCTAGGGGACTATGGCTAATTACTGTGAATCCAGGAAGAGTACACTCAAAAGGCAAAACCTGAACCCAATCTTCAAGCGAGAATACCGATCCACCTGGCCGAGAAGAAGGAGAACTTTCCAGGCAGAGGGAGGGGAAGGGAGACATGCCACAGCAAGGGACAGGAAGGGCGTTAGGCACGCCGGGACGGTGGGGGATGGGTAGGGGGCTGTCTGAGAAACAGCTACAACGAAGAACAGGCAGGACTTGTCCAGATTTTATCCTGTAGGCTGGTCCTTTTGGAACTTTGTTTCTAAGTCACAAAACTCTTTGTTGAAAACCCCACGTGGAAGCCCGACTTGTAGAAGGGGTGAAAGGAGAATTTGACCGAGCAGAGGGGTAGGGGCTGAAGATATACCTGGCCCCCCCCACACCCTGGAAGCCGGACCCTGAGGTCCTGAGGAACACTTAGAAAGCCACAGCTGTAGGCAAGAGGAACCACACAAGGATTGTAGACAGTGAATGTCTAAGTCAGATTTGCTGGGGTCAAACTATGCGAAATTTAAAAGATTGCTGTTATATGGAAGATAGGCCATTGGTGGTAATAGCGAAACACCCTGGATTTCTGATTTCATTTTCTTTGTACCCGAGCTGCTAAGCCTTATGGATTTTGGACTTCCCTGCTCCCACTGCTGGAATGATAGTTCCAGTTTTTGAAAAGTGGAAAGGAAAAGTCCGTTATGGTCATGTCTCCCCTGATGCTGGGGACCGACACTAATGTGGGGATCAACACTGTGTGCTCAATCCTTTCTTCTAATCAGTGCACAAAAATCTCTGCAGGGAGGCAGTGTATCTCATGTGTGCTTATTTGTAGATTCGGGGCAACAGGGACCCGAATGTTGCCTTCTTCCCCAGCCCTCTCTGAGGTGTGAAGACCCTTTCTAAGCCAGTGTGTACTACTCAGATTACCTGGCTACGTGTTGGTCAGAAACAGGCAGGCACTTAGGGTTTACAAATTTGTTTTCTCTAAAAGCTCAAATTCTCCATCTGCCACCTCCATTCTTGGTGACTGTATGTGATTGGGCGTCTGGTACAATGCTTTTTGGAACGGACATCTTGATGTCCGATAATCATCGCTTAAGGACATTTACATTGCACACTTCTCTTTCAGAGGGTAACATATTAAGATGTCTTTCAATAAAGCAGGTGCCGCTGCTTCTTGCCAAATCCTGCCTTGTGTATTGAAAGCAGCCCACCTAACAACAAGACCTGGTAAGTGCCTGCAGCAATGTCTGTGTGTGGGGCTGATGGAGCCAAAGAAAATATCTTGCTGGAGAGGTGACTGGGTGATATTAAATGTCAAGATCTCAATGAATTACTCTCAGAGGTTCCATGAAAGAGAAACATGGTCTCGTTTCCATTGCTGCTGTGTCAAACAAAAACATTTTTTGTCTGTTCCTTTGCAGAGAAATGTTAACTATTGGCTTTTGATTTGGGAATGCATTCTAAGGAGGAATCAGAAGAGAGATTGACCACATAAATCAGGAGTTCTTGGGCCCTGGCGGGGAGGGTGAGGGGATTTCCTGGGCCTCAAGGACTGCCTTCAGTGTGTTCCTGCCATCGGGCATTTAACTTTTGGCGTTGTGAAGGGTAGATCGAGGTTGATTATAGACAGACACAATTAGCACGAACACAGCAGAGATTAACAGCACCATAGCTTCCAGATGAATCCATAAAGAGCAGTGCCAACACCTCTGCTTGACTCTGCTCTGTGTAATCAGTAATATATAGGAGCACACAGTGAGATGGCCTTGAAACTTGAATTAAAGAGAAGATTACCCTCTGAGAGTTGAATGAGTCAAATAATCGATGATATTAGCCACCTGCAGAAATCGTGGTCAAAGACAGGATGTTTCCCTAAGGGTTAAGCAGGAAGAACAGGATTTGGCATGACGAAAGTGAAAGAAACCGAAGGCTCCTCAGTGAGTTGGGCTAAAAGGAAAAAGAAGCTAGCTGAGGTGGGTGAGGGTGGGCATGGGGGCTGAATAAACTTGGAAAACAGAGTCCCAGACACAGACTTCAGTTGGGGGGGCCCCAATCTGGATGAGCAAGCATGGGCTCTGGGGGCCATGAGAATGCCAGCCATGGAGGGTGCCATCCCTCTTCCTGCCCCATTCTCTTTCCTTGTTTTCATTCAACACATACTCACTGAGCACTGCTCTGGACTACACGCTGTCCTAGGCATGGGGGGCAGGGGCAAGGAACAAGACAGAAGGGTGTGCATGGATAAACAAAGGTACAAGATCATTTCAGAAACTGATAGGAAATCCAGGGAATGGCTGGGGGAGGGGGAGAAGGGCGTTCTGCAGAAAGGACATGAGGCAAACAGCTTTCCAAGTCTCCCCTTCGTCTGGATGACTGAGCCTGGAGAGCCCCTCCCTCCCTTTGCTGGGATCCGTGCTGATGACTGGCTGCTGTGCAGGTGCTTGGAGTCTAAGGAAAAGGATGCTCCGGGTGGGCGAGCAGAGGGGAGTGTTGAAAGGCAGCCTCTGGTGAAGGCATGAGGCTTCAGCGAGGTTGGGTAGCCTGACTTGGGCTGCCCGACACCCAGCAAGCATTCAGTCAATGTCAGTTATGATTACTCTTGTGCTCAATGCCATCAGATCCTTCCGACACACTGATGGTTGTCTCCTCAGAAGCTGATATTTATAAAGGGGCCATGTCTTTGATTCATGTTTCGCTCCTACAGTGGTCCATTAGAGCTCTCTATTTAGGATATTAATCCATATTAGAATCTAATCTTGCTAGGAAATCCTATTAAATGGAAATTCATTCCACTTAAACTAGGATATCTTTTCAAACAAGTTAATATAATGAAGAATTTGTCCATTTTGTAGGTGAAAGAATAATCTTGTAGCTTAATTATAAGAAAATGAGCTAAACATATTAGAATAAAAATGGTTTCTCCATCACCTCATTATCTCTCTGTTCCCAGTGAATGTTCTGTTTCTCCTTTATTAGAATCTGCTACTTTACTATCACCTACTAATGAAGCCGTAACCTAAGATTGGATATATTAGGTTTCATCCATAATAATCATTTTTTGAACAGCTATGTGTATTTACTTGGTTGTATTTTCTCATTTAAATTTCAACTGAATGTTAGGAAGTTGTTTGTTTCATTATCCCCATCTTACAGATGACGGAACTGAGGCTTAGGGAAGACAGGCAGTTTGCCAAAGCCGCACAGATGGCAAGTGGCCAAGAGGGATTCAAACGGGGGCTTTACTTCAGAGCCCACCTTCTCAGCCACCATCCTATGGAGGACCCTCTTCTGGAATCTGGGAGCACGACGGGTTCCTAGGTATCCTTTGTCTAACTTTAAAACAAGTCACCAAAAGTGAGAATAAGGCAATAAGCCAAAAGGTCTATTACATAAAGACTAAAAAAGTATGATGTCAACAATAAAACTTTATAGAAGTTAATTACATGAATGTTAAACATACTTTCTTCTCTATGGATTTGATGGAAAGGAACTGAAGACAGCTCTGATTTTCCACCTTCTCTTTCTTCTTCCCTTCCTTCCACAAATATCAAATACTAGCAAATACCTAGGATACAAAGCCCTATGCAAGGCCCTGAGGTCTTAAAAATTAGTAATTCAAACTCGCTAGTCTCAAGTAGCTTATACTCTAGTGCCTGGGACAAGCTACTAATTAGAGATAAGCACAGGGCCGTAAATGAGCTTCGGGGCAGGACATAGGGATGTGGCTAGAGCATAGAAAGTTTTCTGGAGGTAGGGTTCTTCAGCTGTGTCTTGAAGCACTGGAAGTGGCTAACTTGGTGGAGGAGGGGTGGAAGAAAGTGTTCAAGGACGGAGAACTCAAGGTCATACCCATAAAGTTACATATTCTGTGCTTTATCAGCGATTTCAGAGACTTTAAGGACAGTTGTGATGAGGTGTGATTTTTCACATTATGCACTGATTTGTAGGGCCCGGCCTTCACTCCAGATGGGAGCTCCTGTCATCATTCTAGGTATCTGCATGGTGACAGGGAGAGTTAATTAAGCAATTGCTTCAGCTCTTTTTTAAAGAAGAACTGTAAGGCTCAGAGGCTAAGAATGGTAAACTGCTTTTAACAATGGACATTTTAAACACAAAAACAAAATAAAATGCCATTAAAAGGAGCAGGGAAATGGACATGGTCAGAGGCAGACTTACCAGGGGGCTAAGGAAGCTTAATGTTGAGGGTTCTCCTTGTGTAAGCTTCCGAGGTTCTGCATTTAATTTGCATTCGTAATTGTGCATTCTTTTTTTCTTTTTCCTGAAAAAGGACCCTCTCCCAAACTGAATAAGCTTTAAGCCCTAAGGATTCGGGATTGGCCCTGTAGCCGGCAGTCACTACTCCTGAGCCCTAAATTTAGCTCTGCGCTTCCAGACACTCGGGGCAAAATGGGACCCGTGACTGCTCACCAGGAGCAGGGAAATGTGAGGAGGGGAGTTGGCATGGCCAAAACGCCAAACGGTGCAACTGCCAACCTAATTTATAGAGCCTGAGCTGACAGCTGCAGAAAATTAGGCATCAATGTTAGGAAATAATACTATGTCACTGCCTTATTAGTTAATATTAGATTTACTTACAACTCACCAGTAATTCAGTACACAGACATTTATCAAGTTCCTACTTTGTGGCCAGCCCTGAGCTAGATTCTCCGAAATACAAAACATAAAGATCAGATCCTTTTTTCACTTTTTACTCATAAATTCTGAGAAGAGGCAGATCGCTGTGTCCTGAAAACAGGGAAACACCTAACAGGGAACACCAAACCATCGCTGAGATCCCTGCAGACATGCGCACTTCTGTACAAAGAGAGAAAAGTGGAACAGCGACTGGTTGGAAATCAAGGAACGTGGATATTTGATCTCCTTCCTTCCGCTCTTCCTTCTTTCCACAGATGTTTACTGAGCAACTATGTTTTTTTTAAATTGCAGCTTTATAGACATATATTTTACATAGTATCCAATTTACCTATTTAAAGTGTGCAGCTCAAATGTTTCTAGTATATTCTCGGGGTCGTCGCCTACCATCACATCAATGTAAAACATTTTCTACTTTCCGGTCTATAGATTTGCCTGTCCTGGACATTTCTGAGCACCTGTCATGTATCAGGCCTACGGCCAGGAACAGGTGGCTAGAGACACCAGTATCTCTCCCTTCCACCCCCAAGCTCTACTATCAGCTCTTGAGGACACATCACCTATGGCCCTGGGCTTCCCCCCCCCTTTTTTTACTCCTAAAAATGAAAGGGATGGAGCCTCTTGCACTTTAAAACATTCTACTTTAAAACCCAGTCCTAGAGAAAAAGGCACGGGGGAAGTGGTGACTAGGTGGCGAAATGCTCTCCTTAGGGACACAGACTGTACAACCTTCCTAGAGGCCCATTTGCTAGTATGTACCAAAAGCACCAAAAATGTATATATGCTTAGCCCTAGAGAACCCATGTTTAGGATTATCCTCAGGCATTCATCAAGGATGGTTGCAAAGATGTACTGACAAGAATGACCATGACAATGTTGATGGATCTACTAAAGATGGTAGAAAACGTCCGACAGAAGAGAAGGGTATGACTCTAAACCCCACACAGGAAGCCCCGGTTACGAATCCTTATTCTAGGTCCTATTCTCTCACGTTGTCCACGCTCACACCAGCCTTTCCTTAGCCGTCTGTCGGCCACGACTCTGGCCTCATCGCCCACTAAAACCCCCAAGTTCTTTTTCTGCCCAACATGATTCTCCGATCTTGTAATTGTGCTGTTGTTCTGGGCCTGAGCGTGGGGCCGGACATTCTACCCCGTCCAGAACGCAGGATGCTCCCAGGATTTGATTTGACCTGTACTATGAAGAAATCCATGGGATCCCAGGGTTTCTGACTGTGGGATTTCGCTGTATTATCTTTAATGATGCCGGCTTTGTCCTCAGGCTCTGGGCTTTTCGTAGCCGTTGTTGTCTTCACCATTAATAGCCACACTCTTTCAGTTCCTAAGTAACTTTCGTCATGTCAGAGAGCGGAAAGCCGGACACTTTGATGGCAAGGTGTCTCCACCTTGCTGTGATCAAATGGAAATGACTTCATTTAGGGTTTGGCCAAACCGACTCATCAGAGGCAGCCACTTTTTGCCACAGTCCAACGTCTACCAGAAGTGTAATTTAGAACTTGAGTATGAATCTCTTTCTTTTCATAATTTTAAAGAGGGCAGAGTACACACTTTAAAAAAAAGATTTTATTTATTTATTTTAGAGAGGGGGGAGGGGCAGAGAGGGAGGGAGAGGAAGAAGGAAAGAATTCCAAGCAGACTCTGTGCTGAGCACAGAGCCCGACCGCACCTCACCCTGAGATCATGAGCTGAGCTGAAACCAAGAGCTGGACGCTTAACTGACTGAGCCCCCTGGGCGCCCCTGAGTACACACTTTTTGAAAAAGGCACTACTTCTCACTGCTTTGTTGGCAGGACCTGGTGAGGCGGCTATATCAAACGATGACACGTAAAGCAAGCCCCACTAATTTCCACCCCTGAAGACATTTCAGTGTCTCAGTGACACATAAACGTTCCACGTAGACGGCCCTCTCTAGCGTTTTCAAGAATTTGAACACGCTTTCCTTTTTTTTTTTTTTTTTTTTTTTTGCCATTTATTACGAAGAGAGTAAGTATTTCTTTTAGGTGTACCTTTAAATTTAGGATTTCCTCTCGGAATAATAAATACATTTGTAAGAGAAATCAGCAAGATATTTCTCCGTCTAGAATAATCGTTCAAGCCAGTGTTCCATCCTAACGAATTTTCAGAAGAGTGCCTTGACTTTCACATTGATAACAACTAATTTATTCTGTAGCTAATTTAATGACTCTGTAATTAGCTCACCAGAGCAGGAGAGAAGACAAAATAAATGCCTTTGTGATTGGTCCTCTGTAATGAGCTGGGTGAGTGAGTGCCCACTGAGGCAGGCCCTACGTGGGTGCGGGGGCTGGATCCTCTAACGTCTGTCCCATTGCTTTTTGGCCTTGTCCCTCTTGAGCTTCTGCTGTGGGCATTTTCCCGTTGAAATCTGTCCCTAAGCTTTGAGCTGACCCTATAGCTGACATTTGACATTCAAGTTAGAGTCATTAAGGAAGTTTAATTTGCATTTCTTGCCAAAAGAGTTGAAGGGTACTTAGGACTGTCAGGTGACTTAGTGACATGTGCGTCCATAGGACCCATGTGAGGAGGAATCTAGAGCACACCCTGGAGACTAAATCTTACATGTGGATGGGAAGGTTTAATAGGTATATTCTGCCTCACCAGTGGGGGCGGGGGCAGAAGACAAAAACCTGGGGGAGGTGAAATTCCTCCTTAACGCAAAGGGCTGGAACCCTTGGCCTGAGCTGGCAGCTACCAGGGCAGGCTCATTTTCCACCATCGGTCTCAATGAGCCTGAAGAAGTTTCTAGAGAAAGATGTTCCTGGGGCAAGCTGCACAGCAATGGGGCTCACTAGGGCTCAATGGGGGTCCTTTTGTAAACTGCAACCTTTAACTTTTAAAATTTTTTTTTTTTTTTTTTTTTTTTTTTTTTAGAGAAAGAGAGTGTGCTTGAGCAGGGCGCGGGGGTTGGGGAGAGAGAGAGCATCCTAAGCAGACTCCCCACTGAGGGTGGAGCCCGACATGGGGGGCGAGGGCTCAGTTCCAGGACCCTAAGATCAAGACCTGAGCCGAAACCAAGAGTCAACCGCTCAGCTGGGTGAGCCACCCCAAAACTGCCGCCTTTTAGGAGCACTGCTGGGGTCCTGCAGCTGCTGAAGAGCAGGCCTGCAGGAAACCCTGAGAGCCACGGATGGCCACTCCCATGGAAGACTTTGTGCAAGTCTTCTGCAAGCATCCTGTGATGGGCGAGGCCTCACAGTGGGCATCCCCAGCTATCAGAAGGGAGAGTACAGACTGATGGTGTCTTTTAGTATCTCCTCCCAGGCAAGAGAGAAGTACAGCAGGACACAGGTGCACTTGGGAGACCCAGGTGGGGCCCAGGGTCAGGACAGATCTTGAATTAAGACCTGGCTTAGAGTTTCCCACTGGAAGGCCTTACCGGAGAGGCCGTGAGATTCTGAACACGCATCCCTCCTACTCATCTTCCCACGGCACCAACCAAACCCCCACCTCATATTGTAGTGCTTTCCTTTTCTAAGGTTCGGGTAACACATGGCTTATCTTATGACAAAATTTGTACTCTGAGAGCAGAGTAGTGGGATTAGCTGGTGGGAATCCCTAGCCAGCATGTCCTTGGGACTCTGGGGCAACACCTGTGCTTTGGAGACAGTGTCCAAGCCCCAGACAAGTGGAAGGTGGAGAATGAAGACGCTCCTGCCCCTGCATCTCACAGAGCAACCTTTTGAAGGCAAGACACACTGAATGCAAATTCACTTAAAATAAACTTTAAGGTCACTTAAAGTGAAATGAATTACCACCCCCTTTATCTTTGGGTCAAGCAGGGTTCATCATCCTCAGAAGCCCTGGAGCAGGATGATAGGTATGCACGTATGTATTTTTACCACAATGCCTTCTGAGTCTTGCCCATGTTCACAGGCTATCAATGAGGAAGTTCAGGGTATGATGCCTTCGAGACTGGGGTGGTGTGGCAATGGAGGTGAGGCCCTGTCCTCCCTTCCAAGGGGGCCCTGTTCTTGCAGGGCCATCTGATCCCCCCCTTGGCCTTCCTGCCAAACCCTTCTAGGCTCTGATCTTGGAATCTCAGGCTGACCCTGCTCTGACCTTGTTCTTTGGCTCACCTGTTGCAGACACTTGCTTTATCTCTGGGCTCATGGCATTGGTACAATAAAACTATTTCTCCAGTGGCTGACCTCACCTGTATCTAATTTGTGGCTTCACTATTACTTTTGGAGCTAAGACTCCGAAGACTTGCTCTGCTGGGGCACCAGTTTAGACTTTCTTTTTTCATATTGTCATTTATCCATTTTTTATACAGTAGCTACATGCATTCTGCTCTAGTCTCTTCAAATGCACACAGCAAGTTGGTGGGAACCACCAGTTTGGACAGCTTCACTTTACTGAGAATTCCTCCAGACTTGTCTCTTTGAATACTCCTCACTCACTAGCAACTCTGGTTTGATTCTTTGCCTTGGCTATGAATTTTCATTTTATTCCTTGGCTTGGATTATTGGCCTTAAAATCTCTCTCTTTTTTTAATTGAGCTGTAAGTGACATAAAACATTGGTTACAGGTGTACAACTTAATGACCCGATATTTGTATACATTGTGAAATGATCACACAATAAGTCTAGTTAATAGTCTAGTCTCCAGGGGCGCCTGGGTGGCTCAGTTGGTTAAACTTCTGCCTTCGGCTCAGGTCATGATCTCGGGGTCCCGGGATCGAGCTGCACATTGAGCTCCCTGCTCAGTGGGGAGCCTGCTTCTCCCTCTCTCTGCCTCTCCCCCCCTGCTCATGGTCTCTCTCTCTCTCTCTCTGTCTCAAATGAATAAATAAAATCTTAAAAAAAATAAAAAATAAAAAACACTTTAAAAAAATGACCTAGTCTCCATACATAGATACAAAAGGATTTTTTCCTTGTGCTAAGAACTTTTAAGATCTATTCTCTTAGCAACTTTCAGATATGCAATACAGTATTATTAACTATAGTCACCATACTGTGCATTATACACCCATGACTTATTTATTTTATAACTGGAAGTTTGTACCTTTTTACTGTCGTGGTCCATTCCCTCTTGATCCCCCTTTCCCCAACCTCTGGCAATCACCAATCTGTTCTCTGCGTCCATGAACTTGTTTTTGTTGTTGTTTTGTTTTTAGATTTAGATTCCACATATAAGTGAGATTGTATGGTATTTGTCTTTCTCTATCTGACTTACTCCACTTAGCATAATGCCCTCATTATGCCCACATAATGACCTTGATCTTGATGCTGGCTTTCTTTCTGGGCCGACCTTCCTGTTCTATCTGCTCTCAAAACACTGCATCCTCTGATGAGAGATACCTTATTCTTTGTCTTTGGAACACATAGCCTGACCAGGTCTGTAGTTTGCTTGACCTCAGTCAGGTTTGTGTGTGTGACTTGGAGGAGGGGTGTAGTGTATTTGCACAACAGTCTGACAAAAGGCCTTCATGGTCACCCGCTCAAGTTCACTCTTTGCCCCCATAAGATGCTGGTCCATCATAAGGCACAGTAACAGAGCAGGCTGGAATCCATTCTTTCCTGCTTCCCTTTCTTTATTTAGGGATGGCAAAATGTATCTCTACTTTTATGCACAGTGAAATCCCTAAAACATTGAACCTGACTTACCTTATTCATTTATTCAACAAATGACTTTTGCTGTTCCTTTATTTAACAAATATTTAGTCCATCCATTATGTGCAAAGAAGGTGCTGGGACATAATAGTAAGAGAAAGGTCTAGCAGGGTCCCAGGTAAGAGAAGTTTCCATTTTCAGCAAACAAAGACCAACAAATCCAACTCCTTAGTGATACCTTCCCTTTTACCTTCAATTTGCTACCAACATTTTCTCCACATTGCTACCTACCAGGGTCCCAACTAAGAGAAGGCTTCATTTTCAGTAAACTACAAGAAACGTATAGCTCCCCAATGACACCTGGTCTTTCACCCACAATTTGCTACCAACATTTTCAACACATGTTGTTTTCCTTTGGAACGGAACGCATGGTTGACTGGCTTAAGCCCCATGACTATCTGAGGCTAACGCTCTTCTGTGTTCAACACACCTCATAATTTCTTTTATTTTCTCAAGCATATCATGAGCTTATAAGACCTCTGCTTCTTCTGACTTGTTCTTTTGCTTTACTAAGCCAGTAAAGGCAAACTACAATAAAACCCTCAAATAATTACACGAACACTGCTGTACAAACTGCGTAGCTGGCTGGCATCTGGCGTCCAAAGGCAGTTGAGAGGTCATACGCATTTAACGCACAATAGTGAAGGTTATTTGAAACCCGAATGTACAAAAACTACAGGACCACTTGGGTCTCGAATGCCTCTTGTCTGACCATTATGACTTTCGTAATCGGCATCATTTTGGCAAAAAGTCTTATTTCCAGCTGTTTCAAGTCACAGATGTCCTCTTTTCTAAATTGTTCTAAAAATATGTACGGGCTCTTTTCTTAAGTTTTAAATCAGAGTTCTCTGGAGAGACTTTTGCTTTGATTCGGAATCTTTTGGCTCCGGACTGTTTGTGAGAGCGAACTGGATGCTAGCTTACCCTGGAAGAAAATTTCTGGAGCCAGGAAGTCACGCAGCCCTTGCTCTTCCTTCCCTTCCTTTGATTATTTCACAATGTGTGCCCAGTCCCGAAAGTTCATGAAGAACAAAATGTGCCCGACTGTTTTAAAGTGTATGGGGAGGGAAGAGAGACATGACTCTCTCTACATTACAGGAGTCCTACTTGAGGAGGTGGGAGTGGGAAGATCTGGGGGAAGGGGAGGGATGCTCAGGGGTAAGGTTATAAATTAAGGAGGAAATCAACACTGTCAATGTACGGTCTCTAAACTTAATCTGTGCGCTCTTCCTAGCGGAGACCGGTTCTTATCTGTCCAAGTTCTGTGTCTTCAGGGGCCACTTGGTACAGGAATTGGATTCCCAGCCCAGGGCTACTATGGACCATTTGAGGCAGATTGGGGATGAACAGAATCATCTATAGAAGAAAGCTAAGCCTCAGAAGCTTGGTAGAGCACGTAGGAGGATTGATTTGTGAGAGGTGGCCTGGAATAGTGGAATGAACAAAAGCTTTGGAGCCAGTAGACCTATGCTCAAATCCCAGCTGTGCTGCTTGGACTCTGACTCTGGACATGTGAGTTGCTGAGCTGCTCTGAGCCTCAGGGGTTTCTCATCTGTGAAATGGACATGATAACCGTACCTAGCTCATCTCGGGGTTTTCGGATTCACAACAATGCATGTTAGAAGTCCAGTGCAGGGGGCGCCTGGGTGGCTCAGTTGGTTAAGCGACTGCCTTCGGCTCAGGTCATGATCCCGGGGTCCTGGGATCGAGTCCCACATCAGGCTCCCGGCTAAGCCGGGAGCCTGCTTCTCCCTCTGACCCTTTCCCCTCTCATGCTGTTTCTCTCTCTCTTTCTCAAATAAATAAATAAAATCTTAAAAAAAAAAAAAAAGAAATCCAGTGCAGGGCTGGCTGCCCAGCCAATGTTCAAAATCGTGGGCCTAATAAGTATGGCATCATTCTATTTCGCCAAGAAATGTCTGGTGATACAGAGAGATAGATAGCTTCGTTTAGATAAATTTAAGGAAAAGTTGGGAAGGACACACACCCAGTCTGTCTGTTAAGGAGAATTACCATCTCTGGGGCTTAGAAGATGGGATAGGAAAGGAAAGACGTTCAGTATTTTCTTTATACACTAAGTAGTGGGATTGTAAGTGCTTTTTTCTCTTGTTTTCCAGCATTATGTGAATAAGAAAGGAAAAAAGGAAGGATGAAAGGAGGAAGGAAAAAGAAAGGAAGGGCAGAAATAAGGAGGAAGGAAGGAAGTTGGAAGGAAGAGAGGAAGATGGGCCAGAATGGGCCAGCATGAGCTACCTGCATATCTGCGGCGCTCACTACAGGATTCCTGGCATGCAGTAGGTGCTGAGTAAATGTGGAGCTGAAATATTGGTTAATTATTATTCAACCAGTAAGACAACATTAAGAAAAGATGATTACTTTATTTACTTTTACAAACATGCCCATAACCTGTGTAGCAATTGTACGAGGCTGGTGCACTAGGCTTCTGGGAGCGAGGGAAGAACGGGGCCCTGGGCAGCTTGTTCTGTGCTCCGCTGAGGAAGTTCACAGAAGGTTCCACCACATGGTGGACTCGGGCCGCTCAAGGTCCAGATGCTGGAGCTGTCAGGAAAAGCCCAGTGATGAATTGCCCTTAGAGCTGACAGTGCTGAAGCCAAATGCTATCCAGGGCATGCCAAAGCTAAGAAATTACAAAATGTACACAATTAGACAAACTCAAGAGAAACTACATGCTCTTCCCCCTAGATGTGATCAAAGGAAGTTCCAGCTTACAAGATAACGGTAGACCAAGTGATTTTCCTGAACTTTCTTTCCTACCAGTGAAATGCCTGCGTTTTTAACCTCATGGATGCCAGCTTTGAAATGATGTGGTTGAATAATGTTTCAGTCCTGTCTTGAGGGATTTCACCAAGTATTCAAGGCTTTAAGACTTAGAGTCTAAGTGTAAACGGGCTGCTGAGTAACCTTTAACATCGAAGCTAAACTTTTCCCCCTTTCATTAAATGTATTTGGATGAACAAATTTTGGACACCCGAGAAAATATGTTCTCTAACTTAGAAGGACACACAAGCTGTGTTGGAAACAATGGAAAAGAGGTTGCAAGTGGGCAGAGAGCAGGGATGAGAGGTGGAGAAGGGCCAGGGCCAAGGAAGATGCATTTGCAAGGCAGCCCTGGGACACAGAGAGAGCCAAGCCAGAGGACCCTGGTCAGTCGGTCTTGGAGAGAAGCTCTGTGTCTGCAGGAGAAGGAACTAAGGTTTGAAGCCACAGAGGGGCGGAGGCAGCTGGGTAAGACACCTAAGCTGTGCATGGTGGGCTCTGGCAGGAAGCCCCCGGGGCAGTGCCTAGATGGCAGGACTCTGGTGGAAAAGGGGCTAGATTCCCCGGTCTGTGGGCCATGCAGGAAAGCCCTGCAGAAAAGAGGGGTTGGTTAATAAGCCTAAGAAAAGATGATGTTTGATCCTTGGTTGATGGACCTTCCCTAGCCTAAAACATGGTTATGAGCTCTGTATCTAATGCTGATTTAAAGCATCTTTAGGGCATCAGCAGAATGCAGAAGCATCTGTCCCTGGACACTCAGGTTGCGTCAAATTTTTCACTATAGCAAGCCATTTGTGCAGTGAAACTCTTTGTGCGTGATGTTCTTCCTGTACTGAGGACAATTTCCTAAGAATCGACTCTAAGCCGTGGAACAACTGGGTCAAAGGATATGAGTGTTTTTATGTGTCTTGATACACAGTGGGAAGCATTTGGAAAGCCAAATTGCTTTCCAAAGGGTTGGTTGAACGCAATCACTTTTATTTCAAACAAGATTTTATGGGTGATTATGCAGGGCTTTTAATGAGATGTTTGGCTAAGAAATGATAGTATAAAAACTGACGTTTATTCTGTGCTAATCATAGCCTTTCTACCCACTGTCTTATTTAATCCTCGCAACAACCCTGTGAGGCAGACAGTATTATCCCCATTTGACAGATGAGGACACAAGCTCAGAGGGATTAAATAGTTTCCCAAGGTCATGTGGTTAGTTGAGTGGCTGAGCCACTCTGAACCCACACCTGTCTGAGCACTGCCCAGAAGCTTAGCGCCTGAAGCTTCCCTCCCGATTGTGCGGCCTCCCGTGGCTTCGAAAACACAATCCAAGACACCCTGATCCGCCTGAGATACATTCTGCGTCCCAAAGAGTTATGAAGCTAGAAGCTGATTCTTTACAGATAACCCCACACCACTGGTGGTGAGAACGTTTATTTCAGGAGAAACACATTTTTATTCCACAGTGAAATGGGTTGACTATTATTGTATTCTATTTCCACCACCATTACCTTAATTCAGACCCTTATCACCTTGCCTTGGCCCACAAGACAGGCTGTAAAGTGTGGCCTCTTCCTGCAACCTCTCCCTAGTCCAGAACAGGACAGGCAGGACAGTCCTGAAATGGGCCCCAGGATTCATCTTCTGAAAACATGGGTTTTGACCGTATTATTTCCTATGATTATCATGATCCTGAAATCTTCGCTGCCTGGGAATTGTCATTAGGATCAAATATAAATGTTGGTGTTGAGAGTCTTCTAGGGCCCTCAACCAACAATTGCATTGAGAATTCCTCTCTGTCCCATGTCCTCGGTACTCAGGGATTTGCAGCAGGATGGCAGCATGAGGTGGAGTCTAGGTTTCCAAAGACTGACTAGAGTAAGACATCCTATCAAGGGTCACCAAAGAGGAAAGAACCAATGGGGTGCATTTAGGCAATAAAAGGGTGCTACCTACTAGTGATTGGGAATAATGTTATGGGGTCAACAGCTCGGGGTTCAAATCCCGACTCTACCACTTATAGGTGATGTGACCTTAGCCCTTGACATCTCAAACATCAATTTCCTTATTTGCAAAGTGGGGGTACTATCTCACAGGGCGGTACCATCACACAGGGTTATTTTGAGAATTAAATGTGGTAGGGTATTTGAAGTGTTTTGCACGCAAGGGCCTAGGTAACTGTTTGTTTTAATTCTAGGTTTGAGTCGGAATGAAGAAGTAAATCTCCGAGGTCAAACATTAGAATTGGGTTTTCAGGGCCTGAGCAGGAGTGTAAATGGGAAATGTAGGCCAGGTTAGGGGTCTAGCTGAGCTGGAACAGCAAAGGGTGGGTAGGGAACAAGGACAGCGTGTTGGATAAAAGACACAGCCAGGCGTGGGGAGCGTGGAGCTTATTTTTCACTTGGTTAGAGCACATGGCATAGGTGTGTTGGGCTTATTTGTAGGTGTAAAGTCAGAGCAAACGTCATTCACAATTTCCCACTATATCCATGCTCTCTACTCTGCCTACTGTCAAACCTCATGCCCCCCTGCAACTTTCCCCGTGAACATACCATTGCCTCTCTGTCCACCCATCTCCATATAACTTATCTTATTTACCTGGAATGCCTTCCCCTCATTAACCCAAATCCCCTCTATCCTACAAGACCCAGAACAAATCTCTGTTATTCTATCCAGGCTCTCTGGAGCCTCCTTCTATTCTTCCCCCACCAACTAGAGCTAAGCCTTCTCTTGTTCATCGTCTTCTGGCAATTACTCTTCTCACAATTCACTTGGCAATTAATCACATACTGTCTTGTGATGCATTTACTGTTGTTGACTTAAACAGATAAAAATATCTTCTATGCCTGTTTAACTTGTCACATGTGTCTGGCTTGCCTTTCTGAAGGGAAGTCCAAAGGACAAGCCAGCAATCACTATCAGGGGAGAGCTCCTTTCAGAAAAAAATAATAATGACCACAAGGCCCATATGCTTTTCAAATCCATTTTGCATGTATTATTTCATTTGATACTCATACAACCTGGGGAGGTGCATATTATTATTCAGATTTACTCCCCAGCTCAATAATCTTTATTGACTATAAGATCAGATGCAAAATCTGGCATTGAAAGGCCCCCCAGTCATTTCAGATCAGTTGGACTAATGGAAAGAATAAGAACTCTTTGCAATGTGAAAGTCGGCCCTGAGGTAAGGAAGTGGTCAGTCTGATAAGAAAGCGGGTTGATCAGCCTGCAGCCAGCTGTGGAGCGTCAGAAACCGCAGAACCGCCCCGACGACAGGTGGACTGAGGAGGTCCAGGACGGCCTAAGCCAAGGGCTTGCCTGTTTGGAGGGGTATAGATTTACTCCACCTCCACTCCATGGTGCGGTCTGTATGCTATACTGTGGTGGCTGCGTATACATTTACTGCTCTTTGGTAAACCGCGTATAATTCATTCTGCCATGTGGGTTCAGGTTTCACCTGCTGTTGCTACCCTTTGTGTTGTAAGGAATCTCTCCAGTTGTTGATAAGGAGCGTCAACCCCTTCACTGGTTGGTCAGCATCCTGCTGTCTGGGATGGGCAGGCACAAAATACATTTTACCGATTAATCTGTACAGAGCATTCTCCTGTTTATGGGGCCCACCACTGAAACACACACACACACACACACACACACACACACACACACGTTTCCATAGATGCTGTTCTAGGAAGGCAGTACCCACCAGCTTGACTGCCCTGCCACCACCATCTCCAATGACAATACAAGCAAGGAAGAATGAATGGACTTCCTAAAAACCCAAAGCTCTAAATGCTACAGAGAGTTAAAGTAAAAGCAGTGGAATGCTAGATTCATAACCTGAGCTGAACTCAGAACTAAGCCCCTGGTCTGTTCCCATGATTCTTTCAGGAAAATGGTTACAAGATTCCATAGATGAGTTATGAGCTCAGCCAAGTCTGACTGGGAAAACCTCTCTCTGTAGGAAAAAGGGGTGGGAGAAGCACAGTGAACAAGTCAGGGCTGATGTTAAAGGGAGGGAAAATAGTTCCTATAGATCTTGGAGAGTAAAAGAGGGGGTATATGTCATGGGCAAAAGTGCCAACTAAACTGTGCAGCCACCAGCAAGGAACACTGGCTATACTGTTTAAGAGAAAATGATTGGCTTTGCTGACTGAGGGCGAATTACAGATAGAGCCTGCGATAAGCACAATGTGTGATACCACGTTTGCTGGGTGGGAGGCATTCCGCAAAAGCATGTGCTTTGCACAGGCATTGCTCTTGAATCAAAGTGGAAATGCCTCAGGGCTGAGAGAACTGCCCGAGAGACTGTGGGAGTCTTCCAGCATTCCCTTGGTCATCTGTGAGAGCTGGTTGTGAAGGGGGGTGGGGCAGAGTGGGCTGATGGAAGGCTCTGGGTTCGTCCTGGTGTCCTGCTGCTGGCTTGAGCATAGGGAATGCTTGTCTTCCATGGGCTCCGGCTGCTGGAGGACGAGGGCTCCCTCAAAGCTGGAGTGACAAGACTGCAGCTCCACGCTCCATTGACCAGAGAGCTTGCAGGGACCGGAGGCTGGCAGGACAAACAGTCCCACTGTCCTCTTAGTTTGCCCGACTGGCTCTCAGGAACTCCTGGGTGGAGAAGGGTCTTGGGGTGAGGGAAGGGCCGCAGTGCCGGGCTGCTGGTGTGCAGCAGTAAGAGAATCACAGGAGTTATGGGGAGCGCCCGGGCAGAGTCGGGGAGCACAGGGGAACGGGCCAGCGCCACCATGGTTTGTGCCATGCCTGCCTTCACATGCTTGAACAGTCGTCCCCCTTATTTGCCATTTCAGTTGCCAGCGGTCAGCTGGGGGCCAGAAGCAGCTGACCCCCCTCCTGCTGTGTCCCCAGGTCAGTGGTAGCCTAACACTACGTCATGGTGCCCACGTCCTTCACCTCACTGCATCTCGTCACGCAGGCATTTTATCATCTCACGTCAGGCCACGAAGAAGAGGAAGGGTGGGTGCAGGACAATAAGATGTTTTGAGACAGACAAAGGCCACATACACAGAACTTCTATTACGGTATTTTGTTATAATTGGTCTAATTTATTATTAGTTACTGTGAATCTCCTACGGTGTCCATTTTACAAATCAAACTCTATCACAGATCTGTATGTAGAGGGAAAACCATAGTACACGTAGAGTTCGGGATTATCCGCATTCAGGCATCCACTGGGGGTCTTGGAACGTATGCCCTGCAGATAAGGGGGACTGCCGCACTCCCAAGGTGACGTTCACTTTCCCTACCTGGCGGGTGACCGCTCTCACCTTTCGCAGGAGAGGAAGAAGCATTCTTTTAGCCTCGCGCTCAACTGCTGTGACCATTTGATGCTTCAAAGGTAATAGCAATTAATGATGATTGTAACAGTTATGAGCCATTAATCCATCAATTAATAAATTAATCTCTTGCCTCATTCCACAAGGGATCTGAGGCAGGAGTTATTAGTAACATTTATCATGGTAACCAGGAGGAAATGATGATGGCCTTGCACGGAGCCCAGACCAATGGTAATTGCAATCATGGCTGTAAGAGCTGTAAGCAGATCGATGCCAAGTACAATGACTATTTGGAGAAAGAATTTATGTTAATAGATCAGTGAGGAAAGAGACTTGGAAGAGGGAATCTGTAAGCAAGCAGGGATCACAGAGGTGGAAGATTGCCAGAGACTGAGCCTGGCGAAATAATTGTGAAATAAAATGATCTTGTTGAGTGTTTCAATTCTGGGCAATGTGCTGGATGCTTTATATGACACCATCTCATTCGATCCACAGATCAGCCTGCACACCCCCTGTTTACAGACGGGAAAACTGAGTCACCAAGGGACTTGCAGATCCATTAAATCACCTTTGGAACCACAAACAACTCAACTCCTTCTCATGGTGTCATCTTCTTTTCCCTTTAGATCTCATTTACCTTGAGTCCCAAGGACAAGATTTAACTTGTGCTCTCTCTGACCTTCTTGTGGCATTGAATATGTGGTTTCAACCTCACAGAAGGAAGGCAGATGCCGCCCAAGACCTCAGGAGACATTACCTGTCACTTCTGTATAGCACTTCATCTGCAAGGGCCATTACATTTATTACCTTTGATCCATACAACGAACTGTGAGGGGATGAGTATTATTATCATCCCCGTTTTATAGATGAGGACCCCAATGATCAGAGTGTTAAAGTGACTTTCCAAGTTCCCAGAACCAGTGAGTGGCAAAGAGAGGCTGACAATTTAAATCCCAACTCCACAATTTGCCAGCTGTGTGACCTTGGGCACTTTACTTACCCTCTCTGAGCCAAAGTTTTCTCATCTGTAAGTGGAGATAATAAGGCAAGCTCATATGGCTGTTATAGGCATTAAGCATCCTACCCAGAACTTAGCAGATGGTGCCTAATAAATGTCCCTTCCTTCTCTCTACCCTTCTTTCAATGCTAATGTTAGAGGCTGAGACAGAACAAGCACTAACTATGATATTCAGAAGAATAGGAAAGAAAAGTTATAGGCTCTAATTAGATCTTAAAAACATTTCAACAATGGTGTCATATTAACCAGACGTTGTGTCTGCTAGCAATACTTAATGTTCAAGTGGGATTTTGTGCAGTAAAGGGTCTATACCTCTAATTGAACAGAAAGTTGTGTTCCATGAACATTGCTAAGCAAAAGAGGGGGGAAAAATAGCTCTTCTTCAGTTTCTTTTGCAAGGAACATTGAGACAACCTAATTAGCATGCCTGGTGTCTCCAAAATTGAATTCAACCTAAGAGTATGCTATTAAAGGCTCCTACATTAGACAGGAAAGTAATTTGAAATGACTGAGCTATCTGCACAAACACCTTAATGTTACTCTAATGGGCCCAGAAAAAGGATGACATCAAATACAGTTAAAAGGAATTTAAGTTTAATTGCTGCCTAATAAAATTATTAGTACATTTTCCTAACCATAAAGCCATTTCACAGTCATGGATAAGATTTTACAATTTGATAAATGATCAAGCATAGCTTGCTGCCCATAGGTCCTTGTTTATTTGGTATATTCTCCCCTTGCAGAAGCATTAGCTTGGATGCTGACTAATGGCTGGTCTCTCCACATCTGGACTCATTTGGGGACTCGGCTCTTGCCAAGAGCAGCCAAAGGACACAAACTTTTGCCACTTGGCATCTGGAATGACACCTTCACGATGGAAACTGGAGTCCCTTCTACTATTTGGGGACGAGTATCCCTTCTAAGAGCTCTGGAGTGGTTGACCTGCAAGGGTCACTACTAGTCTATATGATGCCTTTGTGAAAGGTAGAAAAAGGAGCCCCCTGGAGATGGTCAGATTAGAAAAAGGATTCCTTCAAGTTGGGGACACTCAGCTTGACAAACAGAAAGGAGACTGGATTCCAGCTCCTATTTGAGTCCTTTAGCTGGGTGCCAAAGTTCACAAACACATATGGTAGTTCAGAAAAGTGAGGTCCTTGTCATTGGAGGTCTGGTAGGGTAACAACCTGCTAGGAATGTGATGGAGTGGTTTCTAGTATTGCATGAGAACATGAGCTGGGTGATGGATGTTTAGAGATTTTAACTAACGGCTGATAAACATGAGCATTGATCCCATGTAAGGATGAAGAAGCCAGGATTAGAACTTGGGCTTCTGATTCTGAAAGCCTGTCTCATTTAGTCTTGCTGGGTTGTCTTCTACAGCTCCCTATGGGAAGATTTTCACTTGAAAGTGAGTAAGCTTCCCTCACACATGCCTATTCAACTGTGATTTTAAAAGATGAGTGAACTTGGGAGATGAATGAATAACTATCAAAAACAATAGGGTATGGAAATAAGGGGCCTAAGGGACAAACAGCAAGAGGTATATAAGAGAGTTTAAGGTGTTAGAGACCCCTCTCCATTTCTCCATTTCTAAGACTTAGGAGCGCAAGTATGGGAGTCAAAGCAGAACACAGGTGTTTCTAGACCTTCCCAGAGACTCACAGACACCATTTTTTTTTTTTAATAAATCACCATTTTTTTTGTTTTCATGGTTTGCTCCTGGATAGAAACACCACATTTCCCAGACACCCCTGGATAGTTCTACTTTGATCCCGTTCAACATACTATTGTCTCTCTATTCGAAAGTAAGTTTTAAAAATGCATACATCTAAATTTGGTTCCATTTAAAATAATCTTTATGGGAGTTATCATTATAAAGAAATCTACAAATGAGGGGGGGAAATCCTTTGCCAGACAAGAAGTATCATTTTAGCAAATACAACAGGAGTCAGGAGAGGGGAGAAAGCTAACATGTATAGGACATACCCTGCGCCAAGTAGGCTTTGTAAATCTCCTCACTGTAGAGATTAGAAAACCGAGGCCCAGTTAAGTGGGGTCACACAGCTTCTACATGGAAGAGCTAGGTTTTGATCCCAGATCTGTGTGACCACAAGGCCCTTGGACCTTTTTCCATTCCATACTTATTTCCAGAAATAATCACTCATGTTCCAGTCTGCTCTCATTTTCTCCATCCTGCCAAACCCCTTGAGGTCTTAATCCCTCCTAGGTTTTCTACTCAACTTGCCATAAAACATTTATAGGGGAGAAAGTTACAGCTTACTGGCTGGAAAGGTGGTTGGAGGAAATGGATGGACCCTGCCTGACTTCCTGCCATCAGGCAGCAGGATCTGTATTGTCAAAAAGGGCTCCCAGCTGTAATGCTGAGCTCCAAAAAGACTCAACCCACTTTGGAAGTGGAAATGACCCATACTTCATCCCTTTGTAGTGGGAAAGACATCTGGCACAGTGTTCTTCTCCATGTGCTAGTGGCCTTTATACTCAACTGTGTAGGAAATCTAGGTGAGAATTTTCTTCTATCTGAAATCAGCCTTTGGACAGAAACCATTTTTCTTCTGGAGTTTGTGTCTCTAGGAGGGGGGCATAACCCCAGTAATTTTTAGCTGACAGCTCCCTAGGGACAGCATGGGGTTATGTTTGTTTCCAACAACTGGTATCTTGTCCGGGGGTCCATGGCTGGGGTAGGGGACAAACTGAAGGCAAGTTTATTTCACCATGAAAATTCATCATCTGGCTCCTATCTAAAGATATATTCATTCATTCATTCACTCATTCATTCATCTATTCATCCATTCAAAATATTAATTGAACCCTGCTGTGTACCAGGTACTAGAGGAGAAAACCAAGAAATCAAAGAAAATCAAGATAGGTGTCCTTTCTGTGTTTGAGAAGTTCACGGAGTTGGAGTGGGAAGCAACTGTGTATCCCTCATTTGTTCATTCTTTCAATACTGAGTGCTGACTTGTGTCAGCTCCTGGAGTTACAAAGATAGATAAGACACAGTCCCTGTCCCCAAGGACCTCTCCATCTATTTGGAGAGACAGAGCAGAATCACAGAAGAGGGCAGGAGATGTCAGGTCAGAGGCAAAACCAGGTTCTATGGGAGCACAGTGGAGGAGCATGTAGTGCAGGGGCGGAGGGAAGACTTCTTAGAAGAGGTGAGGTCTTAGGATCTGAAGGAGTCAGCCAGGTGAAATGAGTAGGGGAGTGGGCATTGCCAGTAGAAGGAACGGCAAGGGCAAGGCCAAAAACAGGGCCGGGAAAGAGCATGAAACATCTGTGGAAGCCCCATATCGCCGAAGCAAAGGTGTGCGTGTTTGTGTAGCAACTACGGAGGGCGTGGTGAAGATGAAGGTCAAGAGGAAGGGAGGGCCAGATGACAAAGGGTTTTGTTCTGTATGCTACGCTGACTAACGTAAGTTCATCTTGCAAAGCTTGCGGAACGAGTGAGAGATTTTAAGTAGGGGATGTAGGGTGACCAACTCATTCTGCTTTGCCCAGCACTGCCCTGATTTTAAAACTTGAAGCTCCGTATCCTGGGAACCCTTTCAGTCCTGGGCAAACTGGGATGGTTGGTCACCTGAGAGGGGAGGGACAGGAGAGATTACTGTGGAAGCCTCACCAACATGCCAAGGAGGGGGTAAGATGAGAGGCACGCAGATCTAAAGAGGCTGCTGCATGAATGAAGAAAGCATGCGTGAATCAAGGCAGTTTAGCAGCGACGTCCTAGAGGAGGGAATGGACTTGAAATGAGAGACAACTGAATTTAATCACCTTTTCCTTGGGTAGGGGTAGGAGGAAAGGACAGAGTCAAATCTGAACCCCTGCTTTCTGACTTGCTAATCAATTAGCATCATAAAGGAGATTTTAAAGTGCTACTGTTGGAGGTGTGGAAGAGGAAAGTAAATTAGATCTATCATGTCCCTTCTGTGACCAGACATTATCCTGAGTGCTTCAGTTATAAAGTATCTCATTTAATATGCATAACAATTATGAACTAGGAGAATGTTAATTCTCCTCTAGGGTACAGATGAGGAAACTGGGGCTCAGAGAGCCAAAGCGACTTGCCCAAGTTCACCCAGCACTGGCATTCCCAGTCAGATATGTCTCATTTAAGGTCTTCTGCGCTTCCTATTCCCATTCCTACAACCCGTCCCCCCCCCCCAAATGACAGAGGAAGAGGCAATTGAGCTGTCCTGTGCTGGAAGATGCTATTTATTCAAATGGAAAAGGAGAGAAAAGGGAATAGCATGTGCCAGGACCCAAGGGCATGAATGAGTATGGAGTGTTCTGGAAAACCCCAAGAATGTCTCTGGCTCTGTCTCAGTGAAAAAATAAATAAGTACATATGCATGTCAGGGTTAATTATTCTTGACCTTTTTAGTCAGAACATCTGCAATGATGGTAAGATGCTGTCTCATATCTTGACCCACTCAATGCATTTTAATTGCCCAAGTAAAATAAACAAAAATAAACTGAATGCTTCTTTCTTCATGGCTTCCAATCTGCTTGCAAATCTCAATGGCTTGCCAGTATTTCCCAATACAGAGCTGGCTGAGTTGTGGCGCAATGAGAAAGGAGATCTATGTCAGTAGAGACCACTGCACCCTGGATTTTATGTTCCTTTCAGGAAGTCTTTTGTTTTAGGACACTGAGCAGGAGTGAAAGTGCCACACTCTTGTAGATGTAATTAAAATGGAAGCGCTTCCCTCTTCCTCCGTGACTCAAGTCACTGAAATTAATCATCACTGGGCCAGTCTACAGGCTGCCACGGTCTCTATAGGAAATGCATCTCGAGGTGTCTGCTGCAGCAGCTGCAATTAAAATCTATTGAGCGATGGGATAAAACGAACCAGATGCTTGCCACACTAGCAAAGGCAGTGGGTAACTGAGGGACATGTAATTAACAGATAACTTGAAAGGGGGCCGGGGGCTTCATGTAGATTGACACTTCAGTGCTTTTTTACAGGAGCCATCTGATGGTAAGAAATTACTAACTCTAGCCATGATTTATTTAGGCATTTATTGTATTTATCACTGATTTCATGTGTAGGATGGTTCAGTCTCAGAAATAGTTATTCTCATTTCCTTGCAGGGTATGTAACAGTTGGAGGAACAAAAGAGTGGCAGTGGGAATTGATCATAAGATGAGACCACGTTTGTGTAGGATTTTGTGTTGTTTCTGACTTCTAAACCTTCATTTAATTGAAGAATTTCATGTAGAATATAGTTACCAATGAGAACAAATGCCTCTTTGCTAGTCACTTGAGACCCAACTATATATGTGTGTTTAGGACAGTGTAGTGAAGAAAAAGCAAGTTAGAGAATCCTCGATCTAAATATACTTCACAGGACAATTGCCTTGAAACGGAATGAGAAAAAATTATCTCAATCTTTTGGAATTCTAACCTATGTTGACAAGGAATAGATTTGACTGTGTAAAACTTAGAAACTCAAATATGATAACTTAAAACAAGAATAAAAATTTGTCTCTTATGTAAAAGTTCCGTAGGTGGACAATCCAGGGGACAAAGACGGGCATATACACTCCTTTTATGTACTCTTCCAGGAAACAGCACACATTATTTTTCTTACATCTCATGGGTCAGAAACTTAGGGTCATGGCCAAGGCTAACTCAAGGGAAGCTGGGAAATGTAGTCTTTATTCTGGGTGGCCATGTATCCAGTTAACAATTGGTTTTCTGAGAGTAAACGGTATCAGGGAATAGACACTGAGCTACACATTAGGTTACTTGATAGTGGCAGCTTAAACTAGGAAACTGTGGGCTTTCTCTGAGTTCCTGCCATTTTGGTGCAGCCAGTACATCTTTACTGAGTGACAGTTATTTGGAGGAAGAAATCTGTTTCCAGAGCTAATGGTTAAGGTTGGCTGAAGTTGGGGCTCTCCTGCCCTGCCCACTCAACCTGATGAGTGCCAGATAAAATATGGACATTTTATGAGTTTTTCCAGAAATTACAATACTTAGTGACTAAACAGTGAGCATTAGGTAATGCTTAGAGAAATCACTGCTATTGCGTGTGTCGGGCAGAATTCCTAGAAAATTGGTACCTTCCAGTCTGAAGTGCTTTAGAGTACAAGCCCCCCCTGTCAAAAAGGGGGGCTTCTGTGCTGGGATAAAGAGCCTTTCTGGGTGTGGAGGTAAAAGGGCTGTTGACAAAGGGAGGCCAGGAATTGGGGAGCCCCTTTCTCAGGACTAAATATGGAGGACAACCCAAGGGTGCATTTGGTTCCCATTACAGCATGGGCGATGAAGAATGGAAGCTCAGGAACCAGAATTCAAATATGCTGTCAGTTTCTGGAAACTGTTGTTTTTTTGCACATGTTTTTCTCTTACTCTGTGTCTCCACAGTGATGACAGTAAAGTCCTTAAATCACAAAGAGCTCACAAAGATGTCTTCAGAATCAATGAAGGAAAAGGGAGCTTCAGATGCTGGAACTCTGCACTTTGCCAGGTTTGGGAGAGGAGGATGAGAGAGCGGGAGGTTATCAGCTCCTGAAGGGAAGGAAAACGGGCTGAGTTTACAGGTGCTGACTGGAGCAAAAAAACGGAAAATGGCAGCATGGGGAGCTGGCCCCAGCCTGAGAAGCAGGCAGTGAACTACCACAGAGAGGACCCATCGCCAACTCCCAAGTTCTGCAACAAGGGATGCAGGTTAGTGTGGGGTAAAAACGTGCGTTCTGGACTCTAGTGGCCTGGATTTGAATTCTGCACTTACCATTAACAGCTAAACCTTGGGCAAATCATTTCACTCCTTTGAGTCTCAATTTTCCTCAGGTATAAAATGAGGATAATAATAGTACTGCTTAAAAGGGGTATGAAGATTCAGTGAGATGGTGCATATTTTGTGGGTTATCAAGTGCCAGACTGCACATTCACTGTTGTCATTATTCAATTTAGGCAAAATTACAAATTGGTGAAGGAGCTAATTCCAATCATTCTGAAATCACACCAGTGAATGAATATGAGGAGGCGTGGGGGTGGAGAGGAAGGGGGGGTGGCAAGGAAGGTGACTTCAAATCGACAAGATTCAACCCAAGCCAAGCAAAATGAACTGTACCCATTACAAGCACCGTAGAAGCTTTCTTGACAAATGCCACTTCACCTCCTCGCAGGACTAACCAATGCTTGTCATTCTCTCTGCCATAAATCCTGACAGAGTCCACCGCATGCTGAATGCTTCAGGTGTGTGCCGTCCTTTGCGACAGCAGCATGCTTACACTCCTGCATGTTTACCAAGTTGTGTATGTCCCCAAATCTCCTTCTGCCAGTTATTCTTATACTGTATTTACATAATTTAGTTAATTTTTGAAATTGATGAGAAATGAGTGGGAAAAGGAAGGTGTCATTTTATGACTGCTTTAGAAGGGCTCCATAAAGGCAAGTTACTAAAAATATTGTCTGATTGGGTGAGAACGAGATAACTGTCAAAGACTGGGAAAAGTAAACATCGGGGGTTCCGCACTTAGATTGCTTTACAAGTATCTTTAAGTACTAGGTCCGCTTTCAAGAAGCCTGAACTGGAAATCGGAAATGATGAGTTTTTTGAATGATTTATATTTGTGACTGAAAGTATACTTAAATAAGTTAAAATATTTGACACATTCATGTACTAGTTTTTATAATTCCCTGCTTTAGCACATTTGTTTTTTAGATTACAGTAATTAACTACTGCTCGCAACTGAGCTGGATTGGAGGGCATCTACCAAACCAGACATTCCTATGTATGCACTGATTGGTGCTCAAAATATAGCCAACACAGTCTATTTTATATTTTCAGCAAAATCTGCGTTATTTTGACATAATTCCTTTTCAAAGGTACCAAGGAAGTCTTTGATAGTGCCTAATTCACATCTGACTCAACTATTGAGAAAGTGTGGCATTAATTTTATAAACATTTTAGAAGAATCAGAGTCCTACTAGTTGGCTACTGTAAAATATTACTTATTTTAAATCCACAGAAGTTTAAAAAAGTTTTTTTTATTAACAGTGTGAATATCTGGAAAAGTCAAAATCCAATTTTCTTAGCACTTATGATGACATATTAATAAGTCTGTTACTCGTAGGCAATGGAAATCAGTAAGACAGAAAGCAAAGCTCCAAGACAGGTAATTTGAGTTCAGATTCAGGGGCAGGTGGTTCCTTCACACTGGGGTTATGTGAGTGGAAGCTGGACACAGAAAAATAATGTTTTGGCCAGTAGGAGAGAGATTTCAATGCAGAGGAAAGCCTATGGATCAAAGTACCAGAACATCATAAGCCCTACCCCCCTGCAGAATTTTGCCAAGTCACTTGCATTGAGATAAGTCCCACCTGGTGTAATACTGTATCTTCCACTATCAATCAGGAATGAAAACAAATAGCAAATATAACTTAGACAACAAGTGTAACTTAAGGGGGAGCTTTGAAGAGTTATAGTCAAAAAGCCCTAGAGTTCTTCACACTTAGCACATTAGTACTAAAACCAGAAAGTAGGATTTGGTGGAAGACAAAGGATCAGAATGATGTCAGAGACCCAGCTGTATGTTGGAGAGACAGAACACACATGCTTAAAGAAGAGAATCTATCTTTTTGAATTAGCATCTTTGTTTTCTTCAGATAAATACCCAGGGGTGGAATTGTTAGGTCATATTGTAATCCCATTTTTAATTTTTTCAGGAACCTCCATACTGTTTGCCATAGTGGCTGTACCAATTACCTGAAGAAAACAAAAATGCTTATTCAAAAATATGGGCCCTCTTATTCACTGTAGCATTATTTGCAATAGCCAAGATACGGAAAGAACCTAAATGTCCATCCTAGATGAATGGATAAAGAAATTGTGGTATATATATATACAATGGAATATTATTCAACCTTAAAAAATGAGAAAAATTCTACCATTTGTGACAACATGGATGGACCTAGAGGGTATATGCTAAGTGAAATAAGTCAGAGAAAGACAAATATCATATGATCTCTTCTATATGTAAAGTAACCTAAAAACAAACAAACAAAAACACCAAGCTCCTAGATACAGAGAACAGATTGGTGGTTGCCAGAAGAGGGGCATAGGGAGTGGGGAAAATGGATGAACTGTTGTTGTTGTTGTTGTTGTTGTTATTTTTAGTTTAAATAGACTGAATAATAATAATAAACCAGAAAGGAGTGCCTGGGTGGCTCAGTCAGTTGAGTAGCTGACTCTTGATTTCGGCTCAGGTCATGATCTCAGGGTCATGAGATTGAGCCCTGCATTGGGCTCCACGCTCAGTGGGGAGTCTGCTTGAGGATTCTGTCTCTCCCTCTGCCCTTCCCCCTGCTTCCTCTCTTTAAAATAAGTAAATAAATCTTTAAAACAAATAATAAACCAGAAAAAAGAGAAGAGATTCTAATTTTACCTCCAATAATGGTGAACTAGCTTATATCAGACCAACAACCTGCCAAGAACTAGAAAATATGGATGAAACAAAACAAAACAACTTGGTTTAAAGCACTAGAGAGCTCTCAACACAGCCAGGACTTGAAGGCCAAGATTCTGGAGAGAAGGGAGATGCACAGAAGTGAGTCAGATGTTCCGAGCTGCTTTTCCCCTTCAAGCACTGGCTTTTCCATTAGCCATATGAGGCTAAGAGGCTGAGAAGCTGAGCATAGCTTTTGGCAGGACTGGGGAGAGAAAATGACTTGAGCCAAGATCCTGAAGAGAAAGGAAGGACGGAGAAGCAAGCCCAACATTTGGCACTGCTTTTCCTTTGAGGCAGTTGCTGATTTCTAAGAGTCACAGGAGAGAAAGTTTGCAAATCTGAGTAGAAATTAGTAGCTAAGAGACTGAACAGAGCTTTCAGCAGCCTCATGTTTCAAGATTAAAATTTTAAGTCAGAACCCAGAAGGAAGAGAGACACTGGTAAGCACCCCAGACTTTCCCTTAGAACCTCAGAAGAATGTATCCTTGGAGTAAGGGTGAACCCTACATAAAACAGCTCTCACAAAGAAATTCAGTTTCAAAACAGCCCAATCCAAGATTTGATTAAAGTGATCTACCCTCCGCTAATTGCCTGCTAGAAGTGGAAATAAATCTTCTGTGAAGGAAGATAATGTCATCCAGAGCCTCTACAGTTTTTCACGTACAATGTCTGGCACTCAGTAAAAAATCATTAGACATACCAGGATAGTGGACCAAGGGAAAAAGACAATGGAAAGAGACCCATAGATGATCCAGATATTGTAGTTACCAAACCTGGATTTAAACAAAAACTGTGATTAACATGTTCAAAGAAATAGAAATCAAAATGGAAGATTTTAGCAACATTGGAATTTGTAAAAAAGAATCAAACGGAAATTCTAGAACTGATAAATGCAATAACTGGCACTAAGAACTCACAGCTTTAACAGTAGTTTAGACCAGAAGAAGATGGGGTTAGGAAATATCCAGACTAAAGTATGGAGGGAAAAAATGATGGAGAATATTAAAAAAAACCCATATGAAACATATGGGAAATGATAGCAAAATTTAACATAGGTGTCGCTGGAGTCCCAGAAGGAGAGAGAAAACTGGAGGAGAACCAATCTTTGAGGAAACAATAGCCAGAATTTCCCCAAACTGACGTAAGATAGGGAGCCATGGATTTGAGAAGCATTACAGCCACCTGCTGAAGGATCAATCCAAACAAAACCACACCTAAGCTTTTTTAAGACAAAAGTTTAAAAGCGGCTAGAGAAAAAGACATGTTGTCTTCAAAAGAGCAACAGTCAGCCTGACAGGTGACTTCACAACAAAATGATGGAAGCCAAAGGCAGAGGAATCACGTCTTTAAAATACTGAAAGAAAATATTTGCCAACTTACTTATCAAAAAATAACCTTCAAAAATGAAGGCAGAATAAAGATATTTTCAGACAGACAAGAAATGAAAGTTTTACCTTCAAATTCTCACTAAAGACAATGGTACAGATGTTCTTCAGGTAGAAGGAAATAATCTTGGAAGGTAAATGGAAATGCAGAAAGGAAGGAAGAGCAACAGAAGGGGTAAATATAGGGGTAATGCCAAATGAATACTGACAGTAAGAAATATTGTGAATAAAATCTCGTAGAGCTAAATATATATAAAATTTCATTATTTGGCATTATTAAGGCAGCAGTGGGGTGCAGGGAATTAAAATGTCCCAAGGTCCTTGCACTGTCCCAGAAGAAGCAAAAGTATATTCCATGCTAATATATTAGACTCTAGTGAGTCAACAATGCATCTTGTAAAAGGATGCAAAACCACTGTGGAAGCTGGAATAATAAAATAAATCCCTAACCCAGACGAGAAACCTACTCTGCAACAAACACCGTCTTAGGCTCCCATTTGGAGGGCTCTGGAGTTCATCTCAGACCCACTTCTTTGTGGCTAGGTTTGTACATTATATGTATTTGATATATATATATTTGCTTAAGTTTGAGTCACTACTCTGCATGTAGATCATTCAAAGGGGTGACTTTTAAATAATTAGCAAGTCCATTTGAAAAAGATAACCTGCTGGGCGTTGGTATAGAGGAAATCCTCATCTCGGAAGACCCAACCATATTTTCAGTCAGATCATTAGCCAGGTGAGCATACCCATTATGTTTGCATTTATTGCTATTCTTGAATATATTCTGCAGGGAATTCATTTTAGTTTAAAGAATAAAGTAGTTTTGCTTCAGGAAACACATAATATATCTGTCGGTGCTTATTGGTTAAATATATGCATCTATGAAGTCCTATCATGTACCGTATTACTGACAAGCCAATAGTCTCCCCTTTCCTACCACACACATAAAAAAATATGAATAAGAATCTGATATGTGCCTTAAAGGATAAACACATTCCAGACCCCTCAACACTATCCCAGAGAGCTGCTCTCAGGAACTGTAGTTTCCAATGAACAGGCTGCCCATAACATACATGGATCAATGCCCTTTGGAACAGCATTGGCTTGCCAGTTAATAGACTTTTGATTTTCTATACCCATTGATTAATGAAGCAGTAATTTTGCTTCCAAATAGGAAGATAAATTAAGAATTACTGTAACTGGAACCTACTGGGAGCTAGGGTATCCTTTGGAGAACTGGTGGTAGCTATGGAGACAAAGTTGATTGAATGGCTGCCTTTGCTAAAGCAGTCTTCCTGTCAGCGAACCCAGGGCTAAAGGGTTTCACTGAATTCCACAGACACTTACAAAGGTGTTATGAGCCAGTCACATGGAAAGCACCGATAGGATGAGGAAGGGGTGGGTCTGGGGCCACAGCCCCTCTCAGATGGACCCCTACGTTATGTTCTTTCTTCCAGAGGCAGACACAGATGCCTACAATGTGAGGCAGGAAATGGGCCAAATTAGGATTCAAGATGCTCTGGAAGATCTGAGGTGGGAGCAACATGCATTTGAATGGACCAGGAAAGGCATCATGACAGGGTAGGATATAGGAGGCTGGGTGGAATTCTGACCCAGATGGGAAATGAAAGCCCTTCTAGGGTTGGAGAGGCAGCATGAGGAAAAGTAAAGAGCCAGCCAAGAGGAAGGAACTCAGATTCAGGTGCTACTGATTATTAGCTGTGTGACCTGGGGTTAGAAAATTTACCTAACTTTCCTGGGCTTTGGTTTCCTCATCTGGAAAGTGACATGAATGATAACCCCCTTCCAGGCTTGCTGTGAAGATTCATTCAGATAGGCAAGTCTGTAAGGAGTCTATCATAGTGCCTGGTCTGTAGACACCATAAATGGCATGCTATAAGCCTGTTCCTTGACTAGGAAGACTTGGAGAGAATTGTTAGCCTGCCTTCCTGAGGCAAAGGCGGTGCACTGCTTTTTGGGTTTTCTGCCTATCTGAATTCTGAGTACTTGAGCTCTCTCAAGGTAAAATCTGTGTCTGTGCATTTGTGATTGCCTTCCTGCTTATCTCTGATGGCAGGGCCCACCATAGGTGCCCCTTTGTGGGAAAGAATAAGTGAATGAATGGAAACCTTTGTGGAAAGAATAAGTGAATGAATGTGTCCTGCCTATTCTGTCTCCTACCGCTCTCCCATCACTTAGGGTTTCATGAAGGAATCTTACACCTCCACGCATCCTTGTGTGCTCTCCCTTTTCATCTACCAGCAAACTCTCTTCATCCTTCAAAATTCAGCTCATGGTTTCGTGAGGTCCTTCATGCCAGAGAGAATTGGACAGGACCGACACTTTCTCCTTCGTGCCCCCATGTAACCTTCCACAAAACTCTACCGTAACACCCAGCTCATCAGCTTGTGATTGCTTGCTTTTCCCTTTGCTCCCTCAGCCCTCCATGCCACGTCTTACAAGCCTCATTGGCTACATGGTGTCAATGAGACGTGTTCTTATTCAAGGACAGAACCTGAGGAGGCAGCACAGCATCTCTCCATGAGATGGGGCTCCTGTGTCCTCTTTTGTTTGTTTGCTTATATATTTCTATCTTTAAGGAAAAATTGCTATGTTTACATAGTTCCAGAACTATTGGAAGTCTGACTTATGGCTTTATAATTTCTATAGCTAATTTCATATAGTAGGAAGTTTCTCAGACAATTTAATTTCTTTCCTTCCCTGAGACAAGGATTTTAAATTGTTGCATGCAGTAAAGAGTGCATTTTAACCCAGGGGGATGGTATGATGTGTCTTCCACACGAGGTCTTACTCATCTCTGTGCTTTCAGGGCCTAGCACAGGGGCCAATCAGTGCTTTGCGTACAGTAGATGTCAATAATTATGTTGAATGAATGATTGCCCTGGTCTCTGTTACTTCTCTTCCCAGAAACCCTCAGTGGCTGCCCTATTCCTACTAGCCTACATCTAATCTCCACAGCCTGGAATTCAAGTTCGTTCATGAGATGATTCTAACCTCTGACTTCAGATAAAGCCGTTTACAGGCCTGTCCTCTACCCCGTTACGCCATGCGTCCCTCACTGCGGGCAAGCTGGACTACTGAGTGTATGGCTCTTGGTTCTACAGGCTGGAGGAACTTGTTTGCTAGGGAAATGCCGAGCTTAGCTTCAGGAGAGCTTCAGAATGAGAGAGCCAAAGAACTGCACGGCCAGGAGGGACCTTTGCAAACACTCTGGTCAGAGGTGGGAAACGAACACTGCATTCTTGAGCAGACCTGAAGACCAGATGCAGTGGTGGTGAGGGATACAGCCCTTGGGACAGCTACCCCATTCAGCCAAAAGGGCATATACTGGCTGCATTTGTAACACGCTCAGTTCATGAGCTCATCCTCACACAGAGAAGGTGACAACAAAAACTGATGGTCCAGGAAAAACAAGACAAAGACAGAGCTAATATTTTTTTGAGCATCAAACTATTGAATTTAAGGCTTTTCATGTACTGCCATTTCCCGAAGCAGGGAGGGTCCTGCTTGTGCTCCCAGTATGCCCTGGACTGACTTCCCCCGCCCAAGTCACGCTGTGTTGTCACCACCGATTTCCATGTCAGTCTTTCTCAAGAGACCATGAGCCTCTTAAGGCTATGTGATTTTGCAAATATGGTGCTTGACCCATGAATGAATGAATGTCTATGCGAAGCGCATACACATTTTTTTACCACCAGATGGCAAACATTCTTTGGAAAGTCTAGCTGTAAACTATCTCAGAAAGAGTCTGGTGAACACTAAGTTTTTCAGGAAACTGGATGAGTACCATCCAACAACCTGAGATTTTCAGGGCTGCCTAAGCTTCTTGTCTTTTAGCAGAGAGAAGAGAAAGCACCAGAACAGAAGTCAGGAGTTCTGGGGTATGGATCTGTGCTGCCATTTACATTTGGGCGAGTCACATATATTTTCCAGGCCTTGGTTTTCTCATTTCAAAAAAACCTGTGGACTGTGGTCAACACGTGTGAGCATCTATGCTATCCCAGACCCTGACTCAGGTTCTGGGGTGTAAAGAAATGGCTCAGGGGCACCTGGGTGGCTCAGATGGTTAAGCGTCTGCCTTCGGCTCAGGTCACGATCCCGGGGTCCTGGGATCGAGTCCCACGTAGGGCTCCCAGCTCAACAGGGAGCCTGCTTCTCCCTCTGCCTCTCTCTCTCTGTCTCTCATGAATAAATAAATAAAATCTTAAAAAAAAAAAAAGAAATGGCTCAGATAGAGTCCTTGCCTCTAGAACAATGCTTCTCAACTCTGTAGTGAAAGACCAGCTTGTTGCTATTGTTTTTAAAACTATGTAATCTGTTGCAGACTGTATTTTGGTAAAATTAAAATGTAATAGTAAAAGACGTAAATAAAAGCGTACAAAACCCAAGTTCTGATTTTTTTATTATTAGATTCTTGAGACATTTTTAAAGTGCTGTTTCTAAATGCTTCTTCTTAACTTCTGGACTTAGTGCATCATGGGCAAATGGCCCACAGATAGGCACCACTCCACAGACCACACTTTGCGTAATGCTGACTTAGCTCACACTCTCGTGAGGCTCACACAGACCCCAGCAGGGCCCCTGAATGTGGGACACTTTACTGACAAAGTTCTCTCTTCTGTAGAGTAGTAAACACTTATAGCACATAGACTTATACCACCTGGTGGCCACAAAGGTGAAAAGGGGTAGCTGCGATCACTTCTGGAAACTTGAGAAAGTTCTGGCTGGTCCCCTCTGACCCTTTAAGATATCAGGCCATCCTAAGCCATGTGGCTGCCAACACACCAGAAGAGGCTTTGGGCACATCACAGCCCTTTCTATGCCATCTGGGCTTCCATGGGCTTCCTTTTGGTGGCCTCACCCCTCAGACCTAAGGCCAGGCACCGACTTGGACCTTTCCTCCTTGGCTATGATTTGTACTCTTTTTCTGAGTAAACTGCTTCTGGCCACCTGGATTATAAACCCATACCTCTGACCAGTCCTGTCCCCAGGAAACTAGTGGGGGTTTTCAGGGCACACTGGCAACATACTGGCGAGTCTAGACACGCTCTGTTGATGGCTAGGGTAGAACAATCTACCAAGACCACACAATATGCTTTCTTATATGGTATCTTTTAAAGATTCCTAAGCTAGGGAGCTCCTGTGGCTCAGTCGGTTGAGCGGTTGAGCATCTGCCTTCAGGTCAGGTCGTGATCCCAGGACCTTGGGATGGAGTCCCGCATCAGGCTCCCTGCTCAGCAGGGAGCGTGCTTCTCCCTCTCCCTCTGCCTGCCGCTCCCCCTGCTTGTGCTCTCTATCAGATAAATAAAATCTCAAAAAAAAAAAAAAGAATAATCACTTTTTTGAATAGATATTGCAAAAACATGGTGCAATATTCAAAAGGCACCTTGGGAATACGATGGGAGGTCCCCCTCCCATTCCTATCCCATAATCTCTCAGTTCCCTACCCCCAAGGCAACCACTATTCAAGTTCTTATACACCCTTCAGGAGATGTCGGCATACGTCTTGAAAAAGATAACGCAAATGGGGCACTCTATAAATACTCTGCTGCACTTTCTTTTTTAGCTAAACGATTTGTCTTGACAATGTTTAATTTCAAATTCTCATTTTTATTTAACTGGTCACCTATTAATGGATATTTAAATTTTTTCACTTTTTCTGTTATGGTGTTCAGTAAATAGCACATTCCTATGTGTGAGTCTTTCTGCATATATAAATTCCCGGATATTAACTACTGAGTCAGAGAAATGTACCCTCTGCAAAGTTGTACCAGTCGGTACTGCTACAATCAGTTGGGAAAGTGTCTGCTTTCCTACACCTCTATCAACACATGGTTATCAAAAGCCTAATAGATCAAAAATTGCAGCTCTGTGGAATGAATCTGCATTTTCATAATTGTGAATGAGGCTGAACATCTTTTAAAATATCTAAAAGCCATCTAATTGCCACGTGTTTTGATAATTTTTTCTATTGCTTTATTGATCTTTTAGAAAGCAACCCATAAGAACTCCTTATGTATTAAAGAAATTAGCCCTCTGTTTATTGTATGGGCTACAAATATTTCCCCCACTTTGTCCTTTACCTTTAAAATTTTCAAGTATTTTCTAGAATTAAAAAGTTGTTTTTAGTTTCCTTAATCAGTCTTTTCTTTTATGGCCTCTGTGTTTTGTGGCATGCTTAGAAAGGACTTTGCTTTAGAGTTTAAAAATGACTCTCTCATGTTCTCTTCTAATGCTTTTATATCTTCATTTTTTATTTTTATTTTACCTTATTATTTATTTATTTTTAAAGATTTTATTTTTTAAAAGATTTTTTATTTATTCATGAGAGAGAGAGCACGAGAGCATGAGCAGGGGGGAGGGTCAGAGGGAGAAACAGACTCCCCGCTGAGCAGAGAGCCCGATGTAGGGCTCGATGCAGGGCTCGATGCAGGGCTCGATGCAGGGCTCGATCCCATCCCGGGCTCGATCCCAGGACCCTGGGATCATGATCTGAGCTGAAGGCAGACGCTTAACCAACTGAGCCACCAAAGAGCCCCTTAAAGATTTTGTTTTTAAGCAATCTCTACACCCAAAGTGGGGCTCAAACTCACAACCCCGAGATCAAGAGTCACATGCTCTTCTGACTGAAGCCAGCCAGGTGCCCCATGTCTTCATTTGTTAATACTTATATCTTTGATATATCTGGATTTTATTTTGTTTTAAAGATTGAATTATGGAGCAAATTATTTTTCCCCCATGGCATTCCAGTTGTGCCATTACCATTTATTAAATAATCCATCTTTCCTCAACTGATATGAAATTATACCTTTTTCATATACTTACTTTCAAATGAATTTGGTTTTATTTCTGCACTTCCTATTAGATTCTATTGATCTGTTTATTCATGCTCTAGTTTCACACAGTTTTACTTAATGTTTTATAATATAGTTTTATTTCTATCTATTTATTTTTATTTGAGTATAGTTGGCACACAATGTGGCATTAGTTCCAGGTGTACAACATAGTGACTCAACAACCCTATACATGATGCCATGCTCACAAGTATAGCCACCATCTGTCACCAGACAATGCTATTACAGTACTATTGACTGTATTCCTCATGCTGTGCCTTTTATTCCTGTGACTTATTCATTCCCTAACTGGAAGCCTGTACCTCCCACTCCCCTTCCCTCATTTTACCCATTCCTCCTACCCACTCCTTGCCCTCTGGAAGCCATCAGTTTCTTCTCTGTACTTATAGGTCTGAGTTTGCTTTTTGTTTATTTATTTGTTTTGTTTTTTAGATTCCACATGTAAGTAGAATCATATGGTTGTTGTCTTTCTCTGTCTGACTTATTTCACTTAGCATACTACCCTCTAGTTCCATCCATGTTGCCACAAATGGCAAGATCTCATCCTTTTTTATGGCTGAGTAATATACCATTGTATGTGTGTGCACATGCGTATCTGTATCTCTCTCTCTCTCTCTCTATTTTTTTTTCTTTGTTTTTGGTTATGGAATGGTAGGATCCATTTAATGGTGCATTGATTGATTTTCAAAGCCCTAAAATACTCACAAAAGTAAATTTCAATGTTGGCAAGAAACTACTTAAGTTCAAAGAAGTTTCCAGGAGGATCTGGGATCTACCCAGATTTCCTCAAGGGCCACATTTAATGTGAAATGACAAATCTCTCTTTATGAATGTTAAGCTGAATAAAATGTTTAGTATGGTTCCCCCAAATCCCATTCCCTCTTTGAAACCCATCAGGAGTCAACATTTGCCATTCTCGTAAATTCAGGGCATTTGGCTGAAAGCGCTATTGCTGTGTCTGTCAACACCTTGACAATGCAAGTAGTACCAGAGGTGGGGAAGAAGAGTTCCTGATATTATCATCTACAGTCCGGGTCTCCTTTTCTACTCCAAGGATGTCCACACAAGGACACTGTGCTTTGATGAAGCAACCTATCTAAATGGTACATATCAGTGGAACTGTTTTGTATCCAGAGAATATGGGAACTATCAGTTGTACTATGTAACATTATAAAGCAGTAAGCAGTGACATATATATAGAGAGAGAGAGAGAGAAAGAGAGAGAGAGATCATATCTTCTTTATCCATTCACCTATCAATGGACACTTGGGTGGCTTCCATATCTTGACTATTGCAAATAATGTTGTAATAAACATAGCAGTGATTATATCTTTTTGAATTAGTATTTTGTTTTCTTTTGGTAAATACCCAGTAGTGGAATTACTGGATCATATGTTATTTCTATTTTTGATTTTTTGAGGAACTTCCGTATCAATTTACATTTCCAGCAATACTGTACAAGGGTTGTTTTTTTCTCCACATCCTCACCAACATTTGTTATTTTTTATACTTTTGATACCAGCCACTCTGACTGGTAGTTGTATCTCATTGTGGTTTTGATTTGCATTTCCCTGATGATGAGTGATGTTGAGCATCTTTTCATGTGTCTGTGGCCCTCTGTATGTCTTCTTTGGAAAAATGTCTATTCAGGTCCTCTGCCCATTTTTAAAGCCAGATTACTTGCTTTTTTTGTGTTAAGTTGTGTAAGTTCTTTATATATTTTGGATATTAACCTTTAATTGGATATATCATTCGCAAATATTTGATTTGGCTAGTGTCTCTCTCCCCCCTTCCCTTCAATCATTACTATCTTTCTGACATTTTCTGGCTATTCTTGACAAGTTAGGTTTTCATTTCCATAGAATCAGCCTGTATAAGTTAAAAACTTGTTTGATTTTTGGGGGAAGCATATTAAATTTATGGGTTAATTTGGAGTATTGGTCTTTTTACAATATTCAGTTTCATATCAAAGTTTTCTCTTTGTTTATTTAAATAATATTCATTTAAAAAGGTAACATGTGTACGTATAAATAGCGCAAAGGGGTATATGATAAAATGTGAACAACCTTTCAGTTCTGGCCCATACACTCCCAGTTTGCTTTAGAGACAATGAGTTTCTGGTGTATGTTCATAGAGATATCTATGCACATAAAATGCTATATGTGCATGTAATCATTTGGCTCTGACCCAGCTGCCTTTTTTCCCAGATGGCAGCAAGCTAGAGACACTGTCCTGCTTTGCCCTTCCCAACAATATATACTGGGGAACATTTTATATCAGTACATACACACCTGCCTTATTCTTTTTAATAGCTGCATGGTATTGAACTGTATAAAAGCAGCCAGAATTTTTAGTATGTTCCCTATTGATAAAAGATTGCTGCTTTCTCTTATTTTTTATAAACAATGTGGTAATGAATGTCCTTCCTCATATACCTTTGTGTGAGAGTATTTCTTAAAGACTAACTCCTAGATACAGAATTACTATGTTGAGTTATAAAGAAAATATACACACAACAATGTGAATATACTCAACACTACTGAATGGAACACTTAAAAATGGTTAAGGTGGTAAATATTATGTTATGTATTTCTTGCCTCAGGAAGAAAAAAGAAAATGTTCAATTTTGACAGATATTGCCAAGCTGCCCTTTAAATATTAAGGCAACTTATTAATTATACCCCACTTAAATTTGCCTTCTGTTAGCCATGTTTTGGCTCTGTTGTAAAAATAGATTTTTTTAGTGAGTTAAATAATCTACAAGTTTTGGGTAAAATTGTCCCCCATTTCTCTCATAGAGAGGTTTTCTGGAAAAATTCCAGGGATCAGAGAGGCTCTGCTGGAAAACCGTGGAGGTTGGGAATTGCTGCTAAGAGGCAGGCTCTGCTTCCTTCCAGCAAAGGCAGCCCGCGCCAATTTTATTGAAGAACAGGCATTGCTGAATCACTTTGGCTGCCTGTCCTACTGTGATTTGGATTTGTTTGAAGACTCAACTGAAAGCAAACAAGAGGTTTCATATGACTGAAATCACACCTTTCCAAGGATGTTCTAATTTCCATATCAAGTGTCTGTGACTGAGAATCTTTATTTAACTCCTTTCCCGGTCCCCACCTTTAGAATCACCTTATTTCTCTCAACCGCATGCCCACTTGGACCCACTCCATGGAGTTAAGCCTTGAATGAGATGGGAAGGACAAAGCAGGTATGGGTAGTGATATGAATGTGAGCCAAATAAAACTGGGCCCAGCTGGGGGCCTTGGGCGAATGGGTGACATACCTAAAGGAATCTAGCCAGCCTGACTCCAAGAAGCTTGAAAAGCACCACAGGTCTTTACTGAATGCCTTCTTGAGGAGGCAGCAGAGGGTAAATGACCTCACACAGTGTTTTGCAAAGTGGACTGCTAAATACTACCTTTCGATGGCTTTTCTTGTAGAAATTCAATGCACAAAAAAGTCTTCTTTGGCCCTTTCCTTCTCTCCCTGATTTCCACTCCAAATGGCAGCTGCTCAAATATGTCTCTTCTCATTCCTTAAAATTCTAATACTGTCTCAGCTTCCCGGCCTCCCTTCTTCCCTCACTTCTCTTTCCTAGTCTTCAGTCTCAGGCAGCTTCTGTGTAGCACACTTTACCTCTTCCAGTTGCATTCCCACCCAGTAAAACCAAAGCATCTTAGAAGATGGGAGGAAAAGAGGATGATAAATCCTTCAAGTTTGATTTTTTGTCCCAATAATAAGAGTAATAATAATGGGCTTATACTTTGACAGTCACTATATGTGTATGATTCCACATATTACTTCATAACCAACATATGTAGTTTGTATTCTCATTATCGCCATTTTGCAGATGAAGACTCTAAGGCTCAGTGAAGTTTAGGTGACCTACTCAAGGTCAAAGACTTAGGAAGCCACATTAAAGCATAGGGCAGCAGGTGGCAAGGGCACCTTGTGGTCTTCACAGTGCTCTCCATGCCCATATCCTTTCTCTGCTCTCTCTTTTTCCAAATCCTCATGCTTGGGTCTAGTGATGCCCCCCTGGTCCCACTTCAATGGCTGAAACAATCTCTAGACCTAACATTTTCTTGCCCAGTTGGCTTAGCTCTGCATCCTGGGGTTCTGTTAACCTCTCCTCTCCTTCATGTTGTCTCTGTTTTCTTTAGTGCTCTCCTTCTCTCCTGCAGGACTAACCTGATACCCTGAATTCAGGTCCTTTGGCTATGGTTCAGTAACCTGTTCTAATTCCTGCCAATCCACTGCTGCCTTGAAATGTCAATCAATTTACCTTCTACTTTCTATTTTCTATTCCTTTTTTATTTCTATTTTCTATTCCTTTTTTAGTATAAACTGCCCTACCCCTAGTTCCTATATGGACTAACAGGTGGGGTGGTTCTTTACATGGAGATAACCACTGATTGGACTAGGGGGTAGATATCTGATACAGGGGTGCCTGTGTGCTGTCTAATGATCAATCTGTTTTTCTAGTGTTTCAGCTAAGATCCGCCAAAACAGCTCATTTGGCTATGGGAAGCCAAGGAAGAAAGTTCTATAGCCAACATTTGGGGCCATGTACAACATAAGCAAGCAGGGATAGCAGGTCTCTTGAGAAAGGATGGGGGAAGAGATTCACATAAGAGAACATAGAAAAGACTATGTGATTCTGGGGGTGGGGTGGGGTTAGGAGAGGGGGAAGAGTGATAATTTGTCTCAGCCTGATGCCTTCCAGTTATGGCTTTCATGAGGCTTTTTTGCTCTCAGTATTAACTTGTGTTCTCTTAAATTCTATTTTGTCCCTACAATAAAGTTTCCTTTGTTCTTGAGTTAGTTTGAGTAGGTTTCTGTTACTTATCATCAAGAAGCTTCCATTAGACCACCTGCTTCCTTAGGTTAGAAGCCTTGTCTGCATTTCCAACTGTTGGCTGTGTCCCATTGCATATGGGAAGATCTCCTGGTTTTAGTTCCCTCTAGACCTTGTTCTGGAGGTGGCACTGAACCAGCTTCTGCGGACATCCAGATGAGGCTGTTCCAAGGAAGGGGAAAATTCTGATGACAAGAATAGGGTTGGTATGGGTATGGAGTTTTGTTGTGGCTCCTTTTTGATATGAGGGTGTAGTTATTATCCTCAAATTGTTTAGGGTCAACTTTGGGACAGAGGGCTAGGGCATACGGGGAGATGGCATTGTTCAGCGGGGGCGGGGGTGGGAGGGGCAGGAAGAGGCAGAGCCTGGGGAATGGCAAAAGAGTTGTATCTGTATTCTGTGGGCGTTCTCAGGCTGAGGAATGACATGATGAACTTGAACAATTAGAGTCACTAGCTTTTCTAGCACCTGCAGAGGCTTTTCCATCTGAGGACAACCCCTAATTTTACTGAGGAGGAAATGAAGACCCAACAATGAAACCATGGCATACAAGTAGCATTCAGTGAGTGCTTTCTACAGGGAAGGCTGTGCTCCAAGAGCTTTACACATATCAGTACACTTAGTCCCCATGGTAACCCTCTTAAGTTGGTACTATTACCACACTCATTTCACAGAAGAGGAAACTGAGGCACCGAGGGGTTAAGTAGCTTGCCAAAGTCACACAGTAAGTGATGGAGCCAGGATTGAACACAGCAAATATTGACTCAGAGCCAATGCTTTTAGTTATTATACAAGTACTGAAGATTATGGGAGCTTTACTGTTACAAACAAAAGCTGGTAATGAGAGTGTGCGTGTGTGGGTGTGAGTGACTTTCTCAACCAAATGAGGCAGCATGTCATGATCCATGGAAAACATGAGAAATTAGGCAAGGGTTTTAATTAGAGGAAAGTCATCATGTTTTAGAAACTCAAAAATCAGGAAAAACAAATGCTCGGTAGACATATGATTTAAGTGTTTTAAAGGAGACGAGAAAAGAAAATTCTCAAATCCTTTCTGCAAGTTCCCAGAGCCCTATACACTATTTAAACTTTAAAGAAAAAGAACACCTGCTTGTTTATTGATTCTTATGCCACAGGTGGTGTGATAATCCTGCTGGCTGGCTTAAGTAATCTGCCAAAGCAAGGCCTCCTGAAATGAAATAATTGATGCCTATTTTAGGGCCCACCATTATCTGACCTCTTACGGTCAGGTAAGTCTTGAATCCAGACTTATATGTTATCTAAGTTATATATACATAACTTATATGTCCAGACTTATAATGTTATATAAAAGCCGGAGTGTTTTTTTCTGGAGCATGTCCCATGAGTGAGTGGCCATTCAACCCTCATGGTTTTATGCAAAAAACATTCATGGCTTGCTTGTCAATGAGTCAGTTCAGATATTTGTTGAGCACCTACCATGCATGAGCGTAGTGTTAGGTGCTGGAGATATTAGGTGGCCATCTGGAGACACGAAACACTGAACTGATGCAAAAGCCCAGCTTTCTCCCTCCTCCTTCACACACAAACATGTTAGACAAAATACAACGGGCACATTTTTAAAAATACATAACTGAAAACTTAGAAACATTTAGAAAAATTTCCTGAATGCCGGCACTGGGGAGGAAAGTCTAACCCAGAGTAGTGAGCGGCCTGGCCTGCTGGTGGCCTGTGGGGGCCACAGACTGGGATGCGGGCCCCAGGGGCAGGGGTGGAGGTTTCAAAGCCACATGAGGAGAGAAGGGGAAGTCTTGAGCTGGCGTGAGATGAGATGTGGGAAGACCCCAGTGGCATCAAGCTAGACATTTTGAAGGGCTGCCCTGTTTATGAACAGGGGATGGGGAAACCTTCCACAAATCACCTCAGGAAGGCGGCAAGGAAGCTTGTGCTCTATCTGGGCCCCTGAGTAAAAATTCTCCTTCAGGGATCGGAAGCCCTGGGCTTTCTCATATGTAAGAGCAGAGTCCATATTCACACTGGGTGTTCGGGGGGAACTCCAAGCTGAGAAAGGACATAAATATGTGGGTTGACAAGATGGAAATACGCTGTCCCCCCAAGCAAGCACCATGCTTTGAGCACATAGGATGCCCACCAGAAAAAAAAGAAAAGCATCTGCTGGAGGTGAGCAAACAACCCAAAAGCAAAGGAAGAAACTAGTGACTGGGAGAGACATCAAGTTCAATTCAAAGGAAGATTAGTCCCTAAGACCTGGAGACAATAGAGTAATCTGAAAGAGACAATTAGACATGTTTAAAATTGAAGAGATAAAAGAAAACATAATAAAGTGACAGAGTAGGTATTAACAGAAGCAGAGGTGGGTTTGAAAGGGAGACTCCAGCACCTGCCTTCAAGGGACACACCGCCTACCTGGGAGACAGAAAGAAATGGCAGGGACGATCCAGTCTAGGAGAGGGTCTGCACAGGGAGCTAAGGAAGCCGAGGGAAGGGACTCTGGACCCAGCTTTCCCAAGTGACATGGAAACTAACATGTGTCTCTGGCCATGGGGACAGGGGCCATGAAAGCCCGGGGTGGTTCAGAAAATGGCATATCAAGGACTGCCACAGTCTAATACCTGCATTCCCCCAGCTGATGCAGAGATTCCCCTGAAGTCCAAGTACTTTATATGGGAATAGGTGTTCATGGACCTGCCTCTCTCACCTCACCCATGAATTTCTCCAGCGAGGAGATGAAGGGCCCTCCATTCAACTCGGTCTCATGCTAGGCCACACTTACCCTCCCTCCCTCTCCTCTTGCCATACCAGTCTTCTCTGGATTCTTAAAGCATGACAAGCTCTTTTCCATCCCAGGGCCTTTGCACATGCTGTTGTCACCATCTGGAATGACCTTTTCCTTATGCTTTTCTTTTGGGTCTCAGCTTGATGGTCACTCCTTGGGGAGACCTTTCCTGGACACCCTAATTCCAAGGTCCCTCCCTAACACTGCTGTGTCACCTCTTATTGGTCTCTTTTTACTTACTTTCTAATTATTTAATTTTGTCCTTGTGTCCTCTGCTAGAACGTAGACTCCACACAGGCAGGGAATCATCTGCTCACTGCTGTATCTGTAATGCCTGGCATTTAGTGGGTGTTCAGTAAAGTTGAGTGGCTAAATGAATACACTCAAGAAACATTCATGAAGCAGCTAACACTGCCCAGCTCGGAGGATACAACGATGGAAGCACAGATTGGAACTTTGCAGTTTAGTGAGGGAGACACATCCGACAAGAACTTAGAGTAAATGTGATGGTGGTGACGACAGGGGAGGTACTGGGCGCTGTGTGAGCACCTGGCAAGGGCACCCATTTTGTACAGAATTCGAGAAGGCTTCCAGGAAGAAGCAACATTTAAGCTGAGCCCAGAAGGACATTTAGGAGTTCACCAGGCCAAGGGGAGCTGGAAGATGTTCCAGGCTGAGGGAAGACCCAGACGCAAGAGGGGCATGGCTCTTTGGGAAGACTGAACACGGTTCTGGATGGGTAAAGCTTAGAGCTGCAGCAAGAAATAAGACAGGAGAAGCGAGACAACGCTGGATCATGGAGGGGTTTCAAGCTATGATAAGGAGCTTGAACTTGATCTTAGGGTCAGTGAGGACATCTTAGTCAGAGGGAATGGCATAATCTCATTTGTGTTTTATTGAAATGGCCCTGGAGCAGTGTGGATAAGAGGAAGTCAGGGAGATCAGAAAACTAGTGCAGGACATGAAGATGACTTAGATGGAGCAGTGGTGATAAGGGAGTGAACTGGTTGGATTTAGGACAGATGGCCAGAGTTGGGGCAGGGGAGAGAATAAAGGATGATGGGTAAGTTTCTAGCATGACCAACATGGTGAATGGGGCGCCATCTTGGGGCCATGTCTGGCAGAGAACCAGACACCTAGTACACACACCATAAGTGTGTGCTTGATAACGTGAACTGGCGTGAGATGAGATGTGGGAAGACCCCAGTGGCATCAAGCTAGACATTTTGAAGGGCTGCTCTGTTTATGAACAGGGGATGGGGAAACCTTCCACAAATCACCTCAGGAAGACGGCAAGGAAGCTTGCGCTCTATCTGGGCCCCTGGGTAAAAATTCTCCTTCGGACTCAGCGCAACGTCTTCATAACAGTGAGTATATATCCGCTCACTGTTAGTTCCTGGCTCTACCTACAAGTGTGACCTACCGTACCCTATTGCCTCCACCCGCCTGGGTTGCCTATTTGTGACTTGTCAGTCTAGCCTGAGCTCAGTAGTTCTAATCCACAGTCCCTACTCACCAACAGGACACTCTGTTTCTCTGCTAAGAAGTGTGCATTGCGCCTTTCCCCCACTCCCTCTGACCACCAGTGTTTTGGCAATGACACTACTGTGATTTTTCATTAATTTTCTTGGTTGTTTTGTAGTTATCGTAACAGTAAAATTTATACTCAGTAATATTATTACAATTTTCCTCTACTAATGGGATTATTATTTTTGTTCATTTGTGTTTGAAAGCCATTAGCATAAGATTTACCTCCAACAATATCTACTGTGATTTTTAATGCCCTTGAAACTTGCAAGTGAGCGATAAGTCTATAATAAGCGAATGCTAGTAAGCATATAAATGTCTTTCTTGGGAAAAGAGGGCTTTTTTTTTTTTTTCATCCTGGTTGGACTCAGGTTCTTTGATAGAGAGATTGGTAGGATATAAGGCATTAAAGGCTGAGAACACTGTGTTAGTTTGTAGATGTGTCCAAACAAGTTTCCAGTTATTCAGAGGACACTTTTATATTCTAGGAGGATTCATATTCTTGCGGCTTTTTATGTTGCTCCTTACCTGACAGAAAAATGTAATAAATTATGTGTTTGCAGGGAACAATATTGAAAACTCTGAAATGTTTGGTAAAGAAGGGATCTGGAAATTACACTATCTGACTGACTTTCCAAGGGGCTGGGGGCTTGCTGCGCTGCTATGGAGCCCTGGAAACAGGGATTAGCTCAGAGACTGGTGAAAGGAGTTTCTCTGTGGGACAGCTATGGGGGGCAGGGAAGTGGATGGGCAGGGCTGGCTTCAAGGGTGTGTGCCCAGTAGCCTCCCGGGGCCCCATGCTGTGAAATTCACAACATCACCACCTTAGAATTCTTAAGTCTTGAATAAGGACCCCACTTTGCACGAGGCCCTGCAAATTATATATGTGGGACTGTGTACAAGCATTGGAGCGAGGCAGATTTGGGTTCAAGTTCTGGTATTCTCTAGCTATTGACCGTGCCTCAGCTTCCTTATCTGTAAAACAGGGGTAATAGTATTGTCTTCTCAGACTAGATGTGAGAGCTAAAAGTAGATATCCAGCACCAGGGGCCCTGAAAGGCAGTGACACACCCTCAGATATGCTCAGTGGAATTTTAACTCCCATGTGCAGTCCTCATCATTAAACTTATTATTATGACTTAATGTCGGGAATATTAGCCAGCTGGAATAGGCAGACTGTGGCACAGAAGCTAATCCCATGTGTCCTGGTTAGGAACATGCCAAGCAAAGAATGTTTCCCTAAGGGGGACACTCTAAGGCTGGGGGTCCCATCCATCAGCTTCCAACCTTTGTGCTGCTATAACACATGGTAAATAATGTTTTTTGGCACAACCGGTCCCAGTTTCTCATGACTCATACATGTTTCTCTTCTCCCCAGAAATCTCTCAAGAAAGACAATGAAGGAGACTGGCATTATTATGAAGATGCCCTTGACCTTGACCTAATGCATTTGCAAACTTTAGTAGTTCAACTATTATTTGTAACAAATGTTGTTTTTTTTATTTTTTTTACCATACCATACAATGGGACTTGATAAGCCAGTGTACCACCCAGGAACATGGACCCTCGTGGTCCCAAACAAAGGAACCCCCCCCCCCCCCGCCCATGACAGGCTGGACAGACCAGGACCAAGCTGGAGCCTTCCATGGCTTGGCAGATGTTGTGCTGTGCTCTAGCCTGAATGTGTGATGCCAGTCACGAGGCATGGCAGCGAGGTCAGAGAAACACTGACTAGTTGGTTGGATACCCTTGTGATGAATAGCGTGCCATCTTAAAACATCTGGTTAAACATTTTCCCCCCAAGAATGTAGAAAAGGCTTTAAATCAAATTAATAAGAAACATAAGCATTTTTGGACTCTGGTCCAAAAGGATTCCTCAGGGGATTATAGGAGGAGTCATGGTGACTTTTGTTGCCTTCAGTTTAAGGTTTGTGGGCAGCCTGGAGTCCCGATGGGAGACTTCAAAGGGAAGCCTCAGCTGTGCTTGCCTTCCCGTGCTGCTCAGGCTTCTGGGCACATACACATCATGACACGTGGGCCTCCTGTAGTCTCAGAGGTGGGACAGCCTCGCAGTGACCTGTGTTGTGAAATGACCACAGCCCAAGCGTGGTTTGCTCCTTCCTAACACCCTCCTGAGCACTTGTGGGCAGTGAGCCCCGACTGCCCACTGAGCTCTCTCAGGCCTGAAGGGCTTCCATGGGTGGCAATGGCCAAAGATGGCCCATCACCTCTCCACAGTGCAGCCGTGGATGGCCATAGAAAAGCTACAACTCTTCTTCCCAGATCCCTCCTTGGCCTCTTTCTAGTGCTTTGGATGAGGGACGATAGAGCACTGTCAGTCAAACAAGTCAGAAAGAACAACGGGCGATTTCGTCCTCATCTCTCCACGGGATGAGGGGACCTAGATGATGGCACAACTCCTGGGCCCACATAACACAGTACGTACGTGGTGCGTAGAAGATGCTGCAGTCTATAACTATTTATGACTAATGACCGACGAGTTTGTCAAATGCCTCAAGGCATGGTCACAAAAAGCAAGTGCTGATAAACAGTTTATTTGCATGGTGATTCTGAAATAGTGATTTCGGTTTGGACGACTTCAGTGTCACTCCCCTGACCCTCTCTCAAGGATCATAGCAAGAAAACTGAAAGCCACTGCATCAACTCTCAGGAGACCAGAGACACGGCATCCCATCCAGGAGGCCACAGCAGTGGCCTTTACCAAAAACTGGAGAAAACGCAAATCCGGTCAGGGAAAATCTGAGACAACAAGAGGGACCTGTGTGTCTCTGTCCTCAACTTGACTTAACCCCTCCCCCCCAAACTCGGCAAATAGATTTTGCTTCCTAGGGCACTGATCTTCCAGCACATCGTACTATAAACTTCAAGCCCCCAGAAAAGAAATCTAAGGGATGCTTTGACTCTGTTCCTGGTTTTTGGTCATTCTGTGATTGTTCTTCTTACCTGTTGCCGAATTTCTTCCTCCATTTTCACGGGTGAGCCCAATTCTGCAACTTGTTTGACACCTTCGCTCGCATAGCCTCCGTACTCCCACAGCACGTAATTCTTGGAGTGGGATCCACCAATGATTGCAGACCAGTGATTGGCCCGACCTGGGAAAGCCAATCAGGATGCAGGGATCAGTGTGGCTGTGGCAAAAACGTGAGCCCCTTAAATGCTGGGAGGAAAGTGTAATTTGACAGTCATTCAATCGGCGCTGGTAAGCACCTACTCTGTGTTAGGCCCTGTGTTCTTCAGAGATGAATAAGACCATCTGTGGAAGCAAGAAGGTCTTGGGGATATGCAGACAGGACAACAGATCCTGAGCGAGACACAGAGGCAGCCCAGAATGATGACTTCTGTCTGGGAGGGTTTCAGAGAAGGGGACAACTGCGAGGCTTTGAAAGGCTGATCAGATGTGTAAGACAGAATGGAGAGGAGAGGCTATTTCTGGCAGACTCAGAAACATTGAACAACACTGTGTGTTTGGGGGGCCATAAGTAATTTAGTATTGCTGTGTCACCAACTGTCAGGGGAGAGGTAAGAAGCGATGCCAGAGAGGTAGGAAGGAGCCTGCTCATGGATGGCTCTGCTCTCAATGCTTCAGGAGTTCACATGTCATTTGAAAGGATCTGAAACCACTGAAGGGTCCTGAGCAGGGCAATGGCATGATCGCATTTGAATTTTAGATAAACCATCCAGGCAGCAGTGTGAAGAATGCATTAGAGGGAGCAAAATGGGAGTGTAGAGTGTGGTGGGAGAGCGCGAGCAGGGAGCCAAGGGTAGAGGGAGTGAGTGGGGAGTAGGCTTGGCCAATTCTCGGAAATGAGCAGGGTTGACTTTGAGCTGGCTTTTCTGTGCCTTCCAGGATGAGGGGCAGGTGAGCTGGCCTGGCGAGAGGATGGGGCAGGCAGTCTGGATATGTGGAAGGCACTGGTCCACAGTGGTCCACTGAGGATCACGGTGGAGGAGGCCCATCGGGGGTGCAGGAGGGAACCAGTGGGTGACGCATGGGAGAACAGAACAAGATCTGGACAGGACTGAGACAAAACTGACTGAGGGGTTTTCGAAGTGCCAGGGGGAGGAAGGAGAGGGATGAAGAGTCAACATCAGCACTGCACTGGGTTTGTTTCTGCATGTGATGAGTGTTGATGCACGCACATACTCACACACACACAAAATACATATATTATAAATATATACATACACGATACATATATACACATAATATACATATAATATATACGTATGTATATATATGCACATATAATATATACATATAATATACATATATAGCATATATATATACACACACGTATATATATTAATTACTGGTTAAGTAACATACGGTTCATCATAAGGCCAGTTCAGCTCTCAGCCATTCTTGGTTGGCTAATAAAGCCCTGAGCTAAAGAACGTTTTCAGGCATAGTGAAGAGGAAAAGTGGAACTGGGTGGACACAAGGGACACGTGTGGCTTATCACCCTGCGGCCCGGGGTGACAGAACTCTCCGCTCCACCCACCACGTAAGAAGACCATTCTGAACGGGGGGCCTGATCCTGTTTGCATCAGCTCCCTGCTAACCCCGGAGCCCTCTGCTGCAGGGGCACATCGAGAACTCAGGTGCCAAGCCCCCTCCCGGCCTGCTGAGGGCAGCCATGCCTCCCCGCCCCCACCCCACGCAGACAGATGACATCACTAGGTCTGCCTGCCCAATCACTTGCTCATTATTTCCTCCACACCGGGGAAATGCAAACACTGTGTTCACCCATCAGTTCCCTAGAGAAGACAGATAGATATGCGGCCAGACTGTCCTAGCTGTCATCCAAGCCAGGAGTACTGCTTGTGGAGGGGCAAGGGATGGGAGCCACTCGTGACCTTTGGTTCATGCTGTGAACCCAGGGAGACCAGCTTCAGCATCTCCTGTTGCCTCCGCCTTGTTCCACCGAAATGGCCCCTTTTCCCAGACCCATCCTACCTGCAAATCTGTACCTCCGGGGCTTAGCACATGCTGTTCCCCGTGGCTCTCTTCCTGCTTGGCTTGGCCAACTCTCATCCCTCCTTCATGATTTACCCAGAAATCCCCCAAGTTCCCCCCAGCCTGACCTAAGTCTTGTCTCCTGTCTCCCCATAGCACAGATAACACGTATGGTCACTGCTACAGGTCTGTTTCCCCACCAGATTGTCACGTCCCTGAGGAGACCTGTCTTCAGCACTGTGTCCGATGCACTGTGAGTGGTCAGTGCATGTTTTCAAAAGGATTTCATCCAAACAATCAAAAGGGAAGGTAGGCAGTATATGTGCTCAAAGCATTTGGGAGCAGGCTTGCACAGATTTGATTCAATGTGATTAAATTCAAGTCTCAGCTCAGCAGAGTTCCTGACACCTACTGGGCTAACATACTCAGCTCACCTGCATGCTGTTAAAAACAAACACCACCACCACCAACAAAGAAAGGCATTGGTCTTAACAGCCTGCAGACAGGGATTCAAATGCTAGTGTTGCCACTTTCTAGCTAGGTCAACTTGGTCAAATTCCAATTATTTCATTTCCCTGAGTCTCAGCTCCCGCCTCTGTAATTCAAGGATGATAATGCCTATCTTACTGACCTATTATAAGAATTAAATTCCATTTTTAAAAGATAAAATAATACATGTGAAATCACTACTGGCACACAATAGACACTCAATAATTACAGTTTCCTCCTTTCCTGGTTGTTAGGGAGGCTACAAAAATGAGTAAAACATGAAACCTGCCTTTTATTCAGTATAGGAGATAAGAAATCTAAGTACTGTGGGATAAGAGAAGAGACTAGGAACGAGCACAATCATAGGGAGATGAGGGGATGGACCCAGCTGGGTCTTTCTGACTTATTCATTCGGCTTCCATTTACTGTGTGCCAAGCACAGTGGCAGGTCCTGGCCACTGACAGGAATTGGGTAGGTGCTTGTCCTGGAGGGGACTCATGGTCTGGGGGCAGAGAAACAGATGGCTCAGCAGATTACTTACAATCCAGCAGGGGCAGGGATATTATAGAAACGAGAACACGGAGCCGAGGGGATGGAGCAGCTAACTGCAAAGTCCCCAAATCCAAAGAATCCAAGTCTAAAGGCATGAGTGCAGAGAAACAGGTGCCTTAAGAATGGGATCTGTCTTTGTGGTTTCTTACATTTGAATACAATGTCATTGTACCAGTCCAGGACAATGGACTGATCAGTTTAGTTGTTAATTTCCTACACCGGTCTTGCAAATTACCACATTAATTCAAAATTCAACCCACTGAATGACATCAACCACATAATAGATATCTGACAGGCACTAGGCTAGGGGGAGGACCAGACTCTATCCTCCCTGGGGGGACAAGGCAGGAACCCATGGAAAACAAGCTGCAACATTACAAAGGGCGATGACTTCAGGTGAGTGGCAGTCACTCGGGGGCAGAATGGTACAGGGAGAGAGGCATTGGTGACCAAGAGCCAGAAGAACTGGACTCCAGGCCTCCCTGCATGACCATGAATCAGAGCCTCAGTTTACCTTTTAAAAATAGGGGTAATAATTACTAGTTGGAGTATTGCTCAGAGTTGTGCAAATTAATTGGGCTGGTTTTGGAAAGAACTACGAAAACTATAAAGAACTGTACAATGCGAAATTCTCAGTATTATTGTGGATGGAAAGCATAATGAGAATCCACAAGAGGAATCCAAATATGATGGAGGAGCAAGGAAACTTTCCCAGTGGAAGGAGGCTTCCATGAGAAGACCGGCGGAACAGGAGAAGCAGGAATTCCAGTGATGACATAGATAAGAGGATTAAACACCTATTAGGTGTCAGGTATAATGCTTTCCGAGGGGTAACCCTCACTACACCCTCATTCTCATTTTATAGATAAGAAAACTGAGACCCAGAGTTGTGAAGGAAGCTGCCAAAACTCACAGAGCTAGCAAGGGTCAAAACTAGGGTTCAAACCCATGTCTGCCTGACCCCAGAGCACATGCTCTTTTCTCTACATTGCACTGAGAGGTCAAGAAGGAGAGGAGACTGTTTGGTGGACTGGAGCGATAGAAGGCAAAAAGAGAAGATGGAAAAGAAAGTCAGGTCTGGGTTGAGGAGAGTGCTGAGTGCCCGCCATGAGAGGGGGGAAACATGATGGAAGTTTCCTTCTGGGAAGAATCACATGATGATAGTTAACACGCATTGAGCCTTTAGTAAGTGCCAGGCACTGTGCCAAGGACTGACCTACATTATCGCATTAAACACTCAGAAAAAGAACCTCCTCTAACACAGAGGCTATCCGAATTCCCATTTTTCACATGAGGAAACCCAGACTCAGAGAAGTCAGGTGAGTTAACCCAAGATCACAGAGTCGATGAGTGAGGACACTGGGATTCAAGGTCAAATCTGTCTGGGGCCAGAGCTGTGTTCTCGACCACACCGCATCAGGCCACACCCATTGATGGGAAGGGAGAAGGCCCAGGGTGAGGAGACCCATCAACACTCCCTGCCTGAGTTGTGTAGGGTTTGACTTAGGGCAGCGGAGAGGGAAAGCAAAAACAGGATCACAGGTATGAGCCAATAAGAGGGAAGACTGGACAGACTTCGGGAGGCAGTTTGGGGAAGTAGTTAAAGCTCTGGTGTTTGAATTAGACCATCGTGTATTCTAGGCTCAGTATTCTAGAAGCTCACTTCTAGATTGAACAAGTCAGTAATCACTCTCAAACTCAGCTTCTTCATCTGGATATTGACATGACCAGTCTCTTGGTGTTGTTCTAAAGCTAAAGTCCATGAAGTCATGACTAGTGGCTGGAACACAAAGTGCGCCTAATAAATCTTAGCCAGTCAAATTAAATATGAAGAGGTTGGATGGGGCAAATCCAGACAAGTTTCTGGAAGGCATGGGAAACAAAAAATATCTGAGTAGGTAATTGGAAGGCAGTTTGGTTTAGAATTGGTGGGTAGAGAGGACAGAATGTCAGATGCAAGGGCCTGAAGCTGAAAGAAAAACCAAGAGGGAATCCTCTAAATGGACTCAGTGGTCTGGGGCCTGAGAATAAGGTGGCTCAGCAGACCCAGTTAGCTGGGACATGGAGAAGTGCAGCACTGGGCCCCAGCATCCTCTAGGAAATAAGGGAGGAAGGAGAGGGAGAAGCCACAGGTATCGGGGGGCCTGGGGAGAAGGAGACAAGGTACATGCTGTGGCTTAAAGGGATGCTCAGGGGGGCTACAACTGAGGTCCTTGGTGAAACAGTTGGGTTTCAGCTTTGGGGTCGGGGCAGGGGCAGAGAAACGAGACTATCGCCAACCTCTTTGGCTCTCAGGTAAGGCCAAAGCTCTTTGGTTTAGCATGCCTCTCTCTGGTTCCAGCAGTGTTCTGTGGCCTCCACATATCAGGGTCTAGAGGTTTATTCCCAATAGTAATTCCCAAGCATCTGAGGCATAGATGGGACAGAGGCAGGTGGGAAGCTGGGAGGAAGAAATGATTAGACACGTGAGTTTGAGATACTGATGGGCAACCAGGTACATTTGTCTGAAAAGCCCTTCCAGGGAGATGTCCCGAATTTAAGTGTGGTAAGCTCACTTCTGACACCTTTTCTGTTGTCATTGCTGGTGCTAAGTTACCAGTGATGCCTAAATTCACAATGATGCTGAAAAGGCCATTGCTGATGAAAGAAGAACCGTGTCCGGCTTTTGGTCCCGTGCTGCATGTAGATGGATTCTCTGAAGTTTTCTGCCTTCGGCAGGTATTCAGCAACAGCCCAACTTTGCTGGCCTGCTTTGTCAGTGGCTGCATTCCCCTGCCAATCTCAGTCTTGTGGAAAGTCACCCATGCATTTCCTTGACATAACTAATTCATAGTGCTTCCCTGGAGAATGTCCTACAGCCTTGGTGTCTAGATTGCTACAACCTCCTGCTATCCAATCTCAGCCTCACCTACTGTATCTCAGCAAATCTTGGCTTTTGGCGCTGGTTGGGTCCTTATGGATCCGCTATGGTCACTGCACTGAAGCTTCTCCAGTCCCTAAGTCCTGCTGCCTGTCCTCCTTTTATGTCTAAGTGGATAATCTTGTCAGTTAACTCTTCCGGGAAGATCCAGGTCAACCCATCCACAGACCTATCCAGGCACCGTGTGGCCAGTGACCAGCAGAAAAATGCCGTGGGCCTGCCAGCCCTATTCATAAAAGTTGTCTTGGATCTCACTTCGCTCTTGCCCTTGCCGTTCTCACCCTAGGCTCACTTCCAGGATCTGCCTGGGTTTTGATGCTTTGGATTTGGCTACAGAACTTGGCTCCTCTGGGTTTGCCCCTGGGTGCTGCCCAGGACACAGCTTGTACTTGCCCTCTGGCTCTTCCTGCCCTTGGCTGCTTCAGGAGCTCACTCTGACCAAGCTATTCAGGTTTTCAGGATCCCGTCCCAGGATGGCCTCCTGGAAAAAACCCTGCATGGGGAGATCTGTCAGGTTGGCGAGAAAATCTTCAACTTTCTATCTTTCTGCCTTCTTCACTCATCTAGCCTTTTTTCCTTTCTTCAGGTCTTCAGAATAATGTCACTTTTCCTTTCCAGGGAAAACCTTTGCAGTTACAGAATTGATCATAATCTTTTGCATTTTCTCTGAGGTTTCTAATAATAATATTCTTGAATTCATTCACTAAATAAATGTTTACTAGGCATACTATGTGCTAGGTTAGAAATCAACAAGCCACAGCCCACTGCTTGTTTTTTTTTCCAATAAAGTTTTATATTTCACATGTTATTTATGTATTATTTATGGCTGCTTTCCTGCTACACAAGCAGAGTGAGTAGTTATGAGAGAAACTGCCTGGCCTGCAAACCCTAAAATTTTTACTATCTGGTCCTTTATAGAGAAAGCTTGACAAAGTCTATGCTAGGCCATGGAGACTCTGACCAGAATCAGATTTGGTCCTGGTCCTTGAGATGTTCAGTTTGGAAGGTGGGGTGAAGCACATGGAGGACAGGTCACAACAGGTAATTACAATGGAGTATATATGATACAGTTTTCATGAAGGCAACAGAGTGACATAAAAACACAAATGGGGGCTATTCAGCCCAGACTGTACCAGAGAGAGCTTCCTGGAGGAGAGGACAGCTGAGCTACCTTCTGAAGGATAAGTAGGAGATAACAAGGCAATTAGGGGGAAGGAGGAAGGTATTTTTTGTAGAAGGACCAGTACAAAAGCAGAGCATAAGAGGAAGCCAGAGGTACATGGAAAACCATAAGGTAGGTCAAGGTAGAGGGAGAAAGAGAAAGGGAGAGAGAGAGTGTGTGTATTTATAAAGAAGGAATGATCAATGATGAAGCCAGTCAGCCAGGCAGATCAGAAAGGATATGAGTGTCTTAATAAAAAGTTTTTATTTTATCTTGAAGGCAGTATGAAGTAGAGAAGAAAATAGGATTGTTTTGTCTACAAACAACCCCCAAATTTATATATGCTCACACAACTTCTGCTTCTCACTCTGATGGACCAAATGGCACTGGACTAGCCCTCTCAACAGAAGGGATGATAAAATTGGGTAAAATGTATGAAGCACCAAATTTCAGAAAATAGATGGCAAAACACTATGACCCCTGGGAGAAGGGTAACAGAATAGGTGAGCCCTATGTTTGTCCCGAACATTTTCTGATTTGTGGTACAGGAAGGTGGAACACAACAGATCATGACAATCTGGCTGAGCTGAGGAGGTAAAGATAGGACTCTGAAGCTACTGAGGTAGATAGGATTTACTGGTAAAAATATCAGAGAGGAGGATGCTGCACAGAGAAGGAACTTCAGAAACATGCATAGGAGTCCCTCTAAGCCTTTGACTGAAGACTAAGCTGCACATGTGCAGGACAAAACTCCACAGCCTTGGGAAATACAGCTACTTGGGAGCTAAGAGGTGAATGGAGATTGCAGAAGTCACACAATGCAGAAGATGTATGACTTCCAACCATCCATATTCGAGAGACCTTGCTGACCATCCTGAACATTCAACTGAGACCCTGGAAAAGTCACACTTTAGGAGTAAAAAACTTTTGCACCAGAGTAGGGGCTAGTCTAGACTTACCCTGACAAAACTTAGAAAACAAACCTTGAAAGTAAAACAAGCAGATATGCCAGTAAATTCAACATCTGTCAGGTCAAAACTCCATACTCTTTAAAAGAAGATAATAAATTCAGTTACTCACCAATGTCCATCATACAATCAAAAATTACTAACAAGTGCAGAAACAGGAAAATATGATCTATAACCATGAGGAAAAAAAAAACAGTCAAAAGTAAGAGTTCCTGAAATGATAGGTAGGTTGGGATTACCATGTAAGGACTTTAAAACACTACTATCAAGTTCAAGGACTTAAAGGAAGAGATGGCCATAATGGGGTGAACAGATGAGGACTCTCATCAGAGAAAGAAACTTTTTTCTTTTTTGAGAGAGAGAGAGAGCATGCATGAGATGTGGGGGAGGGGTAGAGGGAGAGAGAGAACTTCAAGCAGGCTCCATGCCCAGAGCGGAGCCAGATGTGGGGCTTAATCTCATGACCCTGAGATCATGACCTGAGCTGAAATCAAGAGTTGGATGCTTAACCCCCTGAGCCACCCAGGTGTCCCAAGGAAGAAACTGTTTTAAAAACCCAAAAAATGGAAAATCTAGAACTCAAAAATATAATATCTGTATTAGGATATGGCAAAGAAAAAGGTTTATAAACAGAAAGACAGGGTAATAGAAATTCAAAATGAAGCACCCAGAAAAACGATAAAAAAAAAAATGAATGGGAGTCTCAGTGACCTTTGGAACAACAATAAGTTGTTTAACAGAAGGGTTGTGGAATCCTGGAAGGAGAGGATAGAGAGATTGAGTTATAAAAATATTTAAAGAAATAACACTTGAAATTGCCCAAAACTTGATGAAAAATATCAACCTATGGCTCTAAGAAGCCCAATAAACTGCAGACAGGATAAAAACAAAGAAATTATACTTATGCACAACAAAATCAATTAATGATGAGTCTTAGAAGCAACCAGAGCTCAAAAGACACATTACAATCAGAAAAACAAAAATAAGAATGACTGCCGGCTTCAAAAACAAGAAAACCCAGAAGACAATGAAATGACACCGCTAAAGTTCTAAAAGAAATGAAAAAAAAAAACCTGTCAACCTTGAATTCTATATCCTGCAAAAATATCCTTCAAAAAATAAGGGTGAACTAAAACAGTTTTTTGATAAAGGCAAGCTGAGTGACATTATTACCAGCACACCTGCTATATATGAAATATTAAAGGACTTCTGGCTGAAGGGAAATGAAAACAGATACAAACTCAGATCTCCATAAAGGAAAAAAGAGTGTTAGAGATGCTAAACACATGTGTACACTCCAACTTTCATCTTTTTTTTCACTAGGGACCTTTTCCCTTGAAGTAAAGAGGTTCAAATTTCCTAATGCTGAATGAAAAAACTTTTCCTGTCAGTGCTCTCTTCCAACAAAGACCATTTTTTGTCTTTCCTACACTTCCAGGCTTTTTGGGAAAGTTAAGTTCACTGCTTCCACTTCCTCTCCCTGAATTATTTTCTCAGATCCTTGCAACATGATACTGAGCTCCGCACCTGAGCTCATGTATGCCACCCAGTCTTTGAACCTTTGACTTTTGCTCCCCTCTATTGCCACAGTTGAACAATTGCAGGGGCAATCAAGAGAAAATTACTGTCTGCTTTATTTCCCTTTTAAAAATAAAAGCATATTTTTTTAAATTTTTTATTGTTATGTTAATCACCATACATTACATCATTAGTTTTTGATGTAGTGTTCCGTGATTCATTGTTTGTGCATAACACCCAGTGCTCCACGCAGAATGTGCCCTCTTTAATACCCATCACCAGGCTAACCCATCCCCCCACCCCCCTAAAAGCATATTTTAAATTCAATAAAAGTCATCCTTTCAAATGTATCATTTAGTGAGTTTTGACAAATGCATGTAATCATGTAACCAATCACAATCAGGATATAAAATAGTTCTACTACCTAAAAAAAATTGCTTTGTGCCTCTTTGTAGTCAACTCTATTCCTCCATCCCCAGCCCTTGGCAACCTCTGGTTTGTTTTTGGTCCCTATAGTTTTGCCTTTTCTAGAATATAGTGTAAATAACTCATACAGTAGGTAGCCCTTTCAGTCTGGCTTCTTTAACTTAGCATAATACATTTGAGATTCATCCATGCTGTTATATGTATCAGTTTATCCTTACTTCAAATGTCTTAAAAGAAAAAGGAGATCTCCTACTAGTTTAAGGTCATTCTTACACTCTTTTTTCCACCATTTACTAGCTATGTGACCTTGAATAAGCTACCTAAGGTTTTTAAGACTCAGTTTTCTTTTCTGTGAAATGGTAACAACAGTATCTACCTTCTAGGGTTGTTATGGGTGTCACAGAAGGAAATCCATATAAAAATAGTACAGCTCCTGGTACATAATAAACTTTCAATAAATGGTTACTTTTAATATTGATATTCCATTTCTCTAGGGAAGGTAGAGATCGGGAGAAAACTGGAGCATGCACAGAGTCTGTCCATTAGGGTAAAGCAAGGTCTTAGAGGATAGCTAGATTTTCTAAGTAGTATGGTTAGTGTAGTGGTGGTTCCAGTAGCAGTCAGCATTGGGGGGTGGGTGGGGTGGGTGGGTGTAGAAGCCCATTGGGTGGGTGGAGCTAGTGGTGGGAAAATAGCAGCAGAATGAGTCAGGTGAACAGAAAGAAGTTCTCAGAAGCCAGCAGCAGAGCCTCTGACACAAGCTTATAGTCAGAGTTCAGGTTCTATTTTCTGGAGTCAGGTCTATTTTCTGGAGACTGACAAGGAAGCAGTGGCAAGTGTGAGAACACACTCATACTGTCAGTGAGTGTCCACCTCAAGTGTACTGTGCTTCTTTCCATTTACTGACTCAAGGCCTTCTCTGAAGCTCTGAAAGCCCCCATGGCCAGCAAGCAAGCACCTGGAGTGCAGGTAAGATAGTGTTCCTGGAGACAATCTTAGCCTATGGAGGGGTGGGTGCTAGTGGACAATTCTGGAAGACATTCTGTACACTTTTCAGAGGTATACTGATGCCAATGACCTCAAAATACACTCTTAAGTTGATTCTTCCTTTTCCCTTGTCATTCTGCCCCAGTCCCTTCACTCCGGTTTCCTGGACCACATTCTACATAAACTACCTGCACCAAAGTCCTTTCCTCAGGCTCTGCTTTTGGGGAAATTCAACATGGCTCATTCAACCAAGGTCATGTGTATGGCCCCAGAGATCCATAAAATCATAGTCGGGAGATTAGACAAGAGCCAGCTGGGGCTACTCTTCCTGTTTCTGGAAGCAGAATAGTCTTATAGAATAGAAATGATCCTTCAGCACCCCTCTACCCAAAGCTATGGGTGTTGATTCTGTTGTTATTGTCATAATTGTTGCCATTGTTATCACTGTAGATAGCATCATTATTATAATCACTACCATTTATTGAGCACATACTCTTCAACAGGCACTTCACAGGCATTAGGTAACATCCTTCCATTCTCACAGTGGTCCTGCTAGGTGGGTCAGTTACCATCCCCATGTTACAGATGAAGTAACTGAGCTGCAAGTAAGTGGTAGAGCTGAAATTCTCATCAGGTCTGTCAAACTTAGGCCATGTCCCTTCTACTCCAATGGAGTAGAAAGCCTAAGTCAAGTCCAGATTTAGTTAGGAGGTCATTCTGATGTCATGCATGGCTGTCACCAGAATCGGCTCTTGGGGTGGGGATACCAGGGGATAAGTAGGTGGTACCTGTCCAATGCCCCAGACAACAATGAAAGTAGTGGCTCTTGATGTCCATAAATTTCTGCCTTTTTTGAACTCAGTTTTCCCAGTCCAATTTTCCTGAACTTCTGACTCCTGATTTATTTGGATATCTCTAAAACTTAGCCAGTTATCTGATTCTCATCTCAGAGACAAAAAACATAATCTCAGAGCACCACCAAACTCCCATCCCTGTTGCTACTCTAGAGGCTGGTTACAGGTTTATTGTGTACTGACAAATAGCACTGCAGTTATATTTTTAGAAAGAGGAACTTTATTTAAAAGTGTCCTTCTAAGCTGACTTTTCTACATCAATATTGTTATATATGGGAGAGAGGCTATATTTCTGGACAACTTCCAAATGCTTAATCCACCATTAATACCTGAGTTTGAAGCCTCAGGGAAGGAACTGTAGCACTTTGGATGATAAATTCTAGCAATGTTTATCTAATTTAAAAAAAATCTAGGAGCTCATATTTAAAAACTTAGCAGGAGCAGTAAATAACTGCTTTGTGTTTTAGAGTTCAACAAAAAGAATGGACTTCTCCCATCCCCATTAGTTCATTTGCAGGTTTGAATCTTAATTGTTGGCTAAACTCTGTAAATAAGTTAAGCCAATGCTCTTCTGTGTTTGGAAGTTTTTACGCAGTAGATAGAAGAGGTAGTGAGAAATAGGAATTACTGAGCAAACTTGTACCAGGTGCTTTTGTATGTTATTATCCAATCTACTTTTCAATGCCGTTTCATTGATAAGGAAACAGGCTCTGAGAAAATCTGTTAACTTGTCAATGGACACATTGTCAGTGAGTGGTTGAACCAGCATTTGGCTCGTGATTGCTTTGTCTTTGGGGAGTTTTTTGCACTGCCAGTGAGAGAGAAGATAGAGGTCCTGGGGGAAAGTTTGTTAAGCTAATAATAGAAGCAAAGCCTATTGAAACAAGTCTATATATAGGATAAAGGGGAGTCAGGCTGGGGTAAAAAATTCCACCTCAAAATTTAAGGGAAAAGTGAAGACAGAACCTTAGTCTTTTTCGTGACCATAGATACAGAAATCTCAAACAAAATATTAACAAACCTTACATCCAGTTAAGCCATATCACAACCATGTAGAGTTTATTCCAAGAATACAAGGGTGGTTTAACAATCAAAATTCAATCAATGAAATTCATCACATTAACAGAAAAAAAGAAAAATTATATGTATATCTTCATAGATACAGAACAAGTATTTGATTGCATTCAATACCCATTCATGATTAAAAAAAAAAAAAACACTCAACAAACTAAGAATAGAATGGAGCTTTCCTTACCTGATTAAAAAATCTACAAAAAAGCCATAGCGAAAATCATACTTAATGTGAGATATTAAAAGCTTTCCCCGTAAGATTGGGAAGAAGGCAAGAATGCCCACTATTACCAGCTTTTAGCCAGTGAAATAAGACAATAAAGAGAGATAGAAAGCATAAGGACTGGAAGGGAATTGTTGGTAGAAGATATAATGGTGTATGTAAAAATTCCAAAATAATTTATATATAGGGGTATTAGCCCTGGGTGGCTCAGTCGGTTAAACATCTGCCTTCAGCTCGGGTCATGATCCCAGAGTCCTGGGATCAAGCCCCGCATCGGGCTCTCTGCTTAGCGGGGAGCCTGCTTCTCTCTCTGCCCCTCACACCGCTTGTGCTTGCTCTCTCTTGCTCTTTCTCTCAATTTAAATAAATAAATAAAATCTTTAAAAACAAAAAACAAAATAATTTATATATAAACTAATAGAATTAATAAGTACATTTAGCAAGGTCTCTGAATACTAAGTCAACATGTAAGAATCAATGTCATTTCTACATACCAGTGACAAAAAAATGAAATTTTAAAAAGCTATTACTTGCTAAGTATAAAATATATAGTATCTAAGAATGAATCCAGTGAAAAGTGAATAAGACCTCTTCTCCATAGAAATCCATAAAACATTATTGAGTGAAGTGTGTGTAAACCTAAATAAATGGAGTGATAGAATATATTTGTTGATTAGAAGACTCAATAATGTAAAGTTGTCAAATTTTCCCTATTTTGTTCATAAGTTCAACATAATTTCAATAAAAATACTAGTGGGTTTTTTTAAAAATGAAAATTGAGATCATGATTTTAAAATTTATGCAGAAATATAAAGGACTAAGAATAGTCAAAATAATCTTGAAGAAGATTAGAGAACTAATGCTCCCAGATGTGAAGGATAGACAAATAGACTAATGAAACAGAATGACAGAATACAGAGTCCAGAAATAGACCCACAGATATATAGTCACTTAATACATGACAAAGGAAACACTAATGTAGAAGGGAAAGGATGGGCATCCTGATAAATGATTCTAGCAAAAAATAAAAAAAGTATCTTGACCCCTACCTCACACCATACACAATTTCAATTACAGATCAATTCAGCACCTAGATATGGAGGGTAGAAGCAATAAAACTTTTAGAAGAGAATATAGAACTAAGTCTTTATAACTGTGGGGGGAAGCAAAGATTTCTTAAGTGAGATACAAAAAGTGCTAACCATGAAGAAAAAAAGATCACTTGGATTATGTTAAAGCTAAAACCTTCTGTTCATCAGAAGAGTGAAAAGGTAAACTACAGAACAGGAGAAGATATTTGGAATACATGTAATTGACTAAGGACTCATATCTAGAATATAAGAAGAACTGCTACAAGGAAAAGGCAGACAACTCCATAGAAAAAATGGTCAAAAGACTGAACAGTCACTTTAGATTTATCCAAATGGCCAGTAACAACTTAGTAGTCAAAACCAAAGAAATTCAAGTTAAAATCACAATGTGATATCAATGCACACATACCAGGTAGGTAAAATGAAAAGACCAACAATGTCAAGTGTTGGCAAGGATGTAGATTACCAGATTTCTCTAGCTGTGGAAAACTGTTGAACAATCTTTACTAAAGCTGGGCTACGTATCTTATGACCCAGCAATTCCACTCGTAGTATATAAAGAACAGAAATGTGTACATATATTTACCAGAACACATGCACATGAATATTTATACAGCACTATTCATAATAACCCCATGTTGGAAACTACCAAAATGTTCATCCATTATAGGATGGAAGAATTAAACGTGGTATATTCATGCAGTGAAATATTATACAGTTATGAGAAAGAACAAACCAAAATTATGCACAGTCACATGGATGAATCTCATAAACTATAAAGCTGAACAAAAGAAGCCAAACACAAAAGAGTACATGCTATAAAATTCCACTTATAAAAAGTTTAAAAACAAGCAAACTTGATCTATGATGGAAGTCATGATGGTGGCTGCCCTTTGTGGGGCAGCACTGACTGGAAGGGACAAAGGAGGCTTCTGGAGTTGCTAATATACATGTGTTCAAATGAATGGGAAAATGTGAGCTGTACACTTAGGATGTACCCACTTTTCTGTATGTATGTATGTATGTATGTATGCTTCTATTAAAAGTGTGCTTTTTAAAAAGGAAAATGTGAAGGTAGAAGCAGTGTTAGCTTTCTTTCCTTGTCTCTCAAGGCTCACTCTGGTCTACCCTAGGCTTGAGCTGCATTGTATTGGAATGAAAAACTTAATTCTCATGTAATGGGGATGGTGACAGGGAAATGACAGGGACGAGCTGTGAGCTTGTAAGAGGTAGAGGTGGGAGCTCAAAGCTTACCTCAGCACATTTTAAGGATCAGAGGTCAGGTGCTCTGGGCAGGAGCTCAGCCTGCATGGAGCCATTAGCCAGGAATTGCAAAGCTGGTATCTTTACTTTGGGATTTGATCTGTCAGGAAGGCAGCTTGGTAGAGAGAGAGCTTGGTTCCTCTTAATTCAACCGATACTTATTGGTCATGTGTTATGTTCTGAATCCTGGGTCCTGGGGATTCTGAGCCAAACCAGACTATGGCCCTGCCCTGTCTTAGGACATTAGGGGGATCAGACATGTGAACAGACAATTGCAACACAGCGTGGAAAATGTCAAGATAGGATAACCATGAGGCTGGAGCAGCAGAGAGGAGGGCTGCTAATTCAGCCTGGGGAATTGGAAGTCTTTCCAAGGCAGTGGGGTTTAAACTCAGAACGAAAGAAGGGCATAGGGGCTGGACGGAATGTTGCTAACACACCAAACGGCCAGTGCAAAGGCCCAGAGGTCACAATAAGCAGTGTGCCACCTGAGAAGATAAGATGGGTGTGGAGCCAAGAACAAAACAAAACAAAACAAAACAAAACAAAACAAAACAGAACAGAACAAGTTACAGAGGGGCAAGAGATTAGGCTGGTCAGGTCTCAGTAAATTCAACACTGCTGAAGAATTAGCCTTTTAACTCAGGCTCACGGTAATGAAATCCTGGATCTCCCCCTCCCGGGGCACGTGACCTTGGTCAAGCCTCTTCCGCTTTGGTAGTATCAGAACTTTCTTAGTTTTGCCTTGAGTATTAGCTTTCCTTCCGATGCTTTTAAAAATACATAAAGAGGTGACTTATTTTTCAAAGGCCTGCATATAGTAGGTAATGTAGGAAAGTTGGCTGATAGATGGGTGCCCAGGGTTGACTGCTTCCTGGGTGTCCAGGGTTCTGTAGCAAAGGAGGACAGCATCTCAGCCTTAGTATTTAGGAACACAAAAGTTGGCTCATACCCACGCCCACCACCATGTGCTGGCAGCTGAGCACACTGCAAAGGCAATAATCAGGATGGAAAATTCCCTTTCCAAGTTCTTGAAACCTGCAGCCCAAGGTGGCAGCTGGTGGCCTATTATTCCCTGGAGCTCTGGTGAAATGGAAGAGTTCTGCTTGTGCAATTCTAAGCAGGAAAAGTCTGTTTTCTCTTGATGAAGAGGGATCGTTTATGATTAGAGGGCTATTTCCTTAGGTGTTTTTTTTTTTTTTAACTTCTTAGAGATTAAATTATTGCAGTAAAGGGGCAGCAGGAATTCCTCTGACTCGATAAGGTCTGGCTTCCTAGTTCTTCCTTGGAGGGAAATAAAGGGTTGAATAATTTATTCGTTGCTTGAACAAATTTCAAGGGTGCTGCCAGAATCGAGGCCAGACCAGGCAGTGAGCTTAGAGATGAGACAGAGAGACTGGTGGTGGGAGCTCCCGATATTTAGAAGAGACCAGGGACACTGGGCATCAGGCCGGTCTGGCCGCTCTAAGAGCCAGAATTCCAGGAGCAAGGGAAGGACCTCATCCTCATTGCCTACGTAGGTCTCACTAGGGACCAAGGCAACCTTAACGACAAGGTCAGCCAGATGGGAGGCTGTTCCTAAATATCTATGGTATCAATGAATGCCTAAAGACTGAGATCCAATTATGAGAACTGGAGTTCAAGGCAAGAAGTGGATCACACAAAATGAATTATAATAGTAGCTAACAATTATATAACACTTAATATATGCCAGGCTCTTCTGAGCTCTTTACATACATTAATCCATTTCATCCTCACAAGAGTCCTGTGAAGTTAGTATTGTTATCATTCCTACTTTATGGATAAGAAAACTGAGGCACAGAGAGGTTAATGAAGGGGTGTGCCTACCATCTCATGGACAGTAAGTGGCAGAGGCAGGATTTAGTCTGGTTCCAGAGACCACACTTTTTACCTTTAGGTGTGACAGACTTGTTAGAATTGGGACAATGATGGGTTGTTTAACCCCTGCAAAATTCTTCCAAACAAGGAAAATCACTGGTGCTGGAATGTTGGGGGGCTGCACTGAATCTGAAAACAGGGCTGAGGGTCTTCAGCAGGCTCACTTTCTAGGAGCTTTTGCCTGTAACCGCTCTTTGTTGTGAGCTATTCTTCAAGCATATACCCCCTAGTAGCTGTGATTAGCAAATCTAAGACTTCGGCCAGTTTTTTGCTTTTTTCCTCTTTGCCTCCCCTCCCCCTCCCCCCTGCAAGTTCGGGCACATCAGCTACCAGGATGGGGAGCTGATTTCTCCCTTTGGCTGAGGGAAGTCTCTGACTGACAACCTCTCAGTTGGTGCCTCTGGCATGGAAGTCGCGAGAGCCACTTTCCAAGTTTGTGTTCACAACCCAAATTGACATCACAATTCTGTTAACTTGTTTCCGTGCTCTTCGGTTGAAAATCCGTATCACTTTGTCAACCTAATAAGCATTTCAGAGAGTTAGGAGGTTGCTCTACTCAGGGTAGTCTAAGCAAGTACTAATGAAGAATAAGACCCATGTCAGTTGGGTTGAAGAGGCATTTTACTGCTTTATTTCCAACGTGAAACCCAAGAATCCTTGCAAATTGGGAGGATGTTTGGCAGGAATGCAGTGGCTGGCAGAAAACATGCAGCAATTTCAGTCATGACCATGAATACTCAGCCTTATTTGGCATAAACAATTCTTCAGGGTATATTTTCAACTCATTGTTTGGAAAACTTTAAGCACATAAACGCTGTTAGCTTCAATAGAGTTCTGTGTATATGATTCTGAGTAACCTTATTAAGATTTTTAGAACATATACATTCTCCCTTCCTGTGATTGTCTTAAGTAGTTAGAGTAAATATATTTTTTAATTTTATTTATTTATTAAAGATTTTATTTATTTGACAGAGAGATAGAGAGAGAGAGCACAAGCAGGGGGAGCAGCAGGCAGAGGGAGAGGAAGAAGCAGGCTCCCCAGTGAGCAGGGAGCCTGATGCGGGGCTCGATCCCAGGACCCTGGGATTATGACCTGAGCTGAAGGCAGACGCTTAACCATCTGAGCCACCCAGGTGTCCCTAAATATATTTTTTTAATGAAGAAGATTTTTGCAGTAAGCCCACTGAATAACATGTATTGAGCACTAACTCTAGATCAGACACTGTGTTGGAGCTGGGGATACGGTGATGGTCCCAACCAACTCCAGTGCTTTCCTCCAGGGGTCCAGCATAAAACCATTACAGAAGGTGGGGAAAAAGCAAAGAGGACACAGGAGATAGAAGGCAAGGAAAAGGATCATATAGGAAGTTTGTCCAACGTTATCTCTAATATACATAGTACCATGAAGACGCTAATTATAATTGCCTGCCCCAAGGTTGAGGAGGATATGAGAGGTTTTTCCAGATCTTATGGATTAAAGGAAGTGGGATGCACTTAACTAGGGTAGATTTTTAGAGAGGGTCTAGATTCTGTCCGATGTGACATTTCCTTGACGTCATTACAGGGGATGATGGTGCAGACCCCAGGAGCCTTAGCGCTCAACAGCTAAGTGGTTTTCTTATCTTATCCCAGCTTTGCGTGTTCTCTAGTTGGGTGCTGCTCAGGTCCCTGTATACTTAGAGGTAAATCCCACCTAAGAATCTTTTATGTGCTTATAGGGGGAGGTGGGGAGAGGGGACAGAAACCAAGTAAAACCAATCTTGGTCAACAGAAATCACAGAACATATAAATCTCAAACTCTGTTTACTTCCTTTAGCTTATTTACAAAAATACAAGTCAGTAAATACTAACTTGTAATCAAGATTAGCTGACTAGTTCCATGTGTTTGCCTGGCTGATTGTGAAATGTATATTGTATTTGTTATTAAATTCCTCTCTGAGTGGGGAAAACTGTCACAAATGCAAACTCTATTTCCTCACTGCTGGTTGGGCTATCCACAGTATGAGATCTTTTGTAAAATATCTTTGCATTTTAAATTTGGGGCTATTCATCTTCATCGTATTGGGTATTCGTAAGGTTAGGGATGATAAAATGTACCTGGAACTCAGCCCTGTCTCCACTGGGACATGGAGGAAATTTAGGAGCCAGGTGGATACTTCAGGAAATTCTCACCAGCTGATGAAAGCCAATCAGATGAGAGGGTTTGTCCAAGATTTCAACATGAGATCAGAGCTAAATCTTATTTAAAGGTTGAGAATGTGGGTGGGAATAATGCCAAGGTTAGAAATAAGCACATTATAGCCACAGTTAAGACAGGACTTGCTGTGTATCTGGTATTAAGCAAAACAAAACAAAACAAAACAAAACAAAAACCCACAAAAAACCAAAACAACAACAAAAAACAAAAAAAACCACTTAGGAGTTATCTCGTTCAAAACTGAAAATGACTAACACTTTGTGAACTTCCACTATATACCAAGCCTATTTTAAGAGTTGTAAGAATATTAACTCATCTACCCCTAGAATAATCCAGTGATGTAGATTTTGGTCTTACTACATAAAATCAGAGCTCAAAAGGCCAGCTGGTGTATTTTCCAACGTCCTACGGCCAGTGAACAGAGGAACTTAGATTTGAGCCCTGGCCCATTTTCGAACTAGTTTCATGAGGTAGGTGCTTTGATTATCCCTGCTTTACAAACAAACAAACTGAGGCACAGAGAGGTACAGCAATTTGCATAAGGCTCTATAAGTGAGTGTCAGTTGCAAGACTCCAAGTGGGATCTGACTTCTAAGTCCACGAGGGTTCAGACTCTATGCGGTATACATTGCTTTTTTAGCAGAGCACTCACCACTGGCCAATTCTGGGGGCAAGAGAAACCAGACTTATATATAGTTTCTCTCACCACAGAATTGCTCTTTCAAAAGGCTGTGCATTGTTCTGATATTTGGTGCTGAGGTTCACTATTCCCGGAAGAAACTGCTCTCTCTCACCTCCTGCTTTAGCTTATTTTTCTGGCTTTTAGTCTTCACATTAAAAGCAAGCCCTCTTTCACTTTCTTTTCTGAGGAGCTCGCCTTCAGAATACAGATCAAAGTTTAAAAGGGAGGCAGAATTAGTCCAGGAGCCGGGGAACCACTCAGGTCTGCAGGCAAGAAATGTTTACCTAAAAATTCAGTCAATGGACCCAAGATGGAACCAGAGACTTGAAAATCAAAGCCAAATGAATCCATGTCTGCTGCAGGAGGGACAGCCGGACAGATGGACAGCTCTCTTCAAAGGTTGCTTAGGGACCCGATAAACCTGAAAAGACTGTGCCCTGAATCTCAATGTGGGTGGGCGGATAAAGGAACATTATTCCTCTTCCTCCTCTTGGTTTTCCCAGGGTGTGCACAACAAAGCAAATGCAATTTGCATTCAATGACTGAAAGCCACTCACATCTGTAAACACTAACTGTCCCAGTCAGCAAAAGCCTCCAGAAAGCCTCTTAGCCCCATTTCGAGGAGCCAGATGTGAAGAGAAAGCCTTCTGCTTTTCATTGTTCTTTCCACTTGAGCTGCAGGACCCTGGGACGCTCCATGTGCAGGGAAAACATGGCACGCACTGCTCTTAAATTGAACCAAGCTGATTATGTTAGAGAGAGTGTAATTAAACTCTTGCTGGCAGTTGTGAAAAGGTTTAGCTTGCTCCCAAGCCTTTCTTCATGGGTTCCCTACAGGTAGCACACACTTTTCCCTTCCAACGGAAGGTCATTAGGATCACATGAATACGCAGAGACTGAAAGCTTCCAAGATGTTCTGGGGGGCATTTGACTCATAACTTTTAATTTAATCAATCAACTCAGTGGTCTAGTAAAGAGATTACAACCGTCCTACCCCCTGATCCTGGGCAATCCGCTTTACTGAAGGGTGGCCCTCACTAATCCTTTTTACTAAAAATAAGGCAGGGCTGCTCGTGCTGTGATGTCCTATATCCTTTGTCCTGTTATGTGTTTGTTCTTTCACTCTGAAATTTAACTGAGGCTAGGAAAAAGCTGCAAGTATTTCTTTGTACTCATGCTTCACTTCCAGCCCCAAACAGGAGAGTTCCTGCAAATTGGGGTGGGGGTTGGCGTTTGCCAGGACCGTAGTGCCTGGCACAGACCTTTGTAGAAACTCCACTCATGATTATAAATAGTTGCCCTTTCCCAGCAGAAACAATTCTTGAGGGTAGATCTTTCAACTCGTTGTTTGGAAAACTTAAGTGCATAAACTCCATTAGCTTACAGCTGAGTTTTGTGTGCAAATTCCTGGGTAACCATACAGAATGCTGTGGCTTAATGGACTTTGTACATTCCCTCTCCTCCAGTTTCATAAAGACTTTTTGGAGTTTAGGATATTCTCATGCAAAGGGAAAAATCAAGTCTTTATTATTAAAGTATGCGTTTCTTGGAGTCGCTGCACAGGTACTGGCAAACAGGTTTGAAGGAAATAGTGCATGAAAAATGCATGGGCTGGTGTCATACTTAAATGTTAATCACATCCATTTTGCCAGGGGAACTGGTGACATTAGAACTTACATAATAACTGATCCATGACTTGCCAATGAATCCAATACTTCTTCCTCCTCAAATTGGTTCCAAACAGGTGGCCGTTTAAGCTGCATGAATGAGAGGCACTAACCATGTGCTCTTTGAACTGTCAATCGGTAGGAGTAAATGGCAAATAAGTCATCAATAAATTAATTTAGCCCTATTGGTGGTAATGAGACTTTACCTTGATAGATACAAGGACAGTAATACTTTATATATCATACCATATCATGGTCAGTCCAGCAAAGGCGTATCTTATTTAAGAAAGGGTATGCTTGAGAACTGGTTTGTGGGCCTCCAGGAGGGAGGCAGCACGAGAGGCTGGAACCTTCCAATTTCAAGTGCCATTTAAATGCCAATAAAATCGTCTGAGGCAAAGGTTTCAGAGATAGCAGCCATAATCATCACATGAGGAAAAAATGAGTAAAAGGGGGAGAAATGATTTTGAACTATTAAAAATGTTTGGCAGTATGAGAGAAGAACTCTGAATTAAGAAGCTGGGTGCAGGATGAGGTGTGAGGGGGAAGCAGTAAGCCATGGAATGAAACAAAAATAAAAACAGAAGTTAGAGAAGAGTTGCAATGTATTTTTAAAATATACCTATTTCAGGAGAGCTCATTATGGGAGGAAGGAGTGGGTAGGCGCCAACCATGAGAACACAAGTCCAGTGTGGGACCGGATGCTATAGGAAACTAACCAGAGAAAGAGAAATGACCTAGGGGAAAACATGCAGAGCACAGAGAGAGATAGGAAAAGATGCAAAAGAAGATGGGTCTGGGGAACAGGGCATCCTGGCCGAGCACGGAGTTCCTGAGGAAACAGAAGGAATAAACAGGAATGAACTGACACGCTGCTGGCACACAGGAGATGCTCTGAATAGATCTGTGGAATGACTGGACAAACAGTAAAGAACAACAACAACAAATCAAAGATTAGGAAAAAAAAATAGATGACCGCGAAGAATAATACCACCACTAATGAAATAGCTGAAGGTATACATAAAGCCCTATTTAAGATCTCATTTAGAATAGTGGGCGTCATCAAATACTTTAACTGCAGGAGAAGAAGAAAGCACTCTGTATGGAGCTAGGTTATAGATTTCATGTAAAGGAATATAAATCATAAGTGAATAAGGACTAGGTTTTTTTTTTTTCCCCACTATAATGGAAAACCATGGATAAACCATAGTCAGAGTAAAAAACTGTATAATTTGGGCTTTTACCCCGTTGAGTTGTTAGCCAAATGCAAAGACTCACACAGAATTTCAGTCTTAAGAAATTCAATCACCCACTAATGGGCAAGTGTTGGGTTCTAAGTTTATTTCAAAAAGAAATCTGATGTTAAAAAGACCTGAAAAAAAATGATGCTGTTAAAAATAGTAAAAAATCCTGACTCAGTACATCTTTATTGAAGAGGTAAGTAAATAAGAACAATAACAGAGAAGAATTGGTGGGAGCTGGGAATGAGGAGAATTGTTAAAATAAAAGTAGATAAAAAGAAATGAACTGAGTAGTAAGTGAAGTCAATGGAGAATGGAAGTAAGAAAAGGGTTGAGAAAAACCAAAACCAGCAAAGGTTCTCATAAGAGTGAATCAAAAGATGCTATGTTAATAATATAGGAGTATACTGATAAAATAGAAGTAAAACCTTGTTGTGTGTTTTAAATTGATAGCTAATTGACTTAAAAGAAGATTGTTGCCAAACGAAATAAAAATAAGCAAAACCAAAACCAAATACATGCTCGTTGCCTATGTAATACCAAAGAAAATCTAGAAACAAGAAAACAAATTAACAATAACAACAGCGAGGTAAAAAGTAGAATGGCAGAACACAAACTGCATAGGACTGAGGTTAAAGTAGGTGTAAGTTTAAATAATCATGTTGAGAAACAAAACAAAACAGAACAAATAAAAAAACTGAAACAAAAAAAAAGAGAGAAAGAAAAACACAAAAGCCCTTCCAATTGCATGAATGCAATAGTTTACTGGAAAATCTTTAAAGGCATAGACAGTCTAAAAATAAGAAAAAATAAATTTAAAAAAACACTAAAAAGGGAAATTAATTAAAGGGAAGAAAAAGCAGGTGAGTTTTCAGGCACGACTGAATTTAAGGCAAAAGTTATTAAAGCCAGCTAATTATGTTAATTACGTGATGTTGAAAGTCAGAGTTAATCATGAGGATATAATGATATGATGCTATAGGTTCCAAAGACATAGTGACAAATGGAAAACAATCTGTTAAAGATCAAGGAGAAATGGTAAGTACACAGTTTTAGATCAAGATGTTAGTACCCCATTATCAGAACATGAAAAATCAAGAAGAAATGATCAAGTAATAGAGCCTGAATAAACATAATTAAACTTACCATCATCTAGCAGTAAGTATAGATACTGCCAAGAATTAAATGGATTGAACACCATAAATAAAAAACCCTGCAAGTTTATTGTTGGTTCCTGATGAGATGGTGAATTAGCACTCACGCCTCACTCCTCTGAGTTCAACCTCGGGAAACTTCAGAAACACAGACCCATGGAACTACCAGAGACACGGAAATACACAGGAGATCAAAGACTCTCCTCGAAAATAACCAACACGAATGTGTATTGGGGTCGAGGGGTGGTAGACAACAAAGGAATCTGAGAACACACTAATGTTCTTGTTTTGTTCAGAGGAAGACCAATATTGAAATGTTTTTGAAATCAATATAGATAAATCAACCTAAGTATGTGTTTTAAATTAGAAGCAACCACCACAAGAACAACAACATGAATCAAATAACGTCTAAACCAGCAAAAGAAAACTTAATGCAGGCAATGGAAAGAATAGAAGTGGTTAAAAAAAAAAAAGAAACAAAAAGAAATTACAATCAGCAAATATAAAATAAGATAGCAGAAAGATTAGAATATGACAGTCGTCCTATGTGGGGGTACATCGAATGTAACAAAAAGCAAATAAAGCCAGAGGGGCCCCAAATGGACCAAGGACGCTCGTGTGCCATAAAGTAAATAACATATCCCTCAGCACCTGCGTGGAATAAGGGAAAAGGCTTTCTCGAGTAAACAGATATGAGGTCATGAAAAAACAAACAAAGCACATTCTGTAAATACACAAAAGCAGAAATGTTCTATTACATACTCTCTTCACCAAAACAAAATAAAGAAACTTCCATGAAAAAGCCATCTACAAAGAAGCCCAACTAGCACATGGAGACAAAACAGAGCTGCTCTGTCTTTGGTCTCCAGGCTAAGCAAAAGGGGTCCCCCTTCAGAATTTAGAACCATGAGATTGAAATTTGACATTGCTCCACTGTGGTGTAGTTCTTGTGTTGTTCTAAAAGGGTCTGATTCTTTGTTGCCTGTTTTTCTGGATGCTTTTCGGGTTGTCCCCCTATCCCCATTACTCTATAAAGTTTCATGATGGTAAGCTTTTTTCATCCATTGTGCTGAACGCCTGGTTCCTGAGGTCATTCCTGTGTTCTGTGCAAGCAGTTGGCTTGGCTCTTAGGCACCCCCTCTCTACAGGTACGGAGGATTCTTCCTTCTTTGCTCTGCTGAGAGTTGCCCACCTCTCCGGCTCCCCAGATTTTGCCAATATCTCTGGTAGGGTGTGGTCTTCTTTCCTTTTTTCTTGTCTTTGTGAGTTTATTTTTTATTTACCTAGTGCTATCTTTATGCGGTTGGAGGAAAGATCAGAAATTAATGTTTGCATTCAACGTGCCATGTTTAACTGGAAGACCAGATTAACTGACTCTCCTTCCCCATCCCGGTGCATAACACAGAGAGTTGTTGCCGCAAGACTTCCCAGAGAGATGGAGAGAAGAGAGGAGAAAAAGGGGGAAATCCTTTCTCTTTTAATCCATCTTTCACTAAAACTGTGTATTGTGACGCATGTACTTGGTACCGTAACTCTAATTCCCGGTGACATCTCTATTCATACACAGCCTGGTGGTGGCACCACTGGGGGGCGCTGATGGGCACAATTACTCAGTTTGGAGAGGGATTGCCCTGTGATGGTGGGAAGGAGTGGGATTATTGTTTGTTGAATGTTTCATTTTGTTTCTGAAGTTAGATGGAGAGAAGAGGCTTATGGTCCACCTGTGACTCATCACCGTTCTAGGCACTGGGCTGCAGAAACCCACATATTGTCTTATCATAAATGGGAAGAAAGTGAGCAAGCTAAATATTATACAGCTAACAATGCTTCCAAAAGTAATTTAGGGATTTGATGCAATCCCATTTAAAATTCTGACAGGATCCTTTACAGAATTTGATAAAATGATTTCATGATCACTTGCAAAAATAGAGAGACAATAATATTGAGGAATATTTTAAGAAGCAAGAGTACTTGTCAGCTCTGAGGCTTTTCTCTGTCACTCCTCTGCATCCAGTCCATGACAGAATCTACCTCTGAAAGATATCTCCAATCCATCCATTCACCCCATCACCATATCCACTGCCTTAGTCCGAGCTAGCACCATCACTGTAATATCCTCCTCACCCAACTTCCCAATTACTGCAAGCACCATCCAATCTGCTCCCCACGTAGCAGCCATATAAGGTCCTCTTTCTCCTGCCCCAACCTCTTCAGTGGCTTCTCATTGTTCATCTCCCTCCACCCTTTTCCTTGCTCATTTTGTAACTGCTTCTCATTCATTCATTCCACATTATTTATTTAGAGGCTTTCAATGTGCCAGACAATGAGCTAGGCCCTGAGGAGATAATGAGCAAAATCGGACTTGATTCCTGTCAATGCCATAGGGGTTTTAAAGGCAAACACAATAAGCACAAAAAAAGATTCAAATATGTTAGTCATTAAACCAATGACAATTTAAAATAATGAGTTAATTTTTTATAACCATTAATTGGCAAAACTCAAACAAAATGTTAAGTTAAATGCTGAGGAGGCTGGGAGAAAGAGATCTATTTATTCATTATTGGTAACATGGTGAATTGATACAAATATTTTGGAGAAGAATCTGGTCTTAAGAGCCCATAAAAAGTGCATATCCGTTGATCGGGCTGTCTTGCTCTTGGGAAATTATTTCAACGAAATGATTCAAAGGAAGGACAAAGGGTGGAAGAAGACTTTACTGCAAAGTTTTTTTATTGTGGGGTGCCCAGGTTGCTCAGTCGGTTCAGTAGCCAACTCTTGATTTTGGCTTAGGTCATGATGGCAGGGTCCTGGGATTAAGCCCTGTGTCAGGCTCCATGCTCAGTGGGAGTCTGCTTGAGGATTCTCTCTCCCCCTCCCCCTGCTCTCTCTCTCTCAAATAAACAAATCTTTTAAGAAAAAAAAAGCATTTTTGTTGTAGTGCTTTTCTATGTTAGCAAAAGACCTGACATCACCTAGATGTTCAATAAAAGAACAGTTAGATAAGTGGTTTAGAGCAAGGTGATGTAACAAATTATGACTATGGAAACAAAACCAAATGCACAAAGTAGGATGCAATGTTTCCAAATGTGCAACTCTCTACGTGGATGAACATAAGAAGAAATGAGAGTTGTTGCCAAGGGTTAGAGTGGTGGTCTTTTATGTGATTAGATTTAATAAGGAATAATTTTTAAATAACATGACCCAATGGAAAAGATGGCTGTTTCATTGTAAAAGTAACTTTGATTCTGCAGAGTGTATTTCCCAGTGGCCATTTTTATATTTTAGGCAATGTGTCATCAAATGAAACAAAAATAATTGGCTCCTGGAAAAAATGTTCTTTTCATCAATATGTATTTGTTAGTGTTAAAACTGATACAATATTAAAAATGGGGAGTGTTATGCAGTTTACATCGTCAAGGGACATTACAGAATCTCTACAGCGTGGAGGCATTTGTCAAAAACCGAGGAGCTTGGGGCACCTGGGTGACTCAGACGGTTAAAGCGTTTGCCTTCGGTTCAGGTCATGATCTCCAGGTCCTGGGATCGAGCCCGGCATCGGGCTCCTTGCTCAGCAGGGAGTCTGCTTCTCCCTCTCCCTCTGCCCCCGCTCCCCCTGCCTCTTGCGCACTCTCTCTCTCAAATGAATAAATAAAATCTTTAAAAAACAAACAAACAAACCTAGGAGCTGTGTTCAGAGCAAGTGAGTAAAGTGACTCAGCATCTGTTAGGCAACTCCCAATCCCCTGGCAGAGACAGAGCCTGTCTCCAAACCCTGGGACATCCCTCTGAGGTGACCTTGCCTGGCCACCATGTTCCTGTAAAGGATACAAGCTCCTGGACCGCTGCTGGGCACTAAAGACTTCTGAGGACAGACACTGGGGGAGCTTGCTTGCACTTCTCCTAACACTTCAGGGTTCTGTAACTCTGTTCAGGCTCAGTGAATCCAGACTCTCTTTCTGACTTCTAAGTTAGGATCTCTAGAGAGGAGGTCTTTGTACAGTGGGGCAAAGCTGTTCAGAATTTAGTATTGGCTGAGTCCACATTGGTACAGCAGATGCTTAAAAGATGCTTTGTGTATGAGACATTTAATTTCACTGCAGAGGAGAGACGGCGGCCTTGTGACAGTGCCCAGAAGAAGGCAAAAGGGAATCAAGAGATCTGAGTTTTGATTTTGTTTCTGAAACTCTCTGGCTATATGATCTGAGCCCTTAACTTTGTGCTTCAGGTTTTTTTTCACTTATAAAATTAGGAGGTAAAACTTGCAAGACCCAGCCTTAAAATGCATTTCAAAACTACCCAGTTGGGGTGTTTTAAAAGGATTTCACTACTTCCAGATGGGCAGCAGAAGTTTATGGCATTACAATGGAGAGGGTATGTCAGCCTGGACCATCACCTGGTCTTCTTGATTTCATCACATCTAGCCTCTCCCAGGGAGGGGGCTGTCGTGGATGCAGTCCTCCGTTCTCTAAGAAAGGGAACCCCACAAACAGCATTTGGGACCAACCATCTTGTATAGTGGTTGAGAAGAGCCACCTGTCGATGTGGCCCCCACAAGCAAGGACTGAAGGCACAAGGGCGTTGCCCAATCCTCTTGTAGAGCCCAATACGAATTCTCCAGGGCAAGTCACCCAAAGAGAACTGAAGGACAGACACCTTAGGGTACTATCCTATCCTATGGCAGAAGTTCTCCAAGTGTGGTCTACAGACCTCTGGGGACCTTGAGGCCCTTGCAGGGGGTCAGTGAGGTGAAAACTATTTTCACAATAATACTGAGACATTTGCCACATGTTGGCCTTCACCCTGATGGTGCTAAAGCGTGAACCTGCTGTCACTTAGCACCCATCCAAGCAGTGGCCTTGAAGGGCGTCAGCAGTCACTGCCAGGAGCCGCAGGAAACAATGCAAAGAGTCAGCTTCACTTTAGAATGTTTTTGATGAAACAATAAAAATTATTAATGTTATGTGTTAGTCTCTGCACATCTGAGTCCACATTTTTCTCCCATTCTGTGTGACTAACCGGGGAACGTGCATGAAACACTTCTGTATATACTCGGATACGATGATTGTCTTGAGTAAAAGCTCTTGCAAGCTGGACTGGACACTTTTATTTTCATAAACGTCATTTTTACTTGAAAGAACCAATGACAGACAAATTATGGCTATTCAGACTGGAGAATGTGGTAGACGTTTTCTCAAAAATGAAGTGAGCCTGTCATTTCAAGGAAAACAACAGACAGGATGCATTGCCAAGACAGGATGCATTGCCAATGACAAAATTCAAACTTTCAAGCAAAACTTAGAATTTTGGAAAACTTGTATCTGTCACTATGAATCTGGTAGCTTTCTAATGCTCAAACACATTTCTGATGAGAATGGAAGCAATATTAATGAATGTGATTTTTGATGTCTCAACATCTGGACCATCGGTGTAACTTGGCAAACCAGTATGTTCCAAATGACCAATGTATGATGTCACAAAATCATTTATTTGTAAAAGATTCATTCAAAGTGTAAAGTAAAGCAATGCATTTTAATGTAACAGAGTACAAGTTTACTGGTATGGTTTCATGTTCTACATTGCAATTATCCTTTAAGGAACTACCCTTTGGGGATGCCTTGGTGGCTCAGTCAGTTAAGCGTTTGCCTTCAGTTCAGGTCATGATCCCAGGGTCCTAGGATGGAGACCCACATCAGTTCCCTCCCCAGTGGGGAGCCTGCTTCTCCCTCTCCCTCTGTCTGCTTGTGCTCTCTGCTCTCTCTCTCTCTCTCTCTCAAATAAATAAATAAAATCTTAAAAAAAAAAGAAGAAACTACCCTTTGTAGAGTTTTGGTATAGTATCAAAGAAGATTATCAGTAATTAATGAGAAAGTTATTAAAATATTCTTCCTTCTTCCAGTTACATATCTGTGTGAGATAGAATTTCTTTATATACTTCAACCAAAAAAAAAATACCACAATTTGTTGTGGTTGAATGCAGAGGCAAATATGAAAATCTAGGTGTCTTCTAATTAGGTCAGATATTAAAGAGATTTGCAAAAATGTAAAACAATGATGCTCTTTCACTAAATTTCTTTTGTTTTAGACAATATAATTATTTTCATAAAATATGTTAACATGTAATGGGTTTATTATTGCTAATTCATTATATGTTACTTTTAAAATTAATTAAATAAGTAATATTTTAAAACTTCTGTTTTAATTTTTGATATGTTGAATTTTGATAGACAACTCATATAAGCAAAAGGATGTTCGAGTTCTCAATAATTTTTAAGCATCTTGTAATTAAAAAGCTTGAGAATTGCTGCTCTGAGATCCTTGTCGACAAAGTGGTATTTGGGATGAGCAATAATAAAGGGGAGAGGGACCTGACATTTATCAGTTTGCACTATGGTTGGGAAGCATCATGGCTTAATTGGGCTTCATGGCAAGTGTTGGTTATCAAGACAAGATCATCCCTGGAGCAGCAAAAGGAAAGTCATCTATTACTTAAGATTAGTAGAAATCACTTCTGCCAGCATTGAATTTTCAAAGTCCTTCTTAGACCCTCTCTGTGTCCTTCCCATTGGCTCCAATCCTCTGACCCCTTTCCCTCTAAGGAAGGTCTGGCCTACAATTCCTCATCAGTATTGGCCATGGTGACTAGATGGGAGCTAGAAATCTGCCTCCCAGGTCTCAGCGAACGCTACTCTGAGTTCAACAATCAGTACCTAATACTTGGGAAGGCACCAGGCACTCCAAGGCACTAAGAATGAAAGATGAGTGTGTCATGGCTTTTGTTCTGGAGGACTGTTCTGCCTGATAGAGAAGAAAGACTCCTTAAGAAATAATTACAGTCCGATGTGATAAACGCTCCTCTGTACATAGTGACCAGATTTTTCCAACCCAAAATTAAGACACACTGACATCTGACAAAGGAACAATCCTGGGGAATGTAGAGCACATGCCTGTTTTATTAAGAAACTCCCAACAACTCCACAAAAATTCTGAATATATTTGTACTTCATTTGGCCCAAAGACCCAGAAACAATGGTCTGTACTTTTTTTTTTTTTTTTTTCAAATTCTGGGGAATAACAGTGTCAGAACAGAACAGCACAAGAAGCTCCTTAGGATTACGAAAGATGAGTAATGGGCCCCTAACATTTTATTTCCTCTGGGTTAGTGGACTGGAGGCACTGGAGGAAATTTTTTTCCATCATCCTTGTTCCAAGTGGTTTCTTCCTCCCCAGGAAGAGAGTCCAACTTTGTTCACACAGGTCTCCCACACCAGCTGAAGCAGATCAAGCTGAATTCCGGAGTGAGAAGAATGAACTAGGAAGAAGTTTCTAAGATCCCAAGTCTTGATTACATGTGGGTAAAATTAAACAATAGGGCTCTTGATCTGCCAAGTCCCTGCTGGGTGGGCTGCCTGGGGACTATGGAGGCTCTGGTCTGGACCAGGTCTTCTTAAGTCCCAACCACGTACCCTTTTACTCCCCCTTTTTTGGGGGCTGACCCAAATCTCTCTTTTTAATCTCTTTCTCCCAGTTCCACTTGTCTTTTCCAGCTGTGGCAACTCCAAAATGAAATGAATAAGAATAAAACAGACAACGAACAGAAAAATCATGCTCAGTGCCCCACACCAACAGCCTGCCACCCACAGTTAGAGAGAATGAGCGTCACTGGGTCTTAAAGGCAGTCCAAGGAGCCTGACAAATCCCTTTTCAAATCTTGGATCCACTATTAACTTACATCTGACTAGGAGCAAATCATGACATCTCTCTGATAGTCAGTGAGCTCATCCACAAACACAGGTTATTCTGAGGATTAAATGACATAAACATTATGTACAAATGCTTGGCACACGGTAGGTCCACTACTCATCGTTAGAATTTTTGTGTGTGATTATTCAGTAAGTGCCTGTCTCCCCACAAATCTCTGAGTTGTATGAGAATATGGGTTGTGTCTTTTTTTATTCACTATTATATCGCTAGAGCTTAGCATGGTGCCTGACACATGCTAGGTATTTGTTGAGATGACGATATGATAAAAGGGAGTTGGTAGGGTCCTGATTAAGGATCTTCTCTAAAATAGCAAGTTTGGGGCCTCCTAACAACTCCCATGGATTGGTATTGGCTCTCCGGAGCATGGTGTCATGAAGGATTCTAAGGTGGTATCTGGAATCCATAGGGAAAGGGTATGCAGATAGATTACCAACATTATGGTTGAGGATGTTGAATGTTTGTTGACCTTAATCTGTGGAGTCAAGAGCAGGTCCTTCTTGCCAGCTATTTCCAGCACAGATAGATCTATTGTGTAATTCATGGATAGAGCCTCTTTAGGGGGACTGAGGTTACCAAATGCTTGACCTGAAGATAAACAGCATGACCTTAGAAATATTTTTTTAAAATCACAGATTAGAACAACGCTATGCAACGAAAGCTCAAAGCATACCAGTATTATATCTGCTAATCTTGATGAATTCACTTTCTGGGAATGTGTATTTCACGAGTCAGCTGGTAAAAGCCAATAGACCTGACATACTTCGGCTGGTTTACCCCACAACCAGACAGAACTTCACTGTGCGCCTTCCCCCAATCCATGAGGTGTCTACTCTACTCACGAGGGTAATCCTTTGGGTGCGTCTTCTCGGACCAATTCCCATAAAATGTGAGTCTGTACTTGGCAGTTCCACAGGCACAGCAGTCTAAGATTGGTTTGTCAGTCACCCCGTCAAACATGGAATCTGAAACAGTCAGGGAAATCGCTAAGTTAGGAAACAAATGTGGGTGACTTATAAGGCAGCACCATCTTGGTCTTATCCTGTCCTTAAGGCTTGGGGAAAAGAAGATGACGTGCAGTTTTCATTGACTAACAACACCCAGAACCAGGTCAGTACTTGGGCTATAAAGGATTTTTATATACCGCTAAGTATGGTAATTATATTCTGCAAATTAAAAAGACTCAGAACTTTTTGCTCTAACAATGTGAGGAGACCTGTGGGACCAATAAGGCTGAATATTTAGGAAACCAGGGATAAAATTTACTGTTACCCTTTTTCCCCACAAT